>NC_090850.1:20195000-20565000 GCF_024217435.2 Syngnathus scovelli
AATACCTGGATGCCCAAGTAAGTGACGAGTCGTATTTCAAAGCACAAACATAACAAGAGCATAAACGTACAAAAATGCTACCATCAGTTCCAGAGTGGGACAAAGCTGGAGACATTTGCGAGGGGGGGTTCATTTTGTTTAGCAAATTCACGTTACCCATTTGACTTTAAAGTCTGTTGACCCCGCCCCCTTCCAAAAAAAGTCATTTCAAAAGTTTAGAGTTAGTCAAAAGTTTGGTTAGCGCATCATTTGTTTTGAAATATTATAACTGGTTAAAATTGAAGTTGCCAATGTCGCCATCTAAAAGTTATTTAGGGTATTTTTCCATTCTTCCGCCATTTTGTTTCCCACACACCATATAATTCATATTAATCTGGATTTTCTGTAGAATTATTTTCATTTTTTTTTTGTTTATTATATGGACCCCCCTGACATAGCCATGGCCACCCCGTGGCCACCCCAAAGTGAAAAGTCTAGCTCCGCCCCTGATCGATGAGAATCTTTAGTGTCATGTAAGTAAAATATGTTGCATCGGTTACCCCAAAATCAAAACAAATTAACTTCTTGTCTACTTCCACATTTATTTTGACTTGACAGAAACTTTGGCTTCACAAAGCATTGCTCATAACCAATCTGAAAAATCATTTATAAAGGCTTTACCGGGGTACGCTTATCGTCAAGCGGAAATCGAATGCAGCATTATACACATTTTTGCATCTTGTAATCTGGTACAAAGATTGTAAAAACAAAGGAGAAAATCCTCAAACAAGACGACTGATGTGGAATAGCTGCAGAAGTGGCCACGCCGATCCATCAGTATAAAACCTGATAAGGTTTGGAGTAATTAAACATCAGATAGTCCATGTAGTAAAAGTCGTACATCCGCTGTCTCTCCAGCGCGCCGATGCGCTCAAAATACTTTTGCGTGAGCTTCATCGACGTCCTCTCGTCGGACGAGTTCCGGTCCTTGAATTTGGGCAGCGTGAGGTTCCGCGGCGCCCCGACCAAGCGCAGCAGGAGATCGGCCTCCTCCTCCATGTTCTCAAACTTGCCGATGAAGTCGTAGTCAATGAGGCACGGGTTGCACACTTGGTTGGTCGGTTCCCAGTGAATGTCGATGCCCACGGGCCGGTGCACGTCCAGCAGGTACTGCACAAACTCCTGGAAGGTGACGCCGTTCCCCGACGCCAAGGCCGACTTGGTGGCGTTGGGCCTGTACTTGGAGATGATGGGCCTCCCGAAGCCTTTGTGGTAGTAGTCGTTGGGGTTCTCGAACTTGTCCCTGTAGGCCGACACGACCCTCTCGAAAGGCTCTCGCACAAACATGACTTTGGTGTAGCTGTTCAGGCGGCGCATGATGCCCTGCCGGTCGAAACTGTTCAGGGTCTTCAAGAAGTTGCCGAAGTGGGCCGTATCGTGGGTGATGCTCTGAGGGTCAGACGTTACGCCTGCCAGGACCATCAAAGTCCGCTTCCAGTTGGAGCAGCCTGCTTTGGGCACCTAGATGATGGAAGGAAAATCTGTTTCATCAGCTTGCCGACTGTATCATCACATTTGCGAGTTTTCTACCTGGCAGTAGAGGACCTTGTGCTTGTCCTCAACAAAGATGTTCCTCACTTGGTCCTGCGTGACGGTCTTGGAGACGTTGCTCTTGTACTTGGCGCACATCTTCTTAATAATCTGCCGGCGTCTCTCCAAGATGCCGAGGAGCTTCCGCCAATGCTGGAGGGGAAACAATCTCGAGAATGAAGTCAAAGAAGAAGAGGAGGAGGAGGAGGGAGAGGTGTTGGTCCGCTGCATGGGTGGACTTGTTTTCAGGAGCTTGCGGTGCTTCTTGGAGATGCGCTGTGAGCCCAAGTCCTGTTCCTGAGATCCACCCATGACCAACTGTTCACTCTTGCAGAACTGTGGTAACTGGATGGGGGAGATTGGACTTGGCACCATGACGTCAACAACTTTGTCCTGTAATGAGTCACACAGTTATTAAATGAACCGCTAGATGGTGCTGTTGCGCTACAACAACAATACTCCTGATTAAGTTCCACAGTGTGGCCAAACTCCTTCCTGGTGTTGCCATCATATAATTTAGGTGTCCCATAAACACTCAGTGGCATGTTTCATTTAGAATCTCCAACTGCCTGGTGGACCAACATGCCCAAGGCCACTGAGCATGCTGACATTTGATTTCAATAGAATGTTCTGATGGTGTCATCAAGTCACTTGACACATTTTACGAGTACGATAAGATGTTGATGTTCTTCCTGGATCTTGCTAGAATCATCCCTGCAGATGATGAGAAAGGCTTGGCGCTACGGCAGGATGAAGAAGTTGTAAAGTGTAAAGAAACTTCACAATCATAGTGGCTACATTCAACATAGTTTTTATTTCTCATATTCCAATACTTTTTGTTATATATTATGAATATTTTAGGTTTTGATTTGTTTTTGCAGACAAATGTCCACGACTTGGGATAAAGATTGTGATGCCACATTTAAATCAATGAAAATTTAAAAAATAAAAGTTTATTGAAGTTGACACACCATCAAAATGAATAATTTTAAAAAATGCCATATATATAGAATTTGGCTTCAAATAGTGAAAAACTGAGATTTTCTCCGCTCTCCACTGCTCTTCTATGCTTGCCCTGCCATCATGAAGTTCAAACATCATCATAAACCTTTTTAAAACGTTTTGAGCAACGTATGATATCAATAAAGCGCTTTAAGTCTCCTGAAATGACTATTTAGAGACATTTATATTTATTTTCCAGAAATAAATATAATATAATAAATATATTTATTTTCCAGAAAATTCACACTTTTTGAGAAAATTGATATAACTGAAAACAAAATATTTTTAGGTGAAAATAATATAAAATAATAATAGAAATTTCATTTTTGGACACAACTCAAAACTTTGTGCTTCAAAGGTATCTGATATAAGACTGATATCAGGTGAGCTTGTGAATTTGTGTGTATGTGTGTGGATGGAGCAAACATACCTCCCTGGATCGTTGCAAAATTCCATCAAGTTTCGTATCTGTGGAGAAAGAATACAACAGAATAAAAATAAATACAAAGCATTCCATTGAGGCCTATGGAGACTATGAGTCGACTGGTCACCATAGCGACGGGCGGGAACGTTATTGGCAGATTTAAGGAAGCGGAACCAATGATGTTTATTACACCGGACATTTTTTTTGTGCTCTATCGGATACAAGCCGAAACATTTCCTAAAAGCAGCTGTCATTTAATCAGGCTGACAGTTGTAAGTGGGCCGACATGGGTGCAAGTGTGGGGGGAGGAGGGAGGGTGGGTGGGCTTGCTATGCGTGGACACCTCGACCTAAGTGGCTTGTCACTTTCAATTTGGAGGGTGGGAGTGAAGGATAAGGGAAGTGGGGGGGCAATCAAAACCTTCCCGACGTGATGTGGCCATGTTGGATTACACTTGATGACATCATCATTTTCTAATATGAACCATAATCATGCCTCGGTAAACTTTAGCGACTTTTTTGTATGTCTTTTAATGTTAGTTGAAAAAAAAAAATGTGGATAAACATAACCCCAGACAATAAAAAAAAAAATCCTGCTGTCTTTTGTTTCGAAATGCGCCACTCTTCTTTTAGATTAGCATGCTTGTTGTTTTGTAGCTCCAAAAGAAGAAAATGAGGGGGAGGAGGGGAGGGAGGGGGGGCATGGGGGCGAGCCATGCGATATTTTCCAATCTTGTTTTGGTTCAGCTGTACTATTTGATCTCCTCACCCCTAATGATCGTTCATGTAGGCTGTGTGGATCCATCACATGATGTTGCCGTTTATGAAACACATAAATATTTAGCAACACACACACACACACACAAAAGAGGAGGAGGCGGAGGGGGATACATTTACAAAAGCGTCTGCTAACGCGATGAGCCCCTCAGACGACCATCACGTCAACATACAAGGCCGCTTATCGATCTTGAAAGGCCCATCGAGGTGGTAATTGAAATCTCCCAAGGTCTAATTGCTTCCCTCTGGAGGAGTTTCATTTTATTTTTTTAACACCTCGCCTCCATCCCGTCGTCTTTTATACACGTTTTCGTCTCGACTGTTGCTTTTTCACCTTTCAATGTGTTTAACGCAACAACTGATGACGCCGGGTGTATTTTGTCAAGCCGGGAAGTTCAACACAACCGAGCGAGTTTAGCTAAGGTCATCCTGTTTTTTTTTTTTTTTTCCACAATCTAAGAAGCATTTTTCCCCTCCTTAATGTAATCTAGGTAAATGTAATTTCAAGCAAATTCCAAGGGAGGTGGGGGTGGGATTTGCAAACATCATTTATCTTTGTAGTGTCTATTTGGTTACGGGTAATAGCGTCTGCTTGATTGCAATTTCACAGCCGGTCAATTTCACTCAACGTAACTTTGCTATTGATTTTCAGCAATAAATTTACCAAAAACTGACATGGAGGATGCAAATCACATGATTTAACTCAGATTTTTCTGTGTGGAATCATTTTGCTGACAGAAGCTTCTGTGACAATTCTAATTGGCTCCTGAGCTTTATCCTTCATTGCCCTCTACATTAAACCTTGAGAGTCTCACCTCTCTGCGGGGCCCCGAAAAAATCCCATGAATATTCATGCGGGTGGTGCGACATGCTAGCGAGGGCCACATCATTATCACCACCCCCCTCCCCCTTCTCCTCCACTTGAAGCCCTCTGACAGCGACGTGTATAATCCAGAAACTATTTTGAGGAGGGGCGGACAAAAAGGACAAAAACAACATGGAAATAATGAGCTTGTTAGACCAAACTGTGCAAAAGTGTTTTAAGTATCTCAGACGGTGAGTGTTCTCCTTCAGCCGTCAAGTAGCGTCCCCCCAAAATCTCTCATTAGTCTGTTGGAGAATAAAGGGGGCTTGAAATAAGATAATAATAATAATGAGATTAAGCTAACTTTTTTTACAGACAGCACTGTGCTACCTTGTACGAACTGCAATCATGTGACTCCCCCTGAAGAAAATAAGGTGTCAAGTAAATCCGACTCCATTTTGTCACCGGGCAGAATTCATTATTTTCTAAGTCCACTTGGTGTTCTCCTCCATGAGAACAGAATGACATCATCCCTACCGATTGGTATTATTTTCACCTGTTCACAACTTCTCCGGCTTCTTCAGCACCTCCTCGCATGGAGATGACGTCTCCCATTAAAGAGGAAGAAACATTTTTTTTCCTTCCACCCAAATAACTGAATTAAATGGTGTTTCGTCATTCCCAATCGAAAATAACGAGCCAATTTGGAAAGGTCAAAGACACCCGTATTTTTTATTTTGCGGCCATTGTCGGAGGGCGGCTATTTGAGGCGCTGATGATGCAAGCGTCCTGACCTTCCTTAGACCTCCACCTCGCAATCTCTTTCTTTTTATAACCGCATCTCAGAGGACATGGTAAATAGAGAAATCCATAAAACGCTCTCTGCTTGCGAGCATCACACGATATGCTCTAAAACTTTGACCTTTGACCCCGGTCCAAGGCGACGTGCATAAATCTTTTGCACGCAATTCAAACGTGTCCCCTTCAATGCCGTACTTCATGGTCATTTCAGTCGTAGAAGGAGGTAATATAAATTTGAATAGATCCAAAACCGTCATTCTTTTTTTTTTTTTTTTCCAAAGCACAACTCCGAGCACAGAAACTACACAGACAGGAAAAAACTGATTTACAGACGGATCCTTCTCTGAGTGCATTCAAGGATATCGAGGATGCAAACAGTCATGGGGCACGTTGCCATGGCAACAAGGAAGTCTTCTGGGACGGGGCGGGGACGCGTAAACAAACGCAGAGTGTCAGCTGCGAGATCGGGGTTAAGTGAATTAGCACAGGCGAGGCGAGACACACTGGGCTCTTAAATTGCCACTAATCTTATTCGGGCACTGTGCGGTTTATGACCTTTGACACACGAAGCAATACAATCGCAAAGTAAGTAACCGAATCAGAGGGAAAAAAATAGTTGCAACAGCATACTTGAATCAGCATTTCGAACAGCGAGTGGTGCTTGACAACGGATAAACGGAGCACCCCAAGGTGCCATGAAGGGGGATACCGAAATGTCTTAGTTAAGCCTCCGTGGCCTCCCCGCTCACCTCGATTTGTGGCTGAGAAGCGGAATCGCGGCCGTCAATCTATCGTCCAACCTCGTCTGTGAGTTAAGTGTCACGACTTGCCTTCATGGTCAACATGCCCGCCAGCAAGAAACCGTTGTTCTCGTCCGTAGCAACTGATTAGCCTCCAGCGTGGCTCCCCTATAAACTTGCCTCAGTGTCTCCCTCATTATCATTCTTTATCAGCAACCTCAACCCCGTGCCCTCGTCCAAAGTTGTGATCTTGGCCAAAAAAAAAAATCGCTCTTCCACTTTTGCGCTGCCCTCGGGCGATGGCCTCAGTGATCAGCTAAACAATGTAAGCAGCCTGCGGCCAGAAAAAACACAAACTACTTTGAATACTAAACAAAAATATAATTATTTTGTGGGATAAATATAATATAAATTCTAATTTATCTTGTTTTTTTATTTAAGCAATAACAAACAATAATAACAATGACAAAAAAATATTCAACATTATTGCCGCCTATGACCAATTACTAGAAAAACAATTACACAGTTTTAATAACGCTGTCTCAGCAGCAATTTCATCAGTAGGAATATTTTTTTTTTCATTAAGCAGCAGCTCTAAAGATCTAAATTAAAAACAACTATTGAGATAAAAACTAATCCGTAATTTTTTTTTTCTTTTTTCCAAACAGTCACGTCAAATATTCATCAGGCACAACCTCAACTGCCTCATAACACATTTGGAAATCAAAAATGACATGACTTCAAAAAGAGCCATCTTTTTTTAAACACACATTCAATCCTGCAAATTGCTACTCTGTATTAAATATAAAATCCAAAAGAATATGAACATTACAAGCCCTGCCTAGCATGAAAAATGATGTGAAGCCTGTCAACGTTTATTCTAAGCGTCTGTGCTAATGAACAAATGTGTTTAAAAAAAAAAAAAAAAACTGACACCCCCCTCTCGACCCAAAATAACACACAACAGGCACCCCTAGAGCGCAGGTTATCATTTAACAAGGCATGGTTGAGCTGCACTTTACACGCCTGCTGTCAAGTCAGTGTGTGTGTTAGTCTGCATGTGTGTATTTATTCCACGGGGGAAAAAAAAACAACTCAAAAATGTCAAACTTCTACCAAGCGAAAACACTGACACACATGGAGAGCCCCAAAATAAAAACCCTGCATAACTTTCACACTCAATATTTCTGTTCTCCACAATTGTCACCAGTCTGCACTGATTGACCGCTTCTTAAAGTTTTCAAATTCCGACAACTGACCCCATCTGCTGGAATAGTTCACCTTCCATTTTTTTTCCCCTCCCGCCATTGTGTTCACAAAATAGTCTCGCCTAAAGAATTGAGTCGTAAATTTTCCAAGGCAAAGCACCCGGTGTCAGAATCTGTCTGATTCACCGGCTTGTGCATTTAAAGTGATCGCACAGGCCGAGCGTTTTCTCTGCTTCCGACGTGTCAGACTTCTCGCCTGTCAGCGAGAACGCCGGAAAGGTGAGCAGAGCGGCGCGTTCGCCTCGGATATGCCGCTAATTTGACAGTGCCCGGAGAGGCCGTGAAATAATTGGAGTAGCATTTATGTGCTGACAGAAAGAACCTAGCAATCAAAGTGTCTCGTTTTTCCACAAACACGACCGCCATTTTGCACTCCGGACAAGTTTGTGTACTTAAAGAGGGAGTAGATTCATTTGACAAACTAGACGCGTGGCCTTTTGTCTGGGTTGGATCAACAAGGAGTGTAGAAATGTTGGATGTTTGATGGAGCAGAAAAAAACCCGGCAGGCTCGGCTCACACTTTGAATCATTTCCAGTAAAAGACTCGCAGGTTCAAGTCAGAGGCGGGTGGATCTTCCAATTAGCAACACGTCTGGAGATTCAGGAGGGAATTACCAGCATCCTTCAAAACCAAACCATCACAGCAACTCACAATGAAACATCTCAAGAAGACAAATGCGAAGGAATAGCCATCAAAATTGCTCCTTCTAAAAAAAAAAAAAAGGGCAAAGAATACCAATGAAATTCGACGTTTCTAAGAAAAGTACAAAAGTTGGACTTTCTGAAGATCACTGGAAATTTTTAAACTTCTACAAAATTTCGGACTCGGAAAAGTGCAATGGAATACTAATGAAAGCTAGAGTTTCTGACGTGTACTGGAATACTAAACAAATTTGGACTTTCTGTCTGGAGGGAATTGCCACGGAATACCAAAAAAAGTTTCCGAAGTAATTGATCCGACTGAAAGTTTCTGACCAGGAGAAGTGCAAAGAAACAAAATCAGAGTGCAATGGAATAGCAATGAAAAAAAAAAAGTACTGGTCTGGTTGAAAATGTGGCTTGTCAGACTTTGGAGGCGTTGGGATTCAGAGGTTCCACTGCTGATGACACTTTTGAAAGCTTCTTCACTGAAGTTGTGTCGTGTCTTCCAGATGGTCAGTGAAGATTTGGCCCGCAGTGCTTGACAGAAGGCTTCAAACTCTGACTAGGTCTCATTTGCACACTTTTCTTGCCTCTCGTCTCCTTGGTATCAGTCACGCCATTCTGCTTCTCCTCGATCCCGCCCCCCCCCCTCCCGCATCTGATTCTTCTTCCCTCGCTGGTTGACAGGATATGCATTCTCGCCCTCCCACCACCTTATCGAGATCTCTGGATGTCACGTTTTGGCCCCATCGCCTGTCCTGAGTCTCTTTGTGTGAAAAAATCTTTTTCCAACAACCACTTGGAAAATTAACATTAGAAATATGTTGATTGATTTTTTTTTTCTACCCAGAGGCTCTCCAGACTTTTCCAACATTGAATTTTGATGCGATTTAGTTGAATTGGCAAATTAGTGTCGCCCCGTTTGTTATTGTATGACGAATAAAGTTGCAGTTAGCATCCATTAAGCTAGCAGTGATGGAGGTTAGCCTCAAGTTGTTAGCCTACTCCTTTGCTAGCTTCTATTGCCCATGAACGAGTCACACAATTGGCAGCTCCGCTTACTTGTTCGAACAGGTCGGGACGACTCAATTATTTATATACGAGCATTACAAAAAAAATACTTTTCCATCATATGTCCGATTCCAATAACTAAATGAATGCGCTAAACTCCATTTGGGCACGGCTATCAATCATTGAAGCAAGATGACTTGTAGTAGAAGCACAAAGCTACTAATGGAGAATGACAGACTCTGACAGCGGGAGAGTGAGCTGAGTCACTGTAGGCGTGCGAGCGATGAATAAAAGAAGAGGCCAGCTGTCTGGATATCTCGCGCCGTCTTGCCGCTCCTTTGATACCAACACCGTTCCCGCCGCGCTCCCTCGGTAATCCTGCTCATTACGCTATGTTGTCCCTCTGTTCCTCGACCGCCGCCAAGAAGATGGAGGGGAACAGGAAGGAAGCCAATGTGCCTACACACTGTAGGATCACTTCCATTTCCGTTGATTCAATGCCAGAAAACGGACATCGTAGGACATGTTTTCAAAGTGACGTCCATTCGGGAAATTGTGCCATCTAGTGGAAGAGTTGTTGTTCTGCCCATTTAATATAATATAATTACGTGCTGCGCATTGGCTGGGATTCACTGGTGATTAAAAATGATTTTATTATCTTCACAGGCTCTTGCTTTTTATTCAGTAGAATAACTTTGATGGTACGGTCCACTCGTGTTAGATGGTGTTGGCAAAAATGCTTGGCAAATAAACATCACCCATGCTTCTAATTGGGGCTCTCTTCAGCAAATTCCCCAGTTGGAGTTTATCAAAGTACAAGGCGAGCAGAGGAAGTTCTGTCCATGTTTTGTAGGCTATGTTTGAATATTTTTGCTTGACTTTCAAATTACCAAAAATTTGAAAATTGGTTGGGTAGAATCGGAGGATTGCTGAGGCTTTTATAAAATTACAAAGTAACTTGATAAAAAAAAAAAACATTGTCCTATTTCTTGTATTTTTCCGTCATTGTGGAGCACAAAGTTCTGCTCCATTGTTCCGATTCAATCTGCTTCAGTTCTTTGTGTCCTTGAAAATTTTTACTTGGTACGGCTACTTTTCATCATAATAAACATTTTTTTTCCCCCTTTACCAATCGAAAAAACTATTTTCCTGCCTCCGCTGTTGCAGCCTAAATAACTAAATAAGAATTGACTTTGGAAAACATTCGATGTGGAGGTGAATGTCAGAACATTCCGAGCTCATTCTCCAGTCTTTGTACGTTTCGACTCGGCAGTCAGTCGTTTCAGGTTAAAGATACGCTTTTTCCAAAAGTGTTTTTTATTATTATGCTGCTGCTGCTGCTTCTGCTGGCTGTTTGATGCTGTTGACCTAAAACTTAAAGCTTATTTTATCAACACAGCCAGTTTGGACAGTTTAGACTATTTTGCGAGCAAGCTTTCCCTGCCTTATCGGATCGCTTTTTTTTTTTTTTTTGTGCTCTTTGTTGTGAGTAAAAGTTACAAAAAAGAACTAGACTGTCCCTTTTTTAACTGTGACGAGCAGACGGCACTTTGTGACCTAAAAATGCTCTCTGCTAGTTTGTTAAATTACTAATAACGTTCACCCAGTCAGCATGCATTATTTCGATGTGACGGGTTTCTGTCTATGCCCGGTCGAAGGTCCGTGGACCAAAACATACGTCAATCAAAAGTAAATATTTTAAATCTTCGATTTTGGTTTGTTGGTGTTTTGAATTTATTTGACGATTGGATTTACAGTAAATAAACTCAAAATAACATCTAGAATGACATTTATTTATTTTTAAATCGGGAATTCAAGTCACATTTATTTGACATTTAAACATGGACTTGCCCAAAAGTACTGTTGACGCTGATTTAAAATAAAAAAAGAGATATTTTTGTTTTTTAAGTTTGACCTATAAGAGCTATGCCAAATGTCATACGGTAGAATTCCGCTTTTGTTTTTAACTACCAAACATTACTATGACATTCAAAAGACAACACATTTTGGAAGTAGCAATTCGTCAAATTGCACAGCTTTGACAACATGTTGAAATGTGCAAAACAAAACAAAAAAGGGGGACACGAAAATAAGGAGTGCAGACATGACACCGAGAGACAGAGCTGGAGCGACATGGATCAAAAAGAGACACAAGAAAGTTATCCCCAAATAAATAAAGAAAAGGGTGAATAGCAGTAGAGTGTAACAATACGTGACCCAAATACGACAAGGGAGTCAAAGCGAAGGAAAAGTTGACAACGTGCTCTCTGCTGCCTCTCACTCTATCATCATCCCTCCATTCAGGTTTCTCATCCACATCATGTCACTCCCAAGCTACCTTTTTTCTCTGCTTGACTTCTTCTTGCAAAGATTCCATTTTTTTTCCCCATTGTACAGCATACTGCCAGAACTTATTTTGCTTTACCGTCACATTTGATTTTGATTACAAAATTCCGCAAGGGGGTGTGTAACTTTTTTCTTTGACAGTTGATTTATACAAATTATCAGTTGTTTCTGTTGTTATTTAGAAAAAAAAAAATATATATATATAATTATTAATATTAATTATGTATTAATTATTATAAATAATTATTAATTATAATTATTAATTAAAATAAGTATCATGCCTGGATACCGAAACTACAAAAAATTACTTTGTTTTTGCCCCATGTCCTGAATGTCACTCGAATATTTTATTGATGATGATTGACAGTCGGGTGATTGCCATCCTGGGAGACAATTTCAAAGCAAACAGCCAAGGGGAACGAGGCGGGCCCGTCCGGCTGCGGCGCCTCCTAATGATGGCGGCCCACAAACCCACATAGCGTGATGGATCAGCGTCGTGCATCATGTCAGCAGCAGCAGCGTATGAGGCATTATTGATGACAAACACTTAAAAGGTTATTAAAGCTTCAGCTTCAGGCCACAGGCTGACAGCCAGGAGCCTCGGTCAGCCGGGGATTGGTCAGGTAATGAATAAATAAATGACCCGCTTAGCCCAAAATAATACGGCGCTACGTTAAAAGCAGGATGGTTTTTAGTCAAGAAGAGCGCTAATGTTAGCATGTTACTTTTTTTTTTCAGCATTCATAGCAACAGTTTTTGCCGTTTTTATTGCGTGGCCTAAAATATATCCATCGGTAGGCCAAAATATCTTTTTTTTTTAGCATGCTAACCCTTTCGCGGCTTTATTGTCGATGGACATGCCAATCGACTTCAGTGAAATGTATCAAACCAAAGTGTTTTATTTGCAATGATTTCGTCCAATTTGCTTCACCTGTTCCCCAACCTTTATTTAGCTCACATCATCGATCCCGGAAGTCTGCGGCAGTCGTCAAGGAGACAAGTAGTGTTAAAGCTCCCCGAGTGCCAGTCACACTTTTAACGACACCTGCTGTTTGGTGATACTTGTCTTCCAACCTGAGGAAAGTTGCATGGACGTGATGCAACGCCGGGTGTGGTTTTGAAACTCGAAATGGCGTGCGGTGATTCGGAAGCGAGGCCCCTGCTGGTGTGCATGTGGACCTTATTAAACTAATTAAAAAAACATTTAGTGGCAAGAGGGACGCCGCTGAGTGAGCATACTAATTGAACCGTGGCAAACCAAAACGAGAATACCGCTCTGTGAATAATTTTAATACATGGCGGAATAGTTTTACTTTTTATTTCCATAAAGTGCTTTTAAATCTTATACCATTTTTTAGGTTGCAGTTCAAACGAGAGCTGCTAACATGGTGTTAGTTTGCTAACATTGTAGCAATCAAACTTTAGTTAGCTATTTTGCAGTTTGAACGAGAGCTGACCAACTGCAAACATGCTAACTGTTAGCTTACTAACGTACTGTAGCAACCCAAGTTAGCTATTTTGCAGTTCAAATGAGAGCTGATCAACTGCTAACACGCTAACTGTTAATTTGATAGCACGCTGTAGCAACCAAATTTTAACTACAGTTATTTTGAATTACAATCGACAAAATACGAACAAGGCTGATCAATAAAGTTTACATTTGGTTTTATAATCAGGTGCGGTTTTTAATGAGAATCCATCCTGGATTTAGTAGCTGTTTTTTTTGTTAGCTTTCGATGTTGAAGCCAAGCTGCTAATGTTTGATAGTGGTTTTGGACTTCTGTTCATTTTGTATTTTCCAACATCCACCTTATTTGCCGTATTGGTTTTATTTTCTGAGAATAATTTTGCAAATTCATTTTCTGCTTCGCCTTCCTTCTTTCCTCAACCGTGCTGCTAAATGACATTGCTCTGGATGAATGATGTTATGTGCTGTTGTTTTTATATTGTTTTCACGCGCGTTAACGATTCCTCTAACTGATGTGATGATTTTATGATTAAATCCGCAAAGTCCCATTAAAGACTTGCAACCCAGCTACAAAGGACCACTAATGAAAAAAATGGCGCGTTTGATAATTCCGCTTCGTCATACGGCAACAGATGGCGTCTTCGGTGTGAGCGTGTGCATATAAAACAGGATCCACACTTAGGAGCTGCCAAGAAAGCATGAAAAAAACAAAAATTATAGCGAGGGGCGCCCACGCGTGGTGAAGCTGGCTGTCCCGTCAGGATGCCTTGCTCTCATTCGCACTAGTTGCTTTTGGAATTCATCCAAGATAGATGGAGACCTTGAATGCCTCACCTCACATAACCTTTCTGGCTTTCCTGTTTTTTTTTTTCACCTGATTGATGAAAGGCCATATTTATGAGATGCAACAATGACAAATAAAATGTTGCAGGAACAGGTAGAACCTCATCTCAACTCGCCCTTCAACTCTCAAATAATAGCAACACGATTAAGGCATCACTCACTTTGCATTCTGCAAGTCCTTGAAGCAAAAAAAAAAAAAAAAACCTTGCAAAACAAATTCAGATTTTTTTTTCCCTAAATACATTCGACATCTTTTAAGGCAACTCTTTTTCACTAGTTCGGTTTTTGCCGGGGGGGAAAAAAGTCCAAATGCTAACAGGTTATGAGTGACGATCATACATACCTACAGCGTGTGCAGCAGATGGTGCACAGCAGACACACACATGCACACACACACACTCACATCGACGTTACACACACACACACACATGCACGCACGCGATGACGTATGCTAGGTGTTGGCTTCTTGATACACGCTGTCATGGCTAAAATTGTGTGTCTTTGTTTATACTTTTCTGCATGACAACATTCTATATGTGTGTGTGTGTGTGTGTGTGTGTGTGTGTGTGTGTGTGTGTGTGTGTGTGTGTGTGTGTGTATGTGTGTGTGCGCGTGTGTGTGTGTCTATGCATGCCAGTCCTGCAGAGGCACAGCATGGATGCGGGTATGTTTGTTCTCATTTGAGAAGTAAACCTTTGTTATTAGCCGCCTGCCTTCTGCCCCTCCAGTGTGTGTCTGTGTGTGTGTGTGTGTGTAGTGTAGTGGGACAAGCCAAGATTGCCACCACCTGTGGCTCAGCTGTGGGTTTGCAGCAGAATGAGAACCGGGGGAGAGAAGCCAAGATATTGGAGGGGAGGCAATAGAGGAGTACATAATTACATAGCAGAGCCGAAGCGCATCTCCAGGTCCTCCAACCACACACACACATCGACAAAACACACACACATGCATGTGCGCACACCCACAAACCTTCTTCCATCACTCTCCCCGCCTCCTTCATGTCTTCATTTGGGAGAAAACAATCCATCAGGTAAAGGTCAGTGCACCTCTACCCTTTTACACACACTGGGAAATGAGAAAAAAAAAAAAATGTCTGGCCCTAACTACATTTTCCATGCATTCCAGTTCTGGGCGAATAATTTTTTCATTTATAAGATAGTGACTTGTGTAAAATGGGGCAAAGTTGGCACCAACGGCCATAAATTAATTCAAAGGACGTTCGCTATCTTTAAGGCCTTTAACTGCGCTTTAAAAGACTTTAAAGGGAGGAGACGGTGCATTAAAGGAGTATAAAAGTACTTGAAGGACTATTACGTGATTCAAACTGCGAGAAGTCAGTTCAGCCAATGGGTGTGTGTCATGTGACATCAGTTTTATTTGAAATTTTTATGACTAGTAGTCTGTCATAATGTCATTGTTAACCATTTTTAATCCATTGAGTGATGATTATCATCGAGAAATTTGTCATTTACGACAGTCCACCGTTGTTGTTTTTTTTTGGGAATAATTGAGGTTACTAATTGGAAAAAGTCTCTTCATTGAGCCATGCTGTGCTTCCAAAAAGCAATAAATAATGTGCCAATTTTTATTATTATCATGATGAACAGGCAGAGCAATATTGTATTGTTATTAAAATTCTCCACTTCATAGCCGGCTTCTCATGTCCCCCATAGGAGGCGTTTTTAATATCCTTAGATTTTAATATCCTCGGCGGGATTTTTTTTTTTTTTTTCTTTTCTTTGTTCCTTTTTGAAAGGACTCGTTGCAAAATGGTCCATTCATTGGCGGGAAAAAGATGTAGCGGGGCTCTCTTGACAAGAATGGCTCATGATTGCAATCCATGTTTTAAAATCCACATCATAGATATTTTATTTTTAGCAGAGCAAAAGTCAACAAGCTGCCTGATGAAATGAAATGGAATTTTAAATAATTATATGCTAAACTCACTTTGCACGATAGGCTTAGTGAAGATGAGTGAAATGCAACAATTGGGGGGAAGTGGAATTTTTCCTTTAAAAACTTATTTGATGAATAAATTCTAAATCTTACAAGGTTATAATCACTTTTTTTTTTAAAGTTTTAGATTTTTGAGAAAAGAGCTGTATTTTTTTTGCTAGAACAAGGTGTATATTTCTAGAAGAAATAGTTTTAGGAACATTTGAATATATCTGGGGGAAAGAAATTCCAGGCAATTTTTATTTATTTATTAATTAATTTATTTATGTATTTATTTTATTAATTTATTTATTTGTTTATTTATTCGCAAATAAAGGTCACAATCATTTTTTTCCCTACATTTAAGGAAAATGAGCTGTATATTTAAAAATAATAATAATAATTTGTCATACTTGACCGAATCCCAATTAGGAGGATACAGAGAACAACATGCAAGTGCCAAACGAGCGAGAAAAAGTGGGCGGGATTTATCATCTGCTTGGCTACCAGCTTCCAGCAAGTGACAGTGATGATGTCATTCATCTTTAGCAAACACTTTATCAGAGCAATGAGGGCCGGCCCCGACCTTTGTCTCTATTTAGCGCCCCCTTTTCGTACATCTACCAACCTCCCTGTCAGTCAGCATACATCTTTTCGCTCCATCAATCCATCGTGTATTTATCGATCCATCAACTAACAGTCCATCCGCCCAACTATCAATCCAACCAAATGCGTCTGTTCACCAATCTGTCAATTCGTCCCCTCCACTTATATAATTCCAACCATCCATCACTCGAGTTGATTGGTTCCATTTTATCCAGGTGAAATAGCCACACTAAAATATATTCAAGGGTATATACAGTAATCGTAAAAACAGAACATTAAAGTCTTCATGCGTACAATAAGTTACGTAACTGAGTGCCTAGTAAAAAGCTCGATAAATCTTCAAATTGCCGTCACTCAAACAAACCGTTTCTTGCATGAGCGAATCAAACACGAGGAACGAACAAATGGATTTTTTCCCGCAATGGGTAAAATCCCGGAACTCACCAAAAGTAGCGGGATAGGGATCCTTCATTATTATCACGTCAGCCGAGCTGCTACTAAGGGGGCCATTAAGGTGCCAAGTCGGGCGAGACCGTTCGACAGCGTCAGTCCATTAAGAGACAGACAACCGTCTGTAATGTTGAGTGACAGACTTGAGCGGGCGGGCACACGGCCATGTTCTCTTGATGCAATGAAATCAGTAGTAGATTGAAACAACGTAAATCGGACCTTGAGGATGCTGGTCGTTCAGTGAGATCAAAACTTCCTCTTAACGGTGTGCTCGAGTGGAAAGCAACTGGACAAGTGCGTAGGCAGTGAGTCCAAATAGAAAGATAATTATGGCTGTAATGTAACTCCTCCAACTGGCCTTTTCTTTGAGCCAATTAGCATCCCTGCCAACAAGCATGACAATGACCTCCCCCGCCTGTCATTGCAATGTACTCTATTATGCTACTTTATCTAATATTATCCGAGAAGAACCCTTAAAGACGACAGAAAGCACTGACATGTTAAATATAGTTAGGCGCACTAACTGGGCCACACATGAGCGGCACGATGTTAGCATTTTTGCTTTAACAAGATAATCTATAATAAAGAAAATAAATTTATTTTAAAGATACATTTACTTATTGCCCAATCAGCTCAAAGTCCTTCCAGTGATTCTGACTACAAATTCATTTTGTGTATTTACATACTTGCCAATAAACAACAAAGCAGTTCCCTAATGATTAATCCTTGCTCGAAATAAAAGAAAAATAACGGCGTCGATAATTTTTTTTTATATTTAAGTCCACATATGCCCCTTTGTTATATTTATGAAGCTACGGTAACTAAGGATTTAAAAATGATTTTCCAAGGGGTGTCAGCTTGTTTGGTTTTATTATTTGCTTATCTTTATTCCCTTCTGTGGAGGCCGCCTATTAAATTATATTTTTGCGTCAAATTGACTCAACCTGGCTAACAAATCTGCAGCTTTACTGCACGTTTTATGGCGATATACATATATATCTTTTTTTTTATGACTGTAGCTCTATTTATGATTATTCCAGCCGTGAATTTTGGGGCTTCTCTCATTATCCGCACGACCTGCTCAACACTGCAGCGGGCTATAAATAGAATGATTGCTCTTCAAGAAGCTCGCACCAAAAGACTGAAACCTCCTCAAGTCCTTGAACACAATACCACGTGTTCTCCCCAAAAGCATCTCCACGGCAACACTTTGATATTGTCGCTTGATGGTGCAATGCCAACATTGTCCAGTGTCAGAGGTCATGGACAGTTGGAATTGCTACATATGTGTAATCAGCAAACAGTCCAGGGTGTCCCCCGATCTCTTGCCAAAAGTCAGCTGGGATCGGTTCCAGGTCACCCATGACCATACGAGAACAAATTCTCATCTCTTCCTCCTCATTGGTTCACAT
Organism: Syngnathus scovelli; assembly: GCF_024217435.2. NCBI lineage: Eukaryota > Metazoa > Chordata > Actinopteri > Syngnathiformes > Syngnathidae > Syngnathus > Syngnathus scovelli. Next base: position 20,213,099 of record NC_090850.1, read on the forward strand.
GAGAGCGTCTGAACTCATTTCTTTAGCTAGCTAATTAGCCACCTTAACGCACTTAGCTTCTTTAGCTAGCTAATTAGCCAGCCGCGCTCATACGAGGAAAAATTCTCATCACTTCCTCCTCATTGGTTCACGTGAGAGCGTCTGAACTCACTTAGCTTCTTTAGCTAGCTAATTAGCCACCTGTTTGTATGCGTCACTTAGCTACTTTAGCTGGCCAATTAGCCACCCGTTTGTATGCGTTTGCGTCATTAGAAACGCGTGCAAACATCAGATGATAGCAGATGTCCATGCCTTGGCTTTTTGTGTTCACCGCCATAGATTTGATATTCTGGGTCTGATGCCATCCAGCCCTCCGAGCCTGTCCTCCGTCTCTCCGAGGTCCCGCCTTCTGTTTGCTGCTTCTGTTAGCCTCCCACTCCAGGGCTCAACTGCCAACTGCTCACCCATCCCCATCCTCGCCATCCAACAGTAACTTCCTGTGCTTAAATAATGCACATTTCTGCCTTGCTTCCTGAAAGGGGAGCAAGACCCCTCACCTGGAGACCAAAGAGTCCTCTCTCCTGCTGCCGGCTCGGCTCGCGAGTCACAGAACCCCCTCCATCTGCTCGTTTATTCCTACCTTCCTGAATTATTCACCACAATTTAGTTGCACTTCAGTCAGGCGCAGACCAACTATACGATAAGCCCGGATGCCCTCACAAAGCGGAATGAATTATACAACGTAAGAGGAATTTATCTCCTCACGTAAACACTTGTGCGATTCCATTTCCGGACGCCGTAACACACGAGACGTTTAGACTCGACCAATTTTGGTCACAATTGGCCAGTTTTGGCATTCAATGTGAGATCTATGCATCCTTAAATAGTTAAAGAAAAACAACAGAACATTTCAATTTCCGGGATGGAAGACTCCGGAGAGGCGTAACTCCCCATCTGCCAGTAAGCGGCACTTATAAATATGTCATCAGACGTCCATCCTTCTCCTCGCCTGCCATTCAATTGACTCCCCGCATGTAATTCATTGCCCGCTCTTCCGCACCATGTGAGTGACAAATGTGACAATTCGGTGGAACCTGTGCTCACCTTTAATAATAAAAAAGGGGGGGAACGTCATTTCCTCACGTTCGCAAATGTTCTATCTACACCCAAGGTGTTTTTGCAGAACTTTAGCTACAGTGGAGAGCACATTGGGTTCCTCCCAACAATGTGTTAGCTCGTTATAAAGCTAGCACAGGCAGTGACTGTACCATTTGATGGTGCTCAAGAAACTAAAAAACTCCATATCTTTAAGAAAGAGCATTTTGACCTCCTGCTTGGATTTCACCAGTACAATGAGGAAAAACTAAAGAGGCAGGGTGGGGGGGCAGGGACGTAAAGACAACACATCAGCGGACTCGGACAATCCTTTGGGGAAAAAAAGCAATAAATGATTAAGTCGTCATCATCACAGTTATGAATCGGAACAAGAATGGATTAATTGTTACACCCCTTTCATTCCATTCTATTCCGTTCCATCTTGTTCTACTTCCAGTGACAGTTTGACCTTAGTATGGATTATTTCCTTGACTTCAAATGCCAACTGTGTGACCTCAGAACCGATTATTAGGAATTCCATTATAAGCGGTTATCACACTCTGACTCTGATACAGATTATTTCTACTCCCTATTTCTTATTCCCTTCCTTTTATTTCTATTAAATTTTCATTATTTAACATGGCCAGAGGTAATATTTATTTATTTATTTATTTATTTAACTATTTTTATTTATTTATATTTATTTTTTATTTCTATTATTTCCATTATCGCAAATAAATCTCCTATCGCTCCCACTGCTTTATGAATCAATGACCATCACTATTGATTTCTGAGAATTACAATAAAAATGAATAATTATCCCCCCCCACACACACACCTGCCCTGTTAAACTAAAAGCATAAAAATGGAACGACGGTGTCATATTTCATGATCTGAAAGCCTCCTTTTAGAATTGATTTATTCTGCACTAAAAGCATATTCTCCCATCGGCGCTTCCCTTGGGCGAGTTCCCGCGGGAGATGACAGCGACTGACGTCGGGTGAGACAAAATAAAGGCTGAGGGCGGTGAGTTAACTTGACCTTGACAATATCACCGTGAATAACCATTCTGAAAAGTGATATAAAGTGCTGAGGCGGTGAGAAGCGGAGAACATTGGATGTGTCTGGATAGGTTGCACCGCATCTATCAACGTAATCAGAGTGTGCGGGGTAATACGAGTGATGCAATCCATCTGCTGGCCGGGAGAAATGCTCGGGAGAGGGAATCACATTTTTTTGGAGCGCTGACCACACCCATAGTGAAAATACCTCCAGACATGCTCAATCAAGAAATCGCTTAAATAGAAGCCTCCCCCGATGGATTTCGTTCTATTCCCAGTCGTACCAATGGCTTGAAAATTGGCAAGAATTGGAGATTGAACAGCAATCCCTTAACAATAACACCCAAAAGCCTCAAGGAGATTGGTTGGAAATTGTTACCAAACAACATGGCCGACTTTGACCTTGGATGTTACATTTTTGGGAAGCTTTAAAAGTGAAATGGGTCGGAAACGGTGCAATCAAATCCGCTGTGTATCCTCGAGGAGCACAACTGGGATTCTCTCCAGAATGAAATTAGATGATTTATCCCTTCCTTTTATACCATAAAACAATGACATAATATCTTTACATGGTGCCGATTACAAAACACAAAGAGCCAGCAGCTCTTTAGCATTGGCAGCTGCCTTGAATTGGCAACAACAGTTTTCCAGAGGGAGGGGGTGAGGGGGTTCTCTAATGAAGGATTATTAGCCATAATGGCAGCTCAGCATTTGCGGCCCCTTAAAGGTCGCGAGATGTTTAAAGGCAGGGCTGGTTCTCGGGCTGTTTGGGTTAAGCGGCGAGGCGGAGACGCTGATGAAGCGGCGGCTGATGACAATTGAGAGTAAATGCTCTTCACTTGTTCGTGCTTCACCATCGTGGGAGAAAATTGCGTTTAAAGTACTACACTGACACCACTTTCAGTGTGATCACAACAGCAGGTCAAAATGGCTTTCTTCAAGATATTCCACAATAATAAAGGTTTTTTTTAGTGGAAAAAAATTGTAGTTTAATCACTTCCACTCTCAAGATTAATTATTCCAACGTGTGTATACTATAAATAGTGCATATATTTGTTTTTTTAGCCACAAAAGTTGGTGCACCTGCCCACCTCTTGTAGGTGTTCTGCTGAGAGAGCAGGAACAAAACCCATCCAACTGGGCCTTGGACACTGAATGTAAATGAGGCTTCCGAGAAAGAAGTGTGTTGCGACATAGGGCAATCCGGAGGAGATTATGTGGGCCGCTTATTTATGTTTTGCAAGGAGTTACTTTCCACGCCGTCAATGGAAGGCCATGGCGAGTGACGGGATAGAAAAGACGGCAACGAGAAGACCTTGGTTTAGTGGAAATGCTTTTCTGCTTGTGACACTTGAAGGTTTAAACCCGATGCATTTCTTTCGATAGCATCTGGAAAATTGGCATATTTAAGAATACAAACGTAAAAATATTTATAGTCATGGGATTGATTTTTGGGCAATCAGTTTTTTTTTCAAAATCACTCAAAAGCATTTATTATTTTATAAACAAGTATTATATATTATATTATATTATATTATATTATATTATATTATATTATATTATATTGGGGACAAGCAGTATAGAAAATGGATGGATAGTTATATTATATTATATTATATTATATTATATTATATTATATTATATTACATCTGGAAAATTGGCATATTTAAGAATACAAACGTAAAAATATTTACAGTCATGGATTGATTTTTGTGCAATCAGTTTTTTTTCAAAATCACTCAAAAGCATTTATTATTTTATAAACAAGTATTATATTATATTATATTATATTATATTGGGGACAAACAGTATAGAAAATGGATGGATAGTTATATTATATTATATTATATTACATCTGGAAAATTGGCATATTTAAGAATACAAACGTAAAAATATTTACAGTCATGGATTGATTTTTGTGCAATCAGTTTTTTTTCCAAAATCACTCAAAAGCATTTATTATTTCATAAACAAGTATTATATATTATATTATATTATATTATATTATATTATATTATATTATATTATATTATATTATATTGGGGACAAGCAGTATAGAAAATGGATGGATGGTTATATTATATTATATTATATTATATTATATTATATTATATTATATTATATTATGTTGCATGGATGTACGGATAGATATATGTTGACCAGAAATGCAGTAGATGACAATTATCACTTATGACAAGGTCTCCTCTTCCCTTGCTTTATTGCTACTTTTTTTTTTACGGTTACCATGGCGATACATCTGGACGCCCTGACCTCTTCAAAGCATTTTGGACTCCGGGGTCTAGATTCTCATCTCCTTCCTCTTCAATAATTCGTTAGCGTCTCATCTTCGGCGGGGGTGGCGAGGGGTGTCGGGCGAAGGCGGCCATATTGCAATGTCGGCTCGGGCGACCTGCGTGACTCCCCGGTGAGTCACAATACGCGAGCTGCAAAGGCTTATTCGTTGGTTCTTCATTAGCACGTGTTGTGCAGGCAAGCGGGGAAAAAAATTCTCACATGTGGAGGTCACGTCCGAAAGGTCGCCGTACGTAGGAGTTGTTTTTCTTAGTGAAGAAGAAGAAACAAATAAAACCTCTTGAATGGCAGTGATGCTTTAATGATGCAAAAGCGTGTCAGCGCTGTCTCCCGGTAGCTGAGTATTGACTGCGCTCGCGAGCGGCAGATGGGCTTTTGGAAAGAGCTAGCTGGCGACATCTGGTGCTCTCCGTGCCCGGTGGACCTCATGGGCTACATGGAGCTGCCTCATTAGGAATATATACAATGCGTGGGCTTCCAGCCGCTGCCCCAAAGCCTGCACCATCCATTCCCTCATTTGTTACTAGGCCAAGACGCCACAAGGACATCACCAGGTGTCTTAAAAAAATAATAAAAAATTATATTTATATATATTTAGCTTGCAAATGGGTAAATCATCCATAATATAGAATTGAAGGCAGTGCCCGTTTATTGCAACGTGAAGCTACCATCAGCGATCCCTCCAATGTGACGAGGCTTCGCTCTGTGATGAGCTTCAACGAGCGTTTTGTGGACAAAATCACTTTTATTTCCGCACATTTATTCCATCGGCTTCATTCACTAGATTTTCGGTCAAATGAAATGAAATAGTCCCTTGAGGCTATACGGGGATTGCATTCAGTGTGAATTACAATAAACCTGAAAGTATATTGGAGTATATTTAATCAAACCATTAAAATTTTTTATCATCTTCAATGAGGATTAAAAATAGAAATTAATGTCATTTCCACTCTGGGAAAAATATTGACAGAACCCCCTTTGAATCATATGAAAAATAATTTAATTTTTTTTCAAAATAATTTTCCAATTGAAAATAACATTGAAAAAAATTCATAATATTTTGACCTAATTAAAAATTATCATGTATAATATTCTGACAATAAAATCCTGCCATTACAAGTAAAAAAAAAAAAAAAAATTTGTAAAAGAATATGTTTCGATATATCTTTTCTGCCATATTTTGTGTGTGTATTTTTGTGCGCGTGTGTGTAAGGGGGAAACGTCTCTATTAATAAGGAAAAGTGGTTGTCTTTTGCAATATTGATATTTTTGAGTTGACAACTGACTGCACTAACTCGTAGAGCACACTTGGGTGGAATACGGAGTCAATAAAAAGCTCTTTTTTTCCCCTTCTTTTTCTATTTGGGGAAATCAAGTACGCTCCGCAGGAGGTCGTCCAGTCAAGCACATCGTTGCGGTAAACAGGCATCTGCTTCGCCCGAGCGTGACATTCTTAAACTGCCACTTGCAAAGAGGCTTACAGCAACAGCACAACCAATTTCCTCACCTCGCAAAAAAAAGTTGTAATATTACAACTGCAAGGTCCTGGTATTACAAAAAAAAGGTTGCAAACTCTTATTTCACAAAACGAAAAAGCAAAGTGGGAAAGGGATTGATCTCTGAGGAACGCCATAATGGATCAAACTTTAACTTTTTAAAAAAAAAAATAAAGATGCAACCTTTACCAAGCGTGCAGGCTTCTGTCAGGTGTTGTGCCAAGACTTGTTGTACGATCATATCAACTCACTTTCTCCTTTTAGTTCCCCATCATCAATTATGAAATACGCTTTGAAATCTTTACTGTGGCTGTTTGCACACTTTTTAGATGTCAGCCGACGCTTGTTATTTCAGTATGAAGTAGAAGAACAGAAGGTTTGATGAAACCAAATGGGGACCTCGGGCTTGTTTCTTTGCATTATTAATGATGTTGTGGGCTTGGTTTAAATGGGCAGGTGTTGCAGGTATTCATTGGTAGTTTAAAAAAAAAATACTTAAATTATTCAATTACTTCAAGATGTATCCAGGGATAAAAATAACTATGTACTGTACATCCTTTCATCAGGACTCCCTGCTCAACACGACAGTAAAGGCTCTTTGATTTAATTTTTAATTGATAGTACATTCCAAAAATAAAACTTCAAACCGATTGTAACACTCTGTTTAGAATGATAATGATAGCAGCCGTGGCTAACACTGATGCGTTCACAATGCTAGCTTAGTTTTGCTAGCTTGTTTGTGACTATGATACTATATCATAAAATAAAATATACTATGTTAAAAATAGTCAACAACAACAGAAAACGTGATGTTATGTCCGAGCAAAGCGATCCAACGGAAGCTGAGGATGTTGTGACACTGATGTGTTTATTTATAAAGCGCAAGGTGCCTAATTGGCAAATGGGTGTTGTGATTGATCCGCCATCGAGTGGCGTCTAGACGCCCGGCCACGCTGAGCGATGCCGAACAACAGCGAAGGCGACAGTGGAGGGGAAGTCGATCCCTCCAGTGCGACGCTTCTCGCATTAACTGAAAGCAATTAAGACGTATTGAGGCCAAAGGCTCAATGGAAGCTCTGTGACGAGGACGGCTTCCTTTTTCAACACAGGGAGGAACGATTCCTCCCTTGATTAATGTGGAGGATTGCAAGTTGTTTGAATTTTACCAAATTGTCATTAAAAAAAAGTAGTCACTGGACCAAGTATGAAATACCCAGTACAAAATATAAGAACATTAAATATTACATAAAAATATGCAATTTGAAAACAATAGTTGATCAAATTTAAAAATAGCCAATCAAGTTGAATAGATGAAAAATACATATATTTTAAATGCAATAAAAAATTACTTTAAAGAAAATAATTTCTCATTCATTAAAAAAAAATACTAATAGTAAATACAAAAATCAAAATAGTTGAATCGTAACTATATACATAATACATTTTAAATGCAATAAAAAATTGCTTTAAAGAAAATAATTTCTCATTCATAAAAAAATTACTAATAGTAAATACAAAAATAAAAATAGTTGAATCGTAACTATATACATAATAAATACATTTTAAATGCAATAAAAATTACTTTAAAGAAAATAATTTCTCATTCATAAAAAAATTACTAAAAGTAAATACAAAAATAAAAATAGTTGAATCGTAACTATATACATAATAAATACATTTTAAATGCAATAAAAAATTGCTTTAAAGAAAATAATTTCTCATTCATAAAAAAAATTACTGATAGTAAATACAAAAATAAAAATAGTTGAATCGTAATTATATACATCAAAAATTGCTTTAAAGAAAATAATTTCGCATTCATAAAAAAAAACTACTAATAGTAAATACAAAAATAAAAATAGTTGAATCGTAACTTAAAAATCATTCAATAAGAAATAAACCCACAAAAGTTACCAAGTGACCTTTCCACAATGTCGCCGTTTTCTCTTAGTCAGCAAAACTGGTCTTCAGTAGATTGGAACGGCACACATAGATCCTGCCGCTTTTCATGACCGTATTTTAGCTAACGTATGGAAAGACGACTGGGCCGAAGCGGTGAGGACGCGCCTCCTGGCCTCGGGTTTGAAATTCAATTAGTTCAGACCCTGGGAGCGGAGCACCACTGGTGAGGTGTGCACTTTAATGCATCTGAAATATGATTTTAGGCCTGGCTGGGTTCCTCGGAGACGGGTCACTGTTACCTCTAACCGCATTAGATGAGGTAATCAGCCCAGAATGTGTTACTGAGTGCATTCCAAAAAAAGGAGTCTCATTCGCAAGATGTCACTTCCCGTGCTTCCTTGCCGCAAAACAAAATCATCGAGGAAGGGTCGCGCTGAGGACATTTCTTTAATCAAGAGAAAAAATGTCAAAGACAGACCTGGATTGATTTATAGCGCTGTCCGACCGTCGTCGATGGGGGGCAAAGTCAAATCTGCTTTTAGGGAGGCTTCACATTTTTCAAGGGTTAGAAGCTCCGGAATGGAATTTTGAAAGGCTATTGGATCCTAGATGCTGAAATTGCCTGGCTGCAAAAGGGTCAACAAAGGGGATCTTTTTGGTGTGATCGTAACTTTTGTTGATTTGGAGGAGATGCTTTGGGAGGAATTAAGGTCAGACTCTTTTTTTTTTCCGTTGTAGCCTTCATTCAAAAAGATTTTCTTCACTTTTTTTTTAATACTCTTTATTCTTTTTGGGATGCCAAACACTTCTTTGTTAATTATGCTATGAAATAGGGAATATTAATAAGAACAAAAATCAAAGTATTTTCTGATATGCGCTTTTTTCCTGCTTGAAATTCATCGCTCTCATCCGCCAATTTTGATGTTACTCTTTTATGTCTCTTTTATATTTTTTTTTTATGGCGAGGACCACAACGGACCCTCAGGCTTTAAAGTGTTTTATCTTCTGTTATGCTTGACGGGATGACAGGGGGAAGTTTTCAAATGCTCTCTTCTGTGCTATCAGCAAATATTTATTCAAACAAACTAAGTGGTGCTACTTGAAGTTTTAGATGTTGAAAGTTTGAGAATCACTGCGCCTAACTTAGCCCTGCGTTAATATATTGCTAAAAGACGAACGCCGCTCCTCCGCCATCTTGGCAAATCAGCAGACACCTGTTATTAATTCTCCCGCGTTTAATCAGAGACGCGGGCGGGAGCGAAAAGCAGCGAGTATGACGAATGCGTTGCCATGTGAGATAAATGGCTTGAAATTCATTCTCGACTACAGGAATTTGTGCTCACATCCTCGTATTGTTCTCATCAGCGTGGAATTCGATACCTTGTGTTAGACATTGCCATGGTGAGGAAGTCAGAAATGAAATTATTACACGTATCTTATTATGCAGGGAGTTTTTAGGATATTTAAAGCCACCCTTTTGCATATAAATTGGCTTCTTTATAATCGCCATTTTTTTCCCGCTGAAATGTCACTGTCTCCTGTAGGAATACAATAAGAGGTGCTAATTTTTTTTTTTTTTTTAAACACTTTTTTACAGTGCTGCACTGCGACATTTCCTCGATAGTTGTATATATATTTTATATATAATAATATAATAATAAAATATAGAATAACATAATAATATATAATATTTTGAAAAAGCCTTTTCCTTTTTACTATACTAGAGACGACTCATAGAATTAAATCTTGTTTGTTAAATTACAACAGTATTGTTATATTTAAACAATGATGACTTTATTGTAGTAAAACAAAACTATTTTACTTTAATTTTTTTTCTTATTTTCATTCCAGAACTTATTTTTGAAAACTGATCTATATTATTGGAACTTTTCCCCTTGCAAACAATACCTTGGTTGGTTAAATTGTGATTTATTTATTTAAAAAATGTTAACGTAAAGTTAGGAGTCTTACTTGTAAAATGGGAATTTTATCATGAATTTTGTTTTGTTGGAATATTTCTAAAAATTATATTTTTCTCATCGATAATTTTTGTCCTAATAGTAGTTTCCTGGGTATAATTTTTTTTGCATAAAATAAATATCAATATCATTTATCAACTTTATTCATGCAATTACAAAAATATATTTTTTTTCTTCCAAGTTAGTAATTGATTAGTTTAGCATTTATTCACATTATTCATTCAAGACATATTAACCAGTTAATATCTAATGTTGCATGCTACTGATATTCTTTCATTAAATTACTATCTATTTAATATCTTGGCTAGAATCAATCACAAGATTCTACTACTTCCTATTGAGGCCATTTCGACAACTTTCCCGAATGGTCCCCAAAAGATGATTGAATCCTCTCCTAGAAAGAAAAGCTTGACTTTGCTCTGACTTGACCGTTGAGGACGTTCTTCCCGTCAATTCCACCAATTCCATCAAATTGCGCGTGTGCCAGTACGAGTTGATCACCGTAGGAGGAGAAGGCTGCAGCAGAGCAACGATCAATGCCGCCGGGCCGTAAACAAATAATTAGTGCACAGAGGAGCGCTGTAGGGATCGTCAATGGCCATTGGCTCACATCAGCAATGGAAAACAGAAGCAGTGGGCTGTCGTCAACATGTCGTGTGGGATGATCACATGTGCGAGCAATGACATCCCAGGCAAAGAAAAACAAAGAAAAGAAAAACGGAAGACAAACAGACATGCGACAAACAAATCAAAAGTTTTGCTGATAAAGTGGCGACTAGGGTGGAATAACCAAACGACATACTTCGGGAAGTGGGTTAGGATGATGCGTCTCGGCTCGCTTTCACATTTGACAATAGCGAACTAAATTACTTTTTAGAGTGCTTTGTGTGGCATAAATAACATTTTCTAATCTCATTTGTTGTTGGTGTTAGATAAAAATTACAGTGGCTCTTTGGCAGCTGTTGAAAATTATTCACTTAGAGATATCCTTTGAATTTATTTGCGTTTTGTGCACAAATAAATCCCCATTTGGAGGTCTTATTGTCTGTAAATATTTTTTTTTTTGCAAATTCACATATCCTGGGTTTATTGCTTGACAAAAATTGGGTGGACATACTAAAAATCTTAACACCATACAGTGAAAGGTTTCTATCTTTTCCTCCAAATTTTACCACAGGAGAACAAATTCTAGATTAAATGTATTTTTGACTTTCATAACATTCATAACAAAGACAAAATACAATAAAAAAATATTTTATTGAACGTTAAATAACTTAACATAAAACTATCTGAATAAAAATGTATTGTACGTAAAAGATCAATAAAATGTATGTGTATCGAAATAAAAATAAATAAAAACAAACTCAACAAAAGTCTTAAAGATTAAAAGTATATCAGGAATGGAATCGGTACCACGAGTGGAACTCATACCACACTTTGAGACTCCCTGCCCAACAAGAAGTTCATCCCTCCTCCAAAACAAAATGGCCGACTTCCTGTTCAATTTCCACCATACTCCTTAAACCTTTTCATGTTCAAACTGGTGCCAGGGGCAAAGAAATGAAATATAATTCAATCTATCCATCTTCCCCAACCAACGTATAAACAACTTAATGTCACACAAGCAGCAACTCCTCACCAAGACGCTCATTACACCTCAACTGCATGCTAGCCAAATGAAAACAACAACAACAATCCCCACAAAATGTCCTCCAAATAGTCGAGCGCATCTCGGGGGGAAACGCAACAATAGCCTTGATCTCGACAAACAGATGAAAGTAAAGCGAGCTCCCTCGTCAAATGTTCTTCCCTGCGCACGGGGACGCCTTTTTGCATATCTCGCTCGCATTTTCTCAGCAAAACAAACCTCGCCGAACTCATCCGCAACCTGTTTTACCATTTTCCTTTTTATTTATCCCCCAAATCAGCATCTCATTGTCATTTCAAAGGCCCACGCAGACAACAGAATGAAAGAATCATATATAACAGCGGCGGCGGCTGAAACGCAGCACGGTGGCCTACATCGCCGCGTTCGTGTCGGAACATTCCGAGCCGTGTGATTGCGTTAATGCTTAACCACGGGAGGATGTTGTTGTTGTTGCGAGAGAGAGAAAATGCACTTACCTGTCGGGAGGCATCAAGATATGATGGAGTGGCCGGCAAAAAAAAAAAAGAGAGGAAATAGTTAGGCATAAAAATCACTCACATACCTTGAGTATTTATTCGTGTACAAAATTAAAGTATCGCCTCAAGAACGAGTTAGCAGATATAATTCAAAATTCCGAATAAAAAATTGCAGATATCAAAGTGATTTTTGCAACAAAAAACAATTAGAGAAGAAGTTAAGCGTAGTATGGCATACATTTAATTCAAAAAAAAAACTCGACACTTGAATGAGGTGTTGTGGATAATAAGCCATTTTAATTTTCAATTTTAAGTTGAGCAACCCGACAAAATATTTGACATTTAAGTCATTCATAATAATTGCCCCCTCTATTCTTTTCATGACCCTAAAAACTGACATCTGGAGATAGATCTGTCTTGAATAATAAATGTCCGTGAAAAAAATTGCTGCTAAATTTAATGAGCTTTAATTAGATTTTGACTTATTCATCAGCATGAACATGAATGTGAACTCTCAGACACTGTGTGTTTCTGAGTGACGTGAACATCTTGAGGAAGAGAACTTAACCTTGCTCTCTGTCAAAAGCAGAACCCCAAGGGCCGCCGTCATCTCCAGACAAACCCAGCAGACACCTTCCATCTCCAAAAAGTACGTTTTACCGCTAATGAATGCAACCTCCCGTCTATGGGGGGCCCGCCCTTAAGCCCCCGGCCACCTTCTGAGCAGTCCGCAACCCCCTCGTGTGTCTTTGGAGGGTGGTGAGGCGATAGTCGCCTCGCCTCACCTCACCTTGCCTGAGGCGAGACGGGGGCCGAATCAATGCGGGAAGTCTCAGGGCATGTTGGGAGCGGCGGGACCGAGGTGAGGGAGAAAACAAACAGTTGAAAAGTCAACTTTCATTTTGTCAGTTTGCTCACAGAAGAAGAAGACAAAGATATAAATGTAGGCCATTGTTTTGGCTTTCATCTGGCTGTCCTACTTTGTCTCCGCTCTCTTTGTATTGCCGACGTGCTCCGTTCTGCCGTCGTTTCAATTAATTATACGGCGAGCGCTAAATAAAACATCAGGGGAATTATATTTGATTGAATTAAGCGTTAACTTGGCTAATTCATCTCCAAATGATGGACTGGGCGGGCGGACTCATAACAGGTCGTTGGAATTGTGTCGTCCTATTGATTTCTATTATGTATTGTAAATAACTGGGAAGATGAACCACTGGGCAGATGCTTAGAGCACTTTTTTTTTTAAACACAAAATTCCAAGATAAATTTTGCAATCGAAAAAATTAGCATTTTAGCAACTTGCTTGAAAGCCAAGAATGCCAATACTTTTCATTTTCCAACTATTTCTATTCCGCTAGCATGAATAACTGGTAGCGATCGTATTATGCAGGAAATATTGCCGCAATTATACAATAACATGTTTTCCAGAATTCACTTGATAATTACAAATGTTTCACAGCTCATCACACCATCCAGCTGGTCCTAATAAACGAGGCTCTCGTCTCGTGCATCACGCCGGGCACCATCTACCCAATCCGCCCCCCCATCCCACTTGTCCTTAATAGAAAACAATTCTATTCCATCCAACTCCAAATATGCGACGCACGAAAACAATATGTCGAGTGTGGTGGGTGGCCTGCTGGCTGAGGGAGACTCGATTGATATCGGCGATGATTGACGAAAACAAAACGATTGGTCTCACCCCGATTATTTTGCGATTGATCAAAATAAATGTAAAATTAAACATAAAAATGTAAATAAAATAGCAAAATATAGCTCCTTCAAAAAGGGTTAGACGAGAACATCTGACCTCAATCAAAAAACCGCCTCAGCTGCCAGTTACGCTAAATTATCGCTTTACGTGCTAATTAAACCCAGCACGCATCCATCCACTATAATTAACTTCAATTAAGGGACGTTTACATTACATATTAATTTTTTTCGCACGCCATAATGGATTTCCATGTTTACACAAGGAGATCAAAGCGAGCCAAAAAATACTATTTACACACACTTATTACTATTTGCGGACTTGGATGGTGTCGCATTGGAAAAGGCACAAACGATCATAAGGGTGTGTGTGTACATGACATTATTATTATTAAGTTATGCCACGCAGCAAGTGTCCTCCTGCAGTGAGGAAATTTGCATAATAGCCCGGTCGCAATGTATTCATAACGGAAGGATGTGACTGCTGTTGATGTACAACACGATAAATGCATTAAGGCTCATGTTCTTTGTGACGCCCAGTTCCTCTGATGACATTACTCCACTGCAATATATTCATTATGCATATACTCAATTTTTTAATCATACCCTACATGACTCATCACTTAACATTAAAAAAGAAAACAGATTTTTGCAGGTTTTGTGTTCTTTGTAAAACTCAAAATGCTACGTAAACCTTTTCTAGATAGGAAAGTAGTACTATACTATGAAGAGTACTTTTTTTTAATGAGTATTCATTTTGAGATAAATTGGAAATAGTTTTTAGCAGAAAATTACAAAAATAGGCAATTATAAACATCTGGTGGGAGGGTCAACGTTTTTCACGCATGCTATTATGTCAAAGCCAAAGTTTTATATGCTCAGATTAGCATGAGATAAAAATGTTAGCTTCAAATAGCAGCACAGTGAAGTTGCTGTTGTAATGGGATTACCGTATTTTCCGCACTATAAGGCGCACCGGACTATAAGGCGCACCTTCAATGAATGGCCCATTTTAAAACTTTGTCCATATATAAGGCGCACTGGATTATAAGGCGCACCTTCAATGAATGGCCCATTTTAAAACTTTATCCACATATAAGATATATACGGGCCGGACTTTGGTCACGCCTGCTGTAGTGGCTCAATATTGGTCCATATATAAGGCGCACCTGATTATAAGGCGCACTGTCAGCTTTTGAGAAAATTGGAGGTTTTTAGGTGCGCCTTAGTGTGGAAATTACGGCATTTTTTTTAAAAATTCACACGTATTTGGCAACAAGTCTGCTGCATGCGCCATCTGTACAGCTCTGCTACGCTAATTGAAGAGTCATCCAGCATTCCGTTGAGAATCAGTAGACACTTGCCTAGCAACCCCTTAGCTATACAAGCTAGGAATAGGACTTGTCGTTTATTTCTATAGCGCTTTTTTCCTTACTTAGAAGTAGTTGGAGAACTAACACTTGGGTATCAAGGGGTAAGAAAACAAAAAAGAATCGAGACACACATGACTGTTGAGTGCTTTCTCATGTATCCGCGATAACACGACTCATATCTGGTTTAGCTGCTTGGAGGTGTAGAAAAAAAAGACCTGATACAAAGTTAGCCTCCAACCTACGGTAAATAATTGAACTGTGCACGTCCATGTGGGCGTCTGGACTTTTAATAGGTAGAAGCGAGGCAGGCGTTTTGGGAATTAGGCCGGGCCATCAAAGAGCATGTTAGTCATAGAAAAAAAGATGAGCGACTTGACAGAGTTGAATGTCACGCACCCTGAGAAGAATGTTGAAATAGGAATATATTCAGTGACTTTCTTAAATATTCCAATTTGATATGCGCTTTAGAAAGTTTAGAAATCCATCTGCTGGAGCTTAGCACTCCAGTGGGCAAACATCATCAGGCGTTACATTAGCAGGGGTGTCATATCTCGCCAAGAGACAGAACACCATCGGGTCAGGATCGATTGCACTTGGTTAGAAAAGAGAAAAAAAAAACGTAATAAACATAATTACGCCTTTTGCTACCTCTCGAATTAGCGACCATACGGTGCGAGCGCACACCCGAGCAGAACGTTCTCCCAATTAGCGCAACACCACAGTCAGCTGCTTTCAATCTCTTTTAATAGAAAGAACCGGAACATCCTCTTGCTTTTGCTGTGCATCACTGAGCACCGACCATTCAACACTTCCGTCTCTGGCTCGCACTCATTAAAATAGAAATTGCTTTCTGATTGCCACCTGCAATCGGACTGTCAGATAATGGCCGGGGTCTGAGAAGGGAGGAGGATTTGTTAGCTATGAGAACGTGTGCTCACTGAAGGATCATCTTAAATAATGCATACATGTTAACAGGGGAGGTAACAGTGCACACATATATATATATATTTTTTTTTTCTGTGAGGTTTTGCCATCAGCTTGATGATCGATAACTGAGCAATAAAACTGTCTCGATATATTGAAATATTTGTAACAGCACGGCACCGAGACGGTATATCATTAGTTTGCCACAGTGTCACTTTGCATTGGACTTGACAAATGTTTAAAAATTCATATTAGCCACAACAGGCAAGACCGATCCGGTTATCCGGTGGTGATTCACTGCTCTTAAGACTGTTTGTCAATGCTACGCTTTGTCACACATGCAAAGAAGACTCCTTCGTGGGAGCACTGCTGCAGCCCTCCCTTCTTTCCCACCTCCCACACAGCCATGGTGGATTTTGTTATATTAAAGACTGATTGATTTCAATATCCCACCAGGCTGAGTGCTTGACATTTATATGGAATCAAACCGAAGCAGGGTTTCCAATTAATTCGCGTATGAGCTCGACTTTATCACGTAGACTTGCACATCAATGTGAAAAGCCTTGGATAAGTCAAAGGGAACAATAAAATCCACAAATAATACTGATCGTACATTATGATCCTAACGGTAATTTAACGTATAGAAGAAATAATAATATAAATAATCCCAGGTGATGTTTTTAAATCAAATTGTGACACTCGTGGGTAATGATGCTCATTTTGTCCAATCAAAGACGAGTTATGCGACAACAGTTTTAAATAATCCCAGGTGATGATTTTAAATCAAATTGTGACACTCATGGGTAATGATGCTCATTTCGTCCAATCAGCAGTCACTAAAAAAACAGCCAATAACGGTTATCAGTAACGCCTTGACACTTCTGGAACTGATTTGATTTTTTTCTTGAGCTGAACAAGCCTTCTCATGCTAGAGCTTAGCTTGTTCATCTCACACCATGTCCCGACATAGCAACAGCTGGTGAAGAACATGGGAAGAGCCAGAATTGGACCCGCCGACAGTTTTCATTGCGACTCAGCAATGGCATGACGGTCAAGATGGCTCTATTGACGTGCCCAATTAACTCTTTGTTGACGACAGCTATATAGCGGAGAGGGTGCTAGAAGAGAAGCAGTGTAAAAATAACTAGGACAAGCAGCTGGTCCACCATCTGTTTTCACTTGGGAAGCTTTCCGGCACTATCCGTATACAATGAGGGAAGCCATGAAATGACCACAACATTCAGTTACTATTTGGATTATGTAGCGACATATTTAAATCACTTCAATGGATTCTATACATCTATTTAAATCTCTGAAGTGAAAACCCATGAAGTGCGAAATGAGTAGATTTTTTTTTTCTTATCTCCTGAAGAATTTTAGTTGTGATGTCATCATAAGGCAAATTTGCATAATTCGGTCTCCAAACTCTTTCTTCATGGCAGCAAGTTTGAGCCAGCGAGAGAATATTTCAAATATTTTTCATATGGAGGAAGTTTAAAAACCAAGACGAACTGGATTAGAAAAGATCGTGTTCAAAAAGATTGTCTTTTGGGGGTGTTAAACTTTATAGAGAAGCAGAGAATGGGAAAAATGATGAGGAAGGAGGTAACTCATTTCACGCAAGGCAGTGCCACAAAAGTCAACTTGAAATGGTCAGCCCCCCAAAAATCCCCGACAATTTAAATAAACCTATAAAGCAGCTGAGCTTGAAATTCAAGGAAATCTTTTCAGGATTGTTTTTTGATGCAGGTTCGACTGCGGGTGTGCATAACCGTTTGCAAGCTTGTATAGGTAAGTTGATTAAATGCTGCTGCTGAATTTCAAATTTAATTTGTGTCCCATAATTGAATCTGGTAATAAACTGTGCTAGTAAATGGTGCGGCGTTGTTCCGTGAGCCGTGTTGGTTATTAAATCTTAATTCAATGTGATCCTATTAGCTACAAAAATAGACGTAATTCATTCGAGGTAGCCTTCTGCTGCCCTCTAACCATTGTCAGTGGTGTGTCAAGACAAAGTAAAAAAAAAATAAAACAATTAAGTCAAATAATTTGAGAATAATTGAGAACTAAAATGCAGCAAATGAATGCCATTGTAATTTGAATAAAACCTCATCTGAGCGAATTCATCCTCTGTTTTGGTTAGCGGATGGACTCAATAGTTTGGCCTATTTTACTTTTAAAACCTCACGGAAACGGCAACTTACTCATTCACCTAACTTGGATTTTGGCAATGTGTATGCTGAATTAATGTGTACTCAAAAATAGTCAATTAAAGACCTGGCAACCTTGGCAAATCAATAGCTAGCTAGCTAGCTAGCAAGATAACTTAGTTCATTCATTTTATTTACTAAAATTACTAGCGTGTAGCTAGCTGTGTCGCTCATGAACAAGTCGTGAGAAGTCAAAGTCAAAGTCAAAGTCTCCTTTACTGTCAATTCCTCCGCATGTCAAGACACACAAAGAGATCGAAATTACGTTTCTCACTATCCCAGGGTGACAAGACAGAGTTCACAACGCACATACAAGTAAACAACACAGGAAAAATAACACAAGAAGTCAAAATCAATGAACAATAAGCGTGATAGCACGCTAGCCGCTCCCGATGCACGGCAGACTCCGGTAAGATGACAGTCAACCAGGCCACTGTGAACACGAGCACACAGCAGGCACGCACTGTCCGGTTCGTGGATCCTATCAGGCGAACGCAACCCATCTTGTCCCGCGAACGAACGTACGCCAGGAGAATGGAAGGCACGGCTGAGCGAGCTGGGTTGGCCGCAAGCCTGGCCAGACGTCTCCGCGCTGGCCCCTCTCCCGCTGCCTCGCAGACCCGCTGCCGACGCATCCCAACAATGCTCCAGGACGGAGCAGTCCGAGCTCAGGACGCAGTCCAACCGGTGGAGGAAGAGCAGGCCAGTCCGGCGTCGCTCCATGACGAAGCAGTCCGAGCGCCCTTAATCTCTCTGCACCAAAGTCCAGAACGCCATAAAACCCACTTCCGCCGATGTTGAGCAGAACATGCCCGCCGCACTAGTAGCACGACGTATCACACGAGACGAATACACACAGTTGAATTCAGTAATGATCCAAACAGCTAACTAACTACTTAGTTGCCTTATTTTTTTTTTATTGTTCACCCACTAATAGGGAACGTGAGCTGGGTTTAGACCGTCGTGAGACAGGTTAGTTTTACCCTACTGATAATGTGTCGTCGCAAAACCAAACAGGGAATTAACACATGCCCATTTCAACCATTTTGATGACACAGCCATCTTATTGGTCTCAGGCGCCATATAGAAAAAAATGTCTTGAGGTAAATAGGTCCCAGAAGCAGAGCAAGTTCAGGGATGCTTTAGGCAAGTTTGCAGTTACATCAAATTAGTAATGGCGTCCCATAAAGGGCAGCGGCAACAACATGCCACTGAAGAAGAAGTGACCTCGAAAAAAAACACGACATTTCACAGCCATGCTGGGAAATTTATGGTCTGGGCTTGTTTTTTTCCTCTCCGCACTGTTGCTGCTCCTGTTTTTTTTTTTTCATTTTATTTTGAGAGGTTGGTCGTAGACGGCATAAGCGGGGCCTCTGGCCGGGCCTCATAAACCTCCCCTGCAGTGAAGATGCGGCTTTTGACAGAAAGGCCCAATCAACATCGCAATGGGTCAGTGGAGATGTTGCAGCGATGTGAGTTATTGCCGGCTTTGGAGTGTTATTTTAATGGGACTCCAAGCTGCGAAGATAAAAATGTTTGTCGGCTTTGCAAAGTCCTCGGTGCGGTCTCTAAATGGACAAGTACGTGTTCAGAGGATTTTTTTTTTCACCTCGTTTACTATTGACTGAAAACAAGTTGAACGACCAGTTGGATCCAAACTTGGAAGAGTTAACTTGTTGATGTGACAAATATGGACATTGTGGGAATTGTTTGGACAGGGCGGAATGACTTTCGCCTGAATTGTCTCGTCGCCGAAGCTGCACGACATCAGACGTGGTCACGACATGGCTCCTTTTCGCTTCCTTCCTAGGGCGTCGGTTCTTTCCTATTAGCGTCTCATCTGGCCTCGAATATTCTCACTTTACATTCGTGTGCCGAGCGGCTTTTCTGCTTGAACGGCAGAATAATCTAATCAGTCGCCTTGCGCCGTCAACACGTGAGCTCTAACTACTCTCAGCACGCTTCTTAATATCGTCTAATAAAATAATTGTATGGCTTTCTTCGGAAATGCTCATTCATGCTCTGTTGGACGGGATTTTCGGTACCATGTGACATTCGTGGACACATGATTATGTCGTTATTGAAAACACTTGTAAAATTCAAACAAACCCCAAGGAACAAATATGAGCTCAATCATTCAGCTCGCTACAAATGAAAATCCGACTTGCAACATGGAGGTACGTTTTTACGACTGCTGTCATGCTCGTGGAGGCTATAGAGTAAAATGGCTAATTAGAAAAACACGACAGGGCCTGATGGCGTTTCAGCCCCTACGGTTTTCTCAATGTAATTCTTGTTTACAAAGTTCCTCCACCGCGACTCCGGTGTGTTTAATCTGCTCTTGCGGTGCGTGAAGCCCCGCCCATTACATATTCCGGGTCCCGCTGTGTCGAGACGTACATGAAAATTGTTGCTTGGCCTCCTTGTGTGCCGTGTATGAAAATAACATGAGTAATGGATGTGTGGAGGGGAGGGGGGAGGGGGGGGGGGGGGTAAAGCCATGTTTGAATATCACAGTTGAGGTTTTGGGTTGAAAATGTGTTTCATTGTTGTCAAGGTTCGCTATTTCAGTATCACAGTTGGGTTTCACATTTTGGATTTCAAGTTAAAGCATTGAACTGGGTTGGGCAAAGTCTCATGAAATTCTGATTCTGTCAACACACAATCATCTAAAAAAGTTAAGTCAAGCAAAACATAGACGCAAGTTAATCGTTGGATAGGCTGCCCCTGGTTTCAACGTCGGCACGCTAATAGCCAGTGGCAGCATTCTTTTAATTAATGACAAGATTTTCTTGTATGAGTAGGTGGGGGAACACGGCCTTGTCTTCTTATCCATGACGAGAGAGGCGTGCATAATCAGAACGCACGAGATTGTTCTGGCGGCCATGTCAGTGAATGGCTGCTATTTCTGTCACATAGACAGAATTATTACAAAGCACTGAGCACTATTGGCTAATTTCAAAAATGTATTTCAATAATAATTGATTGATTGATTGATTAATAGCTCTATTTCAAACACATCCAAAACAAAAAAAGAGATAAAAAAAAAAAAACCCAAAAAATCACTTTAAAGTGCCATATATAAGTCTTTAAAACAAACAAACAAACAATAATAATATATAATATAATATATAATACTAATAATAAAATACATTAAAATAATAATAATAAAATAATATTAATATTTAGTCATAATAATAACAGTAATAATAATAATCTATAATATATTTATAATGAGATATTGGAAAATAGGCCACAATTTCAAGAAATATTTTTGACACCTGTGTTGAGGGCTTCTGCTTTGTGGATGAGGGTACGACGGGTCACAATTCTCGTATCAGCGAACCATTAGTGTTAAAACGCATTTAAGGTCGTGTCAGTATCTCTCCAACCGCGGGAGGAAAATTAAATCATCTTCCATCAGCGTGTGCCACATTATTGTAAATGGAACATTCCGCCATATTGATGATGTGACCGAGATAACACGCATACAGTACAAACACAAATGCAGTGTGTAGGAATATTAATTTCCTCATCCATTATTCATGTGCCAACGTTGACATATGTCGGGAATATGTTGATATTAAGGCCGGTGCAGGTAACGCACAACAGGATATGAATGAGCTACGCATCCGTCATATCACTTACAATAAATCAGTGCAGTGAGGCCAATAAAGATGAAATAATAAATAACTTGTTTATTCTGTTATCTGATACAAACAAATGTCAAGTACTGTAAAGTTGTTCAAACTACTTTTCGAAAGTCATTGCAACGTACCGCTAAGTCATTTGAATGTATTAAAAGCAACATAATGGTATTAAAATAGGTATTTAGAAAGGGAAATCTGGCTAGATAGATCAGTGTGACTCTTCAAAGTGGTGGTCATAAAAAAACAGTTTCCTCTTTGAACGTAAGAGACAGCGATCATAAAAAGGGCCCGACGGTCCCAAAGTAATAACGAGGAAGGTTTTACTGGACACGGGCTTCAAGCGGCATAGCTGCATCAAAAGCCATTTCTTAATACAACGCTGCACGTTGACATTTGCCAAATGTTTATAGACTACAGAAGGCGCCGTCCTTCAATCAAAGTCTGCTGGCACGAAGGCCTCAAAACCACTGAACCGGGGCGAGTACCTCTTATTATACATTACTGGTCGATTTTCTCAATCAAAAGCTACAGCTAACATTAGCTTCGAAATTAGTTTTCTTGCTAACTAAGTAGAGCTGTATTTAAAAAATAAAAGTAAATTAAAAAATATAAAATACACAGGGATTCAAATCAATGTTCACTCCCAAAAACGTTTCTCACAAAATCCAATTACATGATTATCAAAGTCCATTCAACATTACTGGTCGATTTTCTCAATGAAAAGCTACAGCTAACATTAGCTTGGAAATTACTTTTCTTGCTAACTAAGTAGCGCTGTATTTAAAAAATAAAAGTAAGTAAATTAAAAAATATAAAATACACGGGATTCAAATCAATGTTCACTCCCAAAAACATTTCTCACAAAATCCAATTACATGATTATCAAAGTCCATTCAACATTACTGGTCGATTTTCTCACTCAAAAGCTACAGCTAACATTAGCTTCGAAATTAGTTTTCTTGCTAACTAAGTAGCGCTGTATTTAAAAAATAAAAAGCAAATTAAAAAATATAAAATACACAGGGATTCAAATCAATGTTCACTCCCAAAAACGTTTCTCACAAAATCCAATTACATGATTATCAAAGTCCATTCAACATTACTGGTCGATTTTCTCAATCAAAAGCTACAGCTAACATTAGCTTTGAAATTAGTTTTCTTGCTAACTAAGTAGCGCTGTATTTAAAAAATAAAAATAAAATAAAAAATATAAAATACACAGGGATTCAAATCAATGTTCACTCCCAAAAACGTTTCTCACAAAATCCAATTACATGATTATCAAAGTCCATTTGGCGGATGAGCTGCAATATAATCGGAGCGCGGCAACATTCCCGCTAGCTCGTCATTATTCCATTGCGTTTCGGACGTATTAATGAATCATTTACATTGTTTCGGTGTCACCTGGGTCACCCTTGCCGCGCTTCTCGGAGCTCCGCTCATTAAAATGCTAATGTAAACCACTGACCCGCCCCGTTGCTGAAGAAGACCCTCCGGCTCAATTCTACGTGGCCCCCCCGAAGACCTTTAGTGGGGAGGGGGGCACGCTGCCCGAGTCTTTCCCACAGTCCAGGAAGGACCTCATAGCTATTCATGTATTCTGTGGTACACACCGGTGGCACTGCGGGGCTCATTAAGCCACCTAATTTTTTTTTCTTTAGAATAGCAATTTTTTCCATGCTTTGCCTACTTTACACAATACTGGCGAGCGACGTTCACCGAATGGCTCGGAAAAAACGTCCGTCACGTAACATTAACTTGGGTGCTTGAAGAGGCTGTTCCAGCCCCGTTCGTGTTAAACGGGTTGATTTTTACCGCTTTCCCAGATGCAAGAAGGAAAAAAAAAAAAAATCCCAACACGGATAAGACTCAATACGCTGCACAAGTAAATGTCAGGATCTATCATAATCATCATCTACACGCTTGAAACATCAGAACAAAGGTAAACATGGCTGAGGTTTGTTTTCCCCCCTCTGTGCTTATTTTTCCATTCCGGATCGGAAAATAAAAAAGACAATTTTGAATTTCAGAGTCGAAATACCTGAGAGACAAAACCATCTCTGAATAAAATGAGCGTTGAATAAAATGGCTGACTTTGGATATTCTCCGCCTTTTGCTGACTGCTACTGTTGAATTATATTTTACGTTCATCCGGGACTTTCCACCTGAAAGCAAACACCCCTAACTTTTTATAAGTAGGATCACATCAAACGTAATCCAAATCGATTCATTGAACGTAATCTGTTTGATAAGTGCATGGCGATAATGGAGTGGTGGGACTCACCAAGCGATGCCAGTAAACAGGCCAAATAAAAGCACACATGAACGGGCGAGTGCGCAGCAAACCAAGCCTGACGGCATCACAAGCCGGAGGAGGGCCCGCGTTGACTGGTGTGGACATAATAACGAGATGGACTTCAAAGATGTGCTAGCTTGCTCACGGTCCAGCGAGCGTAACACTCAAGGCTGAGGTGTGATTGGTTACAGGTCCAAATCCTTGCGATGAATTTGTAAGAATACATATTGAATAAATTGCATCTGTTTTAATACGAGAATAATCTTCATTTTTTATAATCGTGTTTTTCCCAAAATGCTGATAACACAAAAAAAAGTTAAATGGTGTTAGCATTATGGATATTTTCAACTTTACAGGAAATGGAGTATACGTTGACCTTGCAAAGATGGTGCGAGAACACTTTTTTTTTTAAATGTTGCCATCGGCCAACGGAGTTCACTGTGTGAAACGACGATTCTGTCGCACTTTTATTGAAGTGCAACTCTACTGCCAACTTGTGATAAACAAAGCTTTTAGTTTACTTCATTTTGAAGTTCCGCACAGCTACTAAATGCAGCATTTTGGCTAAATCATCAACACATTTATGTAGCTTTGAAAATAACGTCGTTTGCAGTCTGGCCGTCGCTTAAAAATGGTGGATCTTCACTTAGCTTATATTTCAGGTCAGAGAAACTCGCAGTGTGGGTGGTGGGCATTAAGCAAATTAGCCATACCGCTACAACACAATTGTAAAAAAAAAAAAAAAAAAAGTAAAACATTTGCTATATAGGACAGCAGCTTGTAGTCACATATGTGTGCTATTGGAACATATGTACAGCATGAATAATAAGAGCAGCAGCGTGGAAAAACAAACTGAACCAAATATACCAGCGAAGTGGAGTGCACATTAACACGAAACACAATTCACAGTCGATTTAACAATTTATCAAAGTCTCCAGTCAATATAACATGGATGTTTTGGGAATGTGGGAGAAGACCGCATTGGAGTGGATGTAAACTTCACACAAGATGCCCCAGATTCAAACTTAGCTCATGATGCTAACCACATGCTAACCACATGCTAACCACTCAAAGCCAAGAGCTGAGGATAAAAAAACTATCCTCTCTAAATCTCATCGTCCGGAGTTCAAGCTAAACCTAGGTTAAAAATAGACTTTTATTACGGCGGCCCACGAGAATATGAATCACGTCAGAACCGTGCGTCGCATTGGTAAAACGTTTTTGGCCGCTATATAGCAAACAAATGTCCGCAATAACCGCCGGGCTTTGCTCACAATGGCTTTTTTCCTGCATGGCGGAATTAAATAAATGGAGCAAAGTGGCTGGAAGTAACGTGTCACTATTTGAGATGTTTGTGTGTGTGTTTGTGTGTGTGTGCTCTATCATTGCGGCCTCTGGGCAACATTTAGATGTAGCGATAGTGATGGGAATAACTGTGCCTCAACGGGATACTGACATATTGTTTGCCCGACAACAACTGCGCTTTAATTTTTAGTGCCACCACTTATTTTATAGAGGTGAACGGATCGATCCATATCATTAAAGACTTCGTAAAGCAAAGACCGAGAATTAGACCACCTTGTCGGAGAAACATTCCGTATTTTTAATAACCATCCCAAAAAGTCTATATTTGATGCTTAAGCTAATGCTAGCATAATGATATATTTGATCGTGAGGGGGATGCTAACGGCCATTCCATCGACGCAACTGCTGATGAGCATGCATGGAGTGAGCGAGAGGAGTCGTTAATGAGCTGAGTAATTAAGACGGCCGATATAAAGCCTGCTTGACCCCACGGAAGGCCAAGAAGATACCGAAGCGACTCATTAGATGAGCTCGGCTTCACGGGGACGGACCAGGTCTGACCTGCGCAGATTAAAACACTTGTTTTTCCATACGCCTCGTTTACTGCAATTTTTTAGGGCTTCAAGTATCTTTGACAAAAAAAGAACCACCAAAAAGCTTCATTACCTGTACAGGGCTTTGTTTTGTTTTTTTAAAGGAGAGCTACTTTGGAAAAGTGATTTGTTAATTGCTTGTCGACCAGTCGTGGGGTCTCTGGAGGACCGACCTACCCATCAAGTGTGAAATGAAACAACCATGTAAATGAGCTTCCGAGTTGCGGAGGGAAATTACAATAGAAAATAGAAAATTATACAGTAATACATATCAGGGGTGAGCAAAATGTTTTGCTGGGAAGCTACATTTGAATTTTAAAATAGGAGATGTCATTTGAAGATATTGGGGAAGGGGAATTGTGACATTGTTTGCCTGAAATTTACAAGTATATTGATTGTAGTGAATGAATGAATTATTCAATCGGTTAATGAACTCATCAAAAGTTAAAATATGGATGTAGAAATATGAACATGTATTTTTACGTAAAATCATTTTAGATTTGACGGAATAAGAAATGGTTGAACATAAATAAACAAAATAGAATACATTTTAACAAACGCATTTAATGAGAAAAATGCAAAATTGATTCATAAAAATGCAAAAAGAATTCTTGACATGTGCCTTGCTGGCCACAATTTGTTCGACCCTCATAAAATTCAATATATTTTTTCCCAAATTGGTGTATGACTTACCAAACACACAAAAGTACAAAACAGAGATTTTTCGCCATGACTTGAAAGCTTCTTTTTTTTTTTCTCCATAGTGCTACATAATTCTGGACTCTATACCACGTAGCCGATTTATCACTTGACACCCATAGATAAAAAAAAAAACAAAACATGGAAGTGGCAGACAAGTAGGAAATTGCCGGTCGGAGTTGGACGATACAAAAGTGGAGGACTCGCACTCGTCGCCACTACGAAGAATTCTTCACTCAGATGGTTGAGTGGGGAAATAAATGCTGAGCCGCCACGCTATCGTCAGATAAGCGCACGGGCTAGACAAGGCGAAGAACGAGATAGCGGGACTCAAACGACAGTCTTTTGTGGCGAGACGGGCTGATAGGTTCGTAAATGTACTGTAGGAGAGGATCACCGTGTTCTCTGTTATTAATGGGACGAGATGTCGTGGTAAATGCCACGTAAAAGATGCCCAATCTCAAGTATATCTTTGAAGCTTGACATAATTTTTAATCGAAATTGTTGTCTGAAATCATAGGGGATGTGACAATATTTTTGCTTCTTTTTCACTGTAATTTGGTCAGTAAAATGCCGCACATTGAAATGATAGGGAAATAAAATTATTCTAAAATATTTGGTTTTTTTCCCATATTTTTATTCATAATACTAAAAAGGAAAAACATGCATGTATGTCAAAATACCAACACTATTTTATTGTGTACTAATGCATGGTAAAAAGCAACTTGACTTCCTTTAGTTATTCCCGTTAGTGACATGTTTGGGTTAAAGGGGCACAGAATAAATAAAAATAAATAAATATAATAAAGGGGCACAAAATAAAATAAATAAATAAATAAATAAATAAATGAATAAATAAATAAATAAATAAATAAATGAATAAATGAAATTCAAAAAAGTCTATATCATTTTATCTTATGGGTACTTATTTTACTGTAATTTATGAATGGAAAACGCCATGTTACACCTGACCAATAGCTACTATGAAGAAAGGTCAAAGTGCAAGTGAATATCTAAGCAGGAGCTCGAAGAATTGAGACATCTCTGGGTGTTGGGTTATGGCATGGCTTAGAAACACAGAGGCGACTGATTAATTCCCTGTTGAGCAGATAACGCTCTGCCCTGTGGACAGTGACAAATAGGATGCGCCCGAGCTCAATAATATGAAATAATTAAAAAGAAAGAAGAAGTGGGCAGCGTCAAGAGATACATGGCCCTGGCTATTGTTTTCAGAAACACATGCAGTATGCAACTTTTGTTTGATAGTCAAGACCAAGGTCATTCTGGGTAATGTCTCACATGCCTGCTTAGAAAATCCGAGCTATTTATGTCGACAAAGCATTTTTTTTTATCTTTGCAAGACAAGAGATGCAACATGAATATAAGTTCACGGGGAAAAAAAAGTGCTACACTTAAATAAAAATAAAAAATCTTCCTGTAATGCTAAAGGTCAAAGTGACTTAAGAAGAAATATATTTTTTTCCATTATATAATTAATTAATGTCCTTGAAGAGATGCCATGTTGCTATTATCCACTGTTTGTCACTTTCAATGTCGATGTCGTCTTATTTCCCATGGAAGAAAAAAAAACAGGCAGTAAATTTAATCCTCATTAGGTATGTCAACTATTAAACAAAAACTGTTCTGATTATTTTCTTTATTACAATAATAAAGACTAAATCGATGGTGAATGTGAGCCTGTTTGCTAACCAAAACAGCATTAACAGAGGTACATAAAGAGTCCCTTGAGTGCATTAACGGAGTCTTCCTGACATGTTCTTGCACTTAAGCTGCATTTCTCCATCAATCATCATATTCTTTCAAAGCACTTTCACATGACATGAATATTAAAATTCTGCAGATGCTGTTAATGATATTCCAAAATTGTGCAAATGACAGCTTTAAAAAGAAAAAAGTCTCTCTAATAAACGACACTTGGGTTCAAACTGGAATTAATGACCTCGGAAGATAATTTGTCAGATTTGCTATGGGGAAAACAGATATTTGATACGATTGTGGATGAAAATGAAATCATTAGAAGAAGCAAGTTGGCAGTGTAGTGAGACGAAATGGTAACCAAAAGGCAGAGATGCTCCTCCTAATTTCTCTTTCCCTCCAAAATGAGATCGTAATTACTGAGCAAGAACGGCGGCAATTAAAAGAACCCTTTAAACACATGATTGAGACCATGGATTAATTAAGGAACTGTTGACTAGGGTAATCAATCAGAAAAGTCATTTTCTCCAGAGACCTCAATGCAACCGCCATTGTTGTCTTGGGGTGGCCGGGCATAACAATTTTCATAAAATTACCCGGATCGATCCCAAAGCCGACACGCTTCCGGAAGCTTCCGAGAAATCCCTGATATACTTTCCTTGTCCAAACTCATTTTCCACCTTGTGCTCCTTCTTGTCATCAGCATAATTAATGTTGGCGTCTCGTACAATCTAACCCCAAAGGAAGTAAATTGAGATTGAAATGGAGAGGACTAACAACTCATCCCTGGGGGACTCCACAAAAATTACCTCACTCTGGCCAATGTACAGTGGAGTTTATGGATTAAGTTCGATTGTCGTTAAATGACCTGATACTAAAAAAAAAGTTTTTAACTGTGTTGTGATCCGCTGCAAGAGCAGAAGGATTTAACGATAGCGTTTTGTAGCAAATGACGCCTTTAATGTCGTATTTTACTGCAAATCGCTCCAGGGCAGCGTCTCAGTGGCAGCACTATTATCACAGGCCCTCTGGTCCCTTCTCAATTTTCTACATATTCACCATCACGTGTCTTCGCTAACGCTATTGAGCCCAGAGTAAATAGCAAGGAAGCCCTTCCTAATCTGTTGTTCAAATTTGGCCGCCTGCGACGTGCTGATTGGCAGCGAGTCAGCGAGGAGCCGCGGGGAAAATAACAAAAACGGTTAATTTATGGCTGCCCGTGAAAAGCTCGTCTTGTCATTGACAGATCGTCGTCAAGTATCTGAGAATATAAATGAAGGCGTTTTTTTTTTTTTTTTACCGTCTGTTTTTCCAACGTGTCGTTAAGACTCGGAACGCCACGAGCCGTACGATCCACATAATCGTAAAAATGTATTTCCACAGCTGTGTACGTGCTCGCAATCTTCTAATCGGAGGTGATTTACTTTTCTGCTATCCAATTGTGAGGAATAAAATCAACAAATTATGCAGTGTGAACCCCCCGTATCGCAACTGAATGATTATTTGATCCTAAATGGATTCACACCTTTGTGCTTCACAGCACACAGATATCAAAAGCACAAATTCAGCAATCGTATAATTAATCGTATAAAACGACTTCAACATCCCGAGAGATGACACCTTCAAAAAAAGTCATAAAATAACATTTGCCACGCACCACGTTTCAACAACTCAACATCACAAAGTAAAGCTGAGCAATCACATCTCGACTCGAGAGACAGTCGCTAGCGAACGATGTGAAACAGACGAAAACAAAATTCTTATCACTCTACTTTTTTAAATCAACCAGGGAAGTCAACTTCTCCTGTGAGTGCTTCCCGCTGTTTTTGTTTTTACTTTTTTACAAAGATGACTTTACACAACAAATGTAGGTGTAAAACAGGGATAAACACGAAAATGGAAAAACAGAAATTAAATTGAAGTACGGGGAATAATTTCTGGATTTCTATGTATTTAAAACTAACAAAAAAAATTGGGTATTCACATACACACATAATGTGGCTAACATAGCATTTATGCAGGAGCACTACTAGGGGGTGGCCAAAGGTGGGCAAGGCCACCCCTGAAAATTTACTAATCACAGCCACTGGCCATAATTAGTTATAAATCAGTTCATAATTATAAATAATTATATAGTTATAAATCATAATCAGTTAGAAATTATTACGCAACTAAACATGCTAACTGTACTGTTAGCAATAATCATGTCAAAGGTACAAGCCGTTTTTCGTCAGGGGTCTTTAAGATAGATGTAGGATGGGAAAATGGGATTTTCTTTGACCTCCCAAGAGGACGATGGCGACCATCCAGGTGGAGCATCTGGCGAGGTCGAAAAAGGCGACGCCTTTGTGAGCTCTCCTGCCGCATAATGCTTCTCTGACATCCAAAAATGAACACCCACAAGCTCCTCCCACTTCAAAACTGTCCCCTCTCTTCATTGTCCGCCTACATGGCTGATAAGATGCCTCGCACATCCTATGCGGAGATGTTCTAAAAGCCACAGCGACAACATGAGCCTCATTAATCTTTATTTCCAGGCCCTAGTCAGACTCTCCGCCTGTCTGCATGCCGCCCGCCATATTCTCCGGAGAGCATCTCGGAGGTGTGTGCTTGTCAAAAGGAGAATACGCCAGACAAAACACGGCATTTACGGCTTGTGACGCCACTG
Source organism: Syngnathus scovelli (assembly GCF_024217435.2). Lineage (NCBI taxonomy): Eukaryota > Metazoa > Chordata > Actinopteri > Syngnathiformes > Syngnathidae > Syngnathus > Syngnathus scovelli. The sequence goes on from NC_090850.1 coordinate 20,244,195, forward strand.
ACATATTTTGCGGGAACAGTCTGGGAATCATTTTTATCTAGTTGGCAATGGAAAATTTCGATAGTTGGGCCATTGTCTTCAATTTTTGTGTCCACACCGACCACCATTTTTTTTTTGTCTCAATCATTTATAAGATCTTTACTCATACGAGGTACCGAACATTCATGTTAATTTTTTTTTCAGCAAATAAAATTTCTGCTAATAGGTATTATGATAGAATTTGTTGTCATAATATGATTTAACACATTTTGGGATTTTTTTTTTTAGCTGCCAATTGAAACTGAAAAAAAAAAAAAGTGCCATACAAAAATTTTAATCAAGCCTTGAATTTCGCCTCATGCAAGGTCACGACCCCCGCATACTCCCAACATCGAGTTTTTTCAGTTGCGGCATATGCGCGGTAATGCAAAGCTGCAAATGTATTAAACGTACACACATACACACACCCAAAAAGATTCAATCAAAGCGATGCCCCGATTCTGTCAAAAAGTATTTCTGGCAGGTTTATTTGTACTGTGGTGCTTTGTTGCCTTCTCCCTACTGCAACAAATAAATACATGAATCGGTTCTGAGGTGGTCCACATTATAGCCTGGGAGTTTTTTTTGTTGAGTAAAACTGATCATTATTAGAAATGATTATTTTTTTCACTTTTCAAAGATGTTCAAGAGTCAGACGAGGTATTACTCAACAGACTAAAAGAATCAGAGGGGAGGGGTGTAATGAAGTGGGGGGGGGGGGGGAATTCTTCCATAAGCGTGAGCAGAATTGTTATGCTCGGCTTGAGGTCAAGAGCCGAGACCCCGGCTCCAATCCGGATGGCGGATCCAAATGTCTCCAGCAGCAAAATGACAAAGATTAACTGTCCCTTGGAGCTTGAAGGTTCATAATTAATGCCGCCTCACTTCCCTCAGTGGCTCCACTGAAAGGGGAGGAATTGACACTGGATTGATGGACTTGCCATTTACAGGTCCAGTCATGGCGTGTTGGCGGGCGGGACGGGGCGGCAGGCACGTATTTGACACATTGAAGTCTGCGTTCATCTTTCCCGGAGAAGTCTTGATGTTCAAGAGCAGTAGCATTTATTTTTGTTATCCTTACTTGTCTTCTTTCACTTTTTCCCTATTTTCCCCATTTTTCTAATTCACTTTCTTTTTCCTATTTTATTTTTCTCCTATTTTTCTTTTTACTTTTCCCTATTGACGTTGATTTATTTTCATTTTTCCCCTCCTTCATTCTTTCTTCGTATTTCCTTTGACCTTGCCTTCATCTTTCTCATATGTCTTTTTTAATTTGTCTTTTTAAGTGAAATCTACTGAAAGCATAGGCAGGGGACAAACACAAAGCCCCCACCAAAACAAATCCTTGACACCACCAAAAAAAAACAAAATCGCAATGCTGTGAGAAAGTCGCAATGTTACGACATCAAACGATAAATAGCAAAGCTCGGCGACGTGGTCTGCGTGGAAAAAGCGACTTGTCTACTCCGTTTTACTATAAATACAAATGCAGGAAAAGATGTATTGAAATAGTTTTAAATATGTCTTTAAATAGAGCTTTGGTGCAATGAAAACAACACACGTGTGACAGAGGCGGGTATTGTGTGCGGTAAATAAACAGCCTTTAAAAAAAAAAAAAATGGCTGCCTTTGAATGGCTCCCCTCCTACCTCTGAGTGGGATCTGTAAATCCTTCCATTGAAGTCAGCTTATTTCTTCGCAGAGCTCCTACCATTTTGTATGGATCCTCCGGAATCCTCTTTGCACATGAACACCCACAATGGATGAAAAAAAAAAAAAAAATTCTGAGATATGTTCCATCATAAAATTCTGTCTGATTCATAATCAATAGATGGGAGGCGTGGAGGCGGGGTTCTATTTATGACTGTCTGAAGCTAAAAAGGGCCGAGGAGAAGCTCGAACTAAAAGACGGAAGGAAGTCTGTATATGCTGAGGTCAAGTCCTTTAACATCTTACTGCCTCGCCGGCTTTACCGAGAAATATAACGGGGATCTGTGTCTAATTCTCTTTTGTGATGAATTCCGTAGGCGAGTGGAAATGGACGGAGAGCGGCTCAATTTGTCTCGATGTAATTTAATAGCCTCTACCTGTTACGGCTTCACTCTGATAAAAAGATGATGGTGGTTAGATGACAAGATGTGTAGGAACATTCAGAATATACGTACAGATTAATATTGACCAAAAAATTCAAAATTGTGTGTCCCGGCAAGTGTTTTCATGATAATTAAAAAATATATATTATTATTTATTTATTTATTTATTTATTTATTTATTTATTTATTTTTATTATTATTTTTTTTAATTATTTTTTATTTTTGTTGTTGTTGTTTTGGAAATTGACCTACAAAAGCAGTCAAACTAAAAATTTTAAGGGCTTTCCCATTCGACGAAATCCTCCATTAAAAAGAAGTGAGAGATAAATTTGTGCTGAAGTTTTTAATCACCTCATTTTTTTTCTCCCTTTAGTTTACTTAGCACACTATTTCGTCTTTTAATAGAAATACAGGTTTGCTAATGAGGGAAATCGTTTCTTGATAACACAAAAGTCTTATTCTGACAGAAAGGTTCATTAGCGACGATAGCAACCGAGGTTGAGATAAACGTCTTCTCGGGAAGTTGCTATTAGCAACAAGAGCTTGAACGGTCGCTTGCAATTAAACAATCCGTTCAAATGGATCCTTTACTCAAGATTCATTGTCCGGCATGACCCGCTCACGACGATCGGCGGACGTGACATTGACATGTTCAATATGCACGCTCATGAACTGGCCTTTAATGCCAGGATGTATCAGGGGAGCGAGGTCACATGGTCAATGTCAGACATTTCCTCCCTCGTTCTCGGCTGGCTCTCGGGCGGCCTTTGAATACAGTCGAAATAATCCTTAGCTACTTAATTAAGACATGTATGGAAAGTTTTTGGCGTTTCAGTATTTTGTCTTTGCCGAATTGTGGCAAGAAGAGGAAAACTATCGCATGAGAAAGGATTAATTGTGTTTTGGCCTTTTATCAACTCTTAGAAATAATGTCATTGAGAGATTTTTTTTTTCCGCTCACAGAAGGCTGTTTTTTTTTTTTAAAAAGACCGGGTTGAAGGAGAAACACTAATGGTGTTAGTTTCTGGAAGGGGAGCAGCTGGAAAATAAAACAAGCCTGCCCTCGCTTCCCTCAGGCAACGTTTTCAAATGTCCACCGATGATCAAATACACTCGAATTTGGTGTGCATGCACACCTGTGCACCACTTGTGCGCACCCCTTTTAATATTATTCTCATTAATAATCATGTCGCCGGTATGACCCAGGGATCAATTTCAATTTACGCTATCTTCATGGCAGGATTATTTTTTTTTTTTCCAAACAAGGTGCCACAATGGACTACCTCGCTTTTGTGATGTCAGGTAATCTCCATTTAAAAGAGGCTAATTTAACAAGAGACAGATGGGCGAGCTGCTCGTGCCAAATTACAGAGCCGTCGAGTATCTCACTGGTCGCAGTTGAAAGCAAATTCTGTAGATTGATTGCTTGTTTGGCAGCAGATGATTCCGCAAAGGTGTACTCTCTAGGTACGCTCTAGGAGGGGAGGGGGCGAGCTGCGGTGGATAATTAGACCCCACTTTCTCTGTTACCGTTCCGTCATCGGATCAATCGGCTGCAGGAAGAATTGATTCTAAGCCGCTTCAATTGTTCGGAGCTAGATTTGACCACCATCAATCACCCGACAGCAGATGCGATCAAACCTTGCTAGACCGCGAGCGATCCCGAATAACATCAAGTCAAAGTCACGTCTTTCTCATTTCACCCGTAACAACCCCACGTATCGGTTTTCTACCCTATGGCCGGCGTCCCGAGATCAATAGTGACCCGAGTGCACGACAGAAAGCCCAGAATTATAGTCTGAACCAAAACTGAAAGAAAAATAACTCCAGGGTGACTAATTATATCCCATCGGGATTTATTGGATTCATACTCGCTGGTCTATGACCACAACAGAGTTTTTTTGGGGGGCAATACTTTTTGAAGTGCAAAAAATGGCATTACCTTCAACTTTTATATGTTTCTGACCAATTGTTTAACAAAATCTTTAAAATGATTTGTAAATTCAGTCCTGAAGTTTGTTTTCATACGCAAAATGAATTTTAGTTTGCATATTTATCAAACCCAGAAAAAATATTTGGTCTATTTTAAATCTTGCCGGTTATCAACAAGAACCACCACCTTGCACTATTATTATTATTAGTATTATTAATATTATATAATTTAAGAAATTTAATATGATAATGTAAAAATTTTAATATATTTTTTTATGAATAATAATAATAATTTCAGTTATTAATGACAGCCATCTTACACAACAGAACTAAACAGCACAACAAATCAAAACAACCCAGAAATAGCCTCGTGCAAATCCCGCATTGATTCACCCTTTGAATGTTAACATTGAGCCAATATGATCATGGCTGGTATTTAATCAATCACCTGTCAGTTGTGGCACTTCTTTAGCTTGCGTCCAGACAAAAGTGGACGGCCAGAAGAGATAAGTTGACAGGGAAGGGATAAGTTGACAGGGAAGAGCCTAGCGACTTTTGTCAGCGAAGGGGTAATTCCTTCTTACTCCCATTGGCCTTCCATTCATGTCATTTTTAATTCCCCACGCCTCCTTTGCGGCTTCGCAAGGTGAGATGATCTCTCCGGGGAGATGTTTACGTGCATTAATGCGAGGAAGAAAGCCTCCCGTTCGGATTCCTTTACAGACCCGACCTCTTTTGTTTGGTGGCTTTTGTGCATGCGCCCCTTTCCGTCAACCCCTGCGCGCCTTTTTCTAGAAGATAATCATCAGCCAGCGGTCCACTCCACCGACACCTCGGATTCCTCCCGGAGTCAGCAGATTACATTTTTAGAAGTTGACAGCTTGTTATCACTCTGAATAGCAGCTGGGGCTTGAGTCATTTGTTCTGTTTTGGGGCCGGGATTTAACCGCTCGGGGTCACTTATTCCTTGCCGCTTGCTTCGGGGCTGAGAGGGCCGACTTCCATTCTTGGGTTCTTCCATTTTCCTTCGAAGACTACCTACACTTTGCGGAGGGGGATTACCGTGATGGAAGCCTCGGCCGTGGACAATGATAGTCATTCAGCCGGTGTCACCAGCGGACAGAGGAAGGAAATCTGGTGCGATTTGATGATGACTCCACGTCGGTCCTTCGGGAACGGCGCGGCGAAATCCCATTGGAAACTATCAAACTATGTGTCATCGCCCTTGAATAGCTCATTGATCAGCTGTAAAACGCATCAATCAACGGCATGGACAAAGGCACGGACGGTCGTAGATGATCAGCGGGGAACAAAGCATCTGTCTTTATCATTGAGCAATTTACAGTATCCATTGAATAAGACTTGAGCTTTTTTTCGTAAATTGGACGATGAGGGAGAAAAGATTGGGCCTACTGTGGATATTTTGACCTTGCGCGTCGGGCAATGGCTATTGTTGGTGATCACTGAAAAACAACGAGCTCCCGCTTTCACAAAAACGAACTATTTGATGGTTTAACACAGTTGTAGTTGCAGTGATTTTGCATAATCAGTCCTCGGTGAGCAGGTGAAAACGCGAAAACCTTGAATGCTGCCGCCTGCTTCTCAAGAGGCACGATGTCTCCTTGGTGGGAACTGCGGTTACGCAACTTTCTCTCTCCTTCTCCCACTCATTCTTCGCACGTCTCCCTGTCGACGCCACAAGGCCGGCTTGCCGGAAAACACGACTGCAATCCTCAAAAGTTTCCAGATCTATTTGAGAATTCTCCAGACTTTCCAAAGTCTTTCTTTCACCCTGTCATGTGGTCTGACTGAGACTGAGACAGACATTAGCAAAAAAAAAAAAAAAAAAAATCAAGTGTGCTTATGCAACACTCTGAAGCTGTCTGATGAAATTAATTCTATGAACAAAGTTTTGTTTGCTAAGGGCGACAACTTCCAAGAAAGCGGATATCTCTTTTACCTCCTCTACACAGTCAGGCCGGAGCTAAGATGAACTAAAATAAGCTAAGCTAAACTAAGCTAAGCTAAATTGAAATAAAATAAGGTAAGCTAAAATAAACCAAGCTAAGCAAAGATATGAGATTTTTTATTTGAAATCATGGGGAAAAAAAAAAAAACACAAATGACGTACCGGGATGCTTAGTGAGCTAGCAATCCCATTTTGCTCCCCTCACCAACTCTACTTTAGTCTAACTTTTCTTTTGTTTAGTATTTTTTATCTTCTGCTTTTGCTTCTGTGACATCAACTAATTCGCCGCAGTCGGCCATTCCCGCTGGACAGCCTCCAACAACAATGGCGACAGGCTCATTTGTAGGGAGACTTATTCTTAAAATGGAAATGCAATGAATAAATGATAAAACAGGAATATATAATTTATTCCTTGTTTATCCCATTTTACTTCCTTTCAACTGCCAATCCCCTCCCCTGACACTGCGAGCTCATTGGCTACACAAGGCTGAACCAATTTATAAAACATACACGAGTTGGTGGAACAAACTCGAGATGGACTGAAAAATATTAAATGCCCATTGCTATGATGCGGCAATTAGCACATTTGTTCCCCAACAAATCAAAAATATGGACCTTGTTATTTTTACGACACATTTAAATATTCCTATCCCGATGGCAGGATAATTTGCCGTTGTCTATGATGATGCATTTCTAGATCAATTTTTTGTGTCTTTTCCTCAGCGAGCGCTAAAGTGTCACGGAAAAATGACAAATGTAATTGCATGACTGGCATATGGAAGTCAGCGGTATAAGATGGCAGCGAAGGAAAATGAGATTACGCCCACAAAGCTCCGATGGCAGAGCTACGGGCATTAACGTTAATGGAAAAACCACGAGACCCGCCAGTTGCACACTCCACATTCCAAATCCGATTGACATGACCCGGGTCTCCGAGACACCAGAGAAGCAGCAATCCAAGCACCTGATACCCACAGATGAAAAAAAATAGCCTGCAATCTTTTTTTTTTTTACAATTCAAGCAATCCCAGAAGCTCTCAGGTTTTCCCTTTATGAAATAAAGACCGCTGTAATCATTCCTGGCATACGTCCACACCCGTAGACGACATGTGATCGAAAAGCAGAGCAGGATGTTTTAAGATTCTCGACGAGTCGGCTTATAAAATCCCAAGAGACATGATCCCGGACCTCCGCTACCTCGTTTCTTTGTTTTGGGAGGAAAATTGTATTTAAGAGGTTTGTGATGGACTTGGCTGGCTCGGTATTGCTTTCCAATGATCTTCTAGCTCAGGAGGGAATAAGCGAGGATAGTGCCAGCGCAACACAAACGGTTTTTATTAAAGGAGCTTGAGAAGAGTGAGTGAAAATTCACCTTCAGTGAAAATCCACTGTTGGACCTCATTCAAATACAAGCCGACTGTGCTGCTCCGAGGGTCGTCAGCACAATTTAATTACATTAAGAGACGGCTAAATTGGACTATGTAAACAGACAACGCTTAAGGGATTAGCAGACCTTTGGCAAAGGGATCACATTTTACTTCAGAGTGGTAAACAATAGCCCCCGTGTAGCTCCAGGAGGTAGATGGCTGCTTGATTTCCTAACAGCTGCTTTATCATGTTACATTTTCTGTTTAAACTTTAAATACAGTGGAATTTCCATAATTAGTGGAATCGATTTTCAGTGGCAAGAAAAAGGGATGAAACATAGGGACTGTAAAAACTTTGTCTTCGGATTTTTATGACACGATCTGTGTCAAGAATCTAGATCGTACAAGTCTAGATAAATGAAAATACATAGCTGCTTCTCTCTCTCCAGCTCGTTTGAAGCTTCTCGGTTAATAGCATTGCCGTAATGGCCGATGTTAATTGGCTTCATGGTTTGATGTTTCGCATTGCCGGGAAAGAAGAAATTAGTTTATCACTGCAATGTTTGTTTCAGTTTGTCTTTGGCATTTACAGCAATTAAGCCTTGTGTCTTCTCCAGGGCAACATATAGTTAGATCCAAAAGTATTTGGACAATGAAAGTTATGAGTTTTGCTTTTATATTGCACTGCAGTGGATTTGAAAACAACAGGACGGATATAATGACAAAGAACATTGTTGGCTAGCTAATCAGTTTTGCTGATTGTTGTTTTGAACCAGTGGCGGGCACGATGACATTTCAAGATTATTTTGTTCTCTTATTGAAGGGGAAACAAACTACGTTTTTACTCTGCGCTTAACAAACCTTAGCTACGTTATACTCACATCGTTGACACGTAAACAAAGCTAGCTAGCTACATTTTGCTTATACGTATTTTGGGACGGTAAACAAATTTTTGCTGTTTTATTCACAATGTAGCAAAGCTTAGCTCAGTTTTATTTATTTGTGTACAAACCTTAGCTGTGTTTTATTCACAATTCAAGAATGAAATTAGATGTTTCACACACTGGATAACCCACGATGGCTCGTCTTATTGCGATTAGCAAGCTTATAGCTACGTTATACTCCTCGCAGCTGTAAACAAAACTTTTATTTGGTTTCTTCACTTGTCTGGAACGTAAACAAACCAAAGCTACATTTGACTAACATTTGGAACAAAGATTAGCCACCTAGCTTGTTGGGAACATGAACGAACGTTAAGCACGTTTCTATCAACGTTTTACATTTTTAATTCTGGACCTAACTGTATAAGAAGGCAGTTCATTACTGAATCGTTCGAAAAATGGGCCAGGTAAGTCTCGGGGAAGCAACAGTTAACCAATGCTCTTTCGCAGAGGACAAATGAAGAGGTGGAGGATGATGAGGAGGTCGTTTGTGAGGAGCAGATAAAAGCTTGACACCCTATGTATTCCAACTCGGCTCTATTTGATACGGGGCGCCGAGCGACATGGCGATGGCTTCGGGCGAAAGTTGGCGCATCACGCTTCAGAGAGTGCGGACTTCCTCTCTATACCGTAGAGCCGTCGAGACTCTCATGAAATATTCAGACGACTTACTTTCAATGGTCAAGTAAGAGCAGATGAAAGGATATGCCAACGCTGCAAAAATGAGTCTGTGGTGAAAAGATTAAGAGTGATGCTAACATGGTGACAAAAAACAAATCTGGACCAATTATCTAATTACCGTAATTTCCGGACTATAAGCCGCGACTTTTTTCCAAAATTTTGAACCCTGCGGCTTATAGTCAGGTGCGGCTTATATAAGATTTTTTCGTGATTTTTGTGATGACTTGATCACTTTTATACACTCGTAAAAAGGCTGTGGACCACCGTTGTGCGGTATCTTGAAGAAAAAAACAACAACAAAAATACTATTTTGAAATACTACTATGGCTGCTGCTTATTCTGGCTGTGTTGCTTGTGACTATTATGAGTTTAGTAGGAATGCACGGTTACCTGCGTCAAAGGGCTCTAAACCCTTTCTCTTACTCTGCCATGTGACTCAGAGATTACACAAAGCAGTGCACACTTCCATGTTGCGTCACAGGTAATGTTTAGAAAGATATGTTAAAGTATGTTATTAAAACTTTTAAAAGGCTTTCTGTGTACTGTCTTTCTTTGTAAAAAACTCGTGTGCACGTGCGGCTTATAGTCCGGTGCGGCTTATAGTCCGGTGCGGCTTATGTAAGAAAAAAACTAAAATATCCCCGAATTTTAGCTGGTGCGGCTTATAGTCCGGTGCGGCTTATAGTCCGGAAATTACGGTAACAATGTTTAGCTACAGCAAGTTTTTTTACTTTGCTGTTTTTGTCCCTTACTGGGAATGCAAACAAAGTTGAACTCATGTTTTACTCACTTTTTGCGAGCCTAAACAAAGATGTTTTAGTCACTTTTTGGAAGCAGAAAAAAAATCTGCATCTAGGTCGTGTGAAAACGCTGAAATGATCGTACAAAAAAAAATACTATTTTTAAAAACTCTTTATACACAGTTCCTGGACAGATAAATGGCCGAAAAGTCTTTTCTATACTCTCCTGTCAGCAAAACAAAATAGGTTGACACTTATTTTGTCGTCATTGTAAAAAGGTCTACATAAAAAGTGCATATATCTGAACAAGCTGTCGTTTTTCTGTAGCTATTATTTAGTCACACACTTACACAGTCAAAACGTATGCTGGAAGGAATGACCAAAATAAAATCCCCTGCGGTGGGCGTGCAAAGAAAGCTGACTTTACACTTTCCAGCATTATCCAACAATCAAAAGTTGCATCGAAACATAAAGTGACTCACAGAACCTAAATTTTGCCTGTGTAGCACCTTTTTTTTTTTTTTTTTTTCCAAAGGTAGTTTCACTGAACATGATACTTAGTGTGAGTAAAAAATGATAGAGTGAAGAGACACAAAACTTTTGGTTCCAAAAATAATCATTTGAGCTTCATCAAGTCTAAACGCTCCATAAATGTGAATGTTTTCTTTGCTGAATGGGTTCTTCAGTACTGGGTGTTCTCCGCTTCTGGCTGAAAGTCATCCATAGAAAATGAATGGATGGCTGCAACTCTGTTGGCATGACAAGTGATTTCTCATAGCCTCCTCCTCATTTTCTCCAAAGCTCAAGTGGGCCTCACACGTAACCTTTGTTCGTCCCCGTCCTACAAATGAGCCGTTTTTTTTCTGCATTTCAAACAATGTGGCAATCACAAGCTTATTAGTGGTGTGGAGATTCCACTTGGACTGAGTGCTTCTCGTTCAGAGCGCTCGAGTAATGTGTTGGTGTGTTGTCGACACACGACCGAGTGCCGCTCGATGGAGCGTGGCTGTTTTTTTTTTGGAGCTCGGGCATCACGTTGTGCTACTTCATCAGAATTTTCTTTGCCGACAACAAACCGATCAATGCGAGATGGGAGGACAGAGGGTGCGGGCTACATTGAGTATGAAACACAAAATGTATTGGACAAACAATACAATAACACAACTTTATTTATATAGCGCATTTCAACGATGGTGGTTTTTAAAGTTACGATCCCGCTACCGTCTATCATTGCCGCTTGAAAGTCCGAATACCGGCTTGCACCTGGCAGCACAAAGGCTCGACGGGTATGAACTCCCTCCATTGCCATGGTAACCCTCACCTCAGAGACACCCTGGGTGGAACACTAAAAAGCGACGGATTTGGCAAGTTGACTATATTACAGCTGAGTACACCACATGCGGAAAATAACAAGTGACTATGCAAACATGCGTGTGTGTTTTGTATGACCTGCTAATTAAATGCATGGCTCCGTACCAGTATTTATGATCCATGTTATGTATGGGCATGATTTTACTGAAGAGTGCCAAGTGTTTTTGTATTTGTGTGCATTCGTTTAAAATTTAAAATTATTTAAATTTTAAATTAAATTTAATTTAAATTAAATTTCGTCTTTTTTTCGTCTTAAAATTTAAAATTTAAAAAAAAAATTAATTTTAATTTTAAATGGACAACATAATTTCTAGATTATTTGAGAAAATTATTTTGTTGTTCTTCACATTTTTTTTTTATCATTCTCTATTGAGAAATAATCCCATTATGTATGCATTTAGTCATGTTTGTTTTTTTGGGGAATTAATAATATTCTTATTTTTTTTTCTACAAATATTTATATGCTCGGGAAAAAGTTTGAATGAACCAATGCTTGAGGTTTCGTTGTCATGCAAGCGAAACGGTCACCAGTTCTTCAGGTTTTTTTCGTTTTTTTTTTTTTATTGAGTGAGGGTAAACTCACCAGAATGTTGGGGCGCCGTCTCCCATTTGGTGAGATGCTGGAGGAAAACAAGCAGTCCTCCTGCAGTGAAAAGCAGGAGGAACAAGAACAAGTAGTTCAGCTTCCTCCTCCGTCCACACTGGGAGTCCAGTGACATCCTCCCAATCTTTCCCACCATGATTCCTGAGGGAGGGGGGGCAAAAAAAAAGAGCAGAATTAGCTTAACAAAGAATTTTCAAACTATTTTACTTCAAAAATTGCTCAAACACTTGTCAACATAATCAAATCTTTTAATTCTGAAAGGAAAAGTGGACATGATGATTTTTTTTTTAACTTTAAAAAGTTCCTGAGGAGTCTTTTGACACATCACATTAGCAACACACCGTGTGCGTGCTTGAGTGCACTTTTTTTTTTTTTTGGGGTTGTTGCCATAAATGTCTTGCAGGTGCATGCAGTGCAATTTGAGCAAACAACCACTTACGCTCGGGGAAAATATTTTACCCCCCCTGAGCAGGTTCTCTCCGCTCCAACTGGCATATTTGTCCAAACTGGCATAATAACAACCTTTTAATTTGTGAGCAATAATCTGTGAACTGGGACAATTTTGAGCTGCTTACCCGCCCCCCTCCCCCCTTGGTCCCCTATAAAACTAAAAGTAGAGGTGTCAAAATATTATTCCAGCAGGACTGACGTTGGTACACACGGTGGCTGTTTTCCTGCAGTGAATATGCAAATAAGCGTGACTACTCAAGTGCACCGTTTCCGTGACGTGTAAAGAACACGACTGTCACGCCAGCATCCTGTGCTAAAAAACACCCAAGAAAAAAAAAAAAAACACTTTAAATATGCAATGAGTCTGCCGTGACAGCTACGGCGTTTTTCAGAGCTTAACTATAAAACCAACACATTCATAGAATAGCATAATAAAGGTAATCATATAAACTGCAGGTGGGAAACCAACCACACACAAAAAAAATAATTTGGATTTTTTTTTTGAGTTATAAAGACTTTTACTTAACATTTGTTAAAACTCGGCTGAAACTATGAAAACCTCGGTTTTCCACCATAATCCGTTCCAGAAGGCGGTTCGAAAAGTGAATCGGTCGAATTCCGAATCTATTTTTCCCATTACAAATAATGGAAAAAAAATTAATACGTTCCAAGACAAAAAAAACACAATTTTTAAGAATTTTTTCATTTGCGCATTTTTGTCCGATCACTGTTCAAAGTAACGAAAACACAATAACAATGGAGTCAGTCGGCATCCGGGTCGCGCGGTCGGGTTTTCTCGAGTCCTTTCGGCTCATCTCCCGAGGTTCGACCTCCGAATTTTGTTCGACATCCGAAGCAAAAAAATCTCGAATTTTTCGTTCGAATTCCGATTTGTTCGAGAACCGGGACGTTTGCAAACTGAGGTTTGACTGTACTTACGTTCCAAGCAATGACGCCAGTCTAATAAAAGAGATGAAAGCAACTTCAGACATGCTTTTCTTAATTAATTACGACGTTCTCGTGAATAGGACGAGCGGGACGCAGGCTGGTGTTCAAAGCGTCGTTGATTCGTCTCCATCGGTGACGGTGAGTCGCTGCTGCCGTTGTCAAAGTGATCAAAGGCCTGACACTTTTAAAGCTATAAAAAACATCGTCGTGATTCTTTAGGATGGTTCTGGAAATCTAATCAATTTAGCCTCAAGGTATCTCAGGTCGAACATCATTTGCTAACCGTTTCGAATTTCTCTGGTTAACGAATATTTGCATTTTTTTTTTTTAATGCAAGGAAACGTTGCTCGGTTACTTTATTGCACTAGGCCAGTGGTTCTTGACCTTTATGGAGGTACGGAACCCCACCAGATTCATATACGCATTCCCCGAACCCTTCTTTAGTGAAAAATACAATTCTTTTTTTTAAATTCAAATCATAGATGTTTTTTACTGGTGCACAAAATGAGCCGTGCATGAACGTCACTTTATTCAAACAACAAAACTAACACAATGCATGAACGCACAACAAATGATCTGCACATCAGTCTGTTGCGACCTTTGCAAGCGCAGTTCAGATATGAATCGTCGCGAATTTAAACGATAAATTGGGTGTGTTTGAACCCCTGAGATTGACTCACTGAACCCCTGGGGTTGAATCATCAATCTCATCACAAGTTAGCATCATATACTTTATGATGATGTCATCAAGTGCCCCGCGTAAAGTTGCGCCACCGAACAGCATCAATGAGATTATAATTTAATTAAACGCCGATTCTTCCCGCGCTGATGTCTTCAATCAGTACGCAATTAACGCCGGAAGATCACACCGAGGTGACAGAGTGCAAAATGGCAGACGCGTGTAATTTTAAGCGCCGATGACTCGTGTGTCGACCTTATGTCATTAACACGAGTCACAAATATTTTCAAAATTTTCAATTTTAAGTGCAAAACATCTTCCTTTGCCATAGTAGCGGTGCAAAACAGAAAATGTAATCCCCCCAAAAAAATCTTCTCACTGTTCAGTCAGCGACTGTATCTCTAATCATAATCTAAAATATGAATGCTAGAAAATCAATAGACTAGAAAATAGAAAATCAATGTATATTTAAGTCCAGATATTTTTCACCGCACATCACAGATAGAGACAGACGCCGGCATGGTGCAATCGACTTTAAGTGCAGGGAAAGAAAGTTCTCACCGTTTCATAATGTACCCTTCAACATTAAGCCATTTACAAGTCCAGCACGAAAATATGAAGCACTTAAACACTATTTCGAAGCAACACAGACCAAGTTTAAAAAAAAAAAAAACATCATTGGGGAATAAAGCGACTCAGGGAAAAAAAAATAAACAGTTTAAACTGTGCTGTGCAGCAGAGCACAGAGGGTGGGATTGAAAAGTAAACAAAAGTGCTTTCCCCTACAACAAATATTGATTTGTACAGTCAGGTACTTGTGCTCTGTTTGCATCTGGCCCCAAACACAAAACAGTTTTTTGGAGTTGGACTGCAATGGAGCCCTTCTGATGCTCTAAACTTCACGTCTGAGTCATCGGGTGCGAGCGCCATCTGTCACATCAACACGCCAGCCTCCGCGAACCCGTCTGGTTCTGTACAAACAATGCCAACGCTGACCTTTCGGCGGGTCGGCGAGCGAACGTGGAGGAAGCGGCATTGATGCGGATTAGCGTTAGGATACAAAATCAATACTCCTTTAAAGTTTGGAATGAAGGAAAGCAAACAAAAGCATCCGGATGGCAAAAATAAACAGTGAGAAAAGTACAAGTTTGTCTAAAAGTTAGATTGCATTAGCGCAGGTGTATTTAATGTTATGGAAACTGAGCGACGGCGTAATCACCATTCCATCATTTCCATTTTTTGCTGCTGAGATTGCCCAACAGGTGGGCGACAGTCCGTAACCACGGCGACAAAGCCCTCCCAGCTTTAAACCGGAGCCGACGGCTAATCCAGCTAGCTCATGCTGTGGCGTCAAATGTTCAATCTAAAACCTCATCCATTAACTCAAGAAATGTTTTTAAATAAGAATACAGAATAATAATACAGAATAATTATGAAACCATCCGTTCATTAAATAAAATACAAATAATGACTATTGTCGGTATTGCTAACATTGCTAACATCTTTGCTAACATGTTTCATATTAATCGGAATTTTGATTTTTCCTTTTAGTTCTTTCTTTTTGTAAGTTTGTGTTTGTTATTATCGTTCGTTATTTTCATCATTGTGATCTAATATGCCTAAATGGAATGTATACAGCGGATACTTGTGTATGCTAAGGGGATGCGCAGGTGCCCTTTCTCCCTCCTGGATGCCCTTTTCCGCCACATCAAATATCAAGCTTCTATTTCCACACCTCACAGCTCTGATGGTTTTGATGCATGCACATGAGAAACCAGTGTGAAGAACATTGACGCCGTGATATTGTTGCCACGTCGCCTTAAACGCACTATAACTCAACGCTAACCTCATAAAATAAAAGATGCGTCTCGAAAATATAGACTTCACACGTTCAAGGTGGTTTTTAAGAAATACTAGCGTTAGCATTTCCGATTTTTTTTTTAATAGGCAGATTTTTTCACCCACCCGTAAATGAAAATCTATTTTAGAATAATTCCTATGCTTTTTTTTTTACCAATATGTTCCGGAAACTGTTTGGTGAGCTTTCATAAGAGCTGACGACTTAATTGAGACGAAAATCCTTTCCCCCCAACCATGAATCAGCAAAAAAAAAAGCTTCCGGAGGGGGTTCCCCTCTGGTGTCTTAAAAACTCCAAAATGGAGGATCAAACTTTTCATGCTGAATCAATTTAGGCTCTCGGCGTCGCAAGGTCGAATTCAAACGGCCGAGAGGAAAAAAGAGCCCGGGCAAATTAAAACTCAACAAGGTCATGCGGCTCCCCGCTTTGAAGAACGACCAGTAGTCGCTTCCTCGGGAGACAACAAGAACCCCGCCATGAGAGTGAAGATCAAGTCGAAACACACGGCCTAGTTCAAGAGTGCAGATAAAATATAATCAAGATGATTATTTGGCCTTGAATAATACGCAGATTTAAACTCGCCTCATTTTTGAATGGCCTGATATTTTCTAAGTTCTGAGAAATGTGTGACCCTGCTTTCCGTTTAGAATTGCCCAAACATCAGCGATTTAACTTGCTCTAATTTCAAAACGACTTAATCCCTAAAAATGATTAAACCAAGTCCGAAACTGCCGTCACATCCACCAGACTGAAACCATCTGTCAACCTTTAAGTTGATTCATGTGACATTTTTACTGACATTCGTGCTCCGGCCTAACGACTTTGCCTGGCCTGCTTCTACCTCTAGCGCCACCTAGAGGTTCACATTTGGGCTGCAGCGTGAAACGTCTCCTCTCTTAAATGCCATGACATTTTAGGAAGAGGCCATGGTAGAACGACTAATAACTTTGATCATCTCTAAAGGTGCGCTGGGGGGGGGGGGGGGGGGGGTCTGCAACATGGTCGCAACAGCACGTTTTTTTTTTTTTTCCACTTTCCTTCTTAAAATGGAATACTGGCACTTAATTTTATTCTCAATTTGAAAAATATTTGTGGCAAATATTAAAAGAAGCCAACAAAAAAAAAATCATGATTTAATTTAACTTCCACAATGAGACAATTTAGCCAACCTTCAAAATATACATGCTTTAAATTTAGGTCATTGCATTAGTTCGCCACTAGATGGCACAAAATAATACACACTGTCTCTTTAATTTACAAGTTTATGTGAACATCAAAGATGGTTGTCAGGGTTATTATTTCTCTTTAACAAAGCTAACTTACATATTTTTGTGATCATCCAAGTCAACTTCGCCGAGGCTAAAATATTTTCAGGAAAATGAAACATTTTGTGAACATCAAAAAACTTTCGAGCGCCGAGAACGCTACAAGTTTTTAATTCCAATTAGTTTTCAATCGACACTTTGGCCAGATGAAAAAGACCTGTTGCTTTTAAAATCCTCACTGAGGTCCTCATGCAGATGAACTGTACAAACGACGGAGTTGACCTTGACCGGCCGGAGCGAGGGGGCCAACCGCTCTCGATATGCACTCGTCCCAAGAGGAGTGAAAATCCTTTAATCTTAGACCGCCGCGTATAAGGGTGTGTACATTTTTAATAACATCCAGCCGGGTGATGGACGCCCAAGCTGTGCTATTTCCCAGGTAAGAGGGTCCCCGCTTTGCCCGTAGGGTCAAACAGGGCAGGCGTTGCATGTAATTAAATGTGCTCAATGACAGACTAATTGAATGAGTGGCGCTCCCTGCCTCTGTAGGCTGTTTAATCACGCAGAGAGGCGGATAACAAAAAGACGTCTTTCGCGCCGGGAGTGTAATTATGACAGCGCACTCATTGATCACTTGACAGCAAATATTAAATAATAATCAAGGTGTTTGTATTGACTTGAAATGGAGGGAGGATGCATTATTATTATAAACGCTGTGATTTATTGTGAGATAATTATGGCATGAATCACAATTACATGCTTCAGTTTCCTGCGTAAAGTGACACTTACAGTAAGTGTGGGGGGGGGGGGGGGGGGTGATACGTTGCACTAATAGCCGAGGTTTGCCCACAAAGGAGATTTAATGATAGCTGGAATGATTTATTCATTATTATCAACATCTTACTTAGAAGATTCCATATTTGAGTCATTTAAACCGTTCAATTAACTTCCTGTGCCATAAATCAAAATTCAACAATCAAATGCATCTCTATTATATCCCGCTTAGGTTGATTTACCCAATACTATGTTTTGATTGATTTTCAATTAAAAGTTCTGTTCTTGTGGATCAATTTTTTCCTGCTTGCTGGTTAAATGAACATAAATGAATCCTTGTAATGATGGACAAGCAGGTATCGTTCACTTGAGTGTAGTGATGAGCAAATATCACATCCATAAATGGAAAAATTGATCTCTTCTTTCTCTGACTTATTTTTTGTTTCTCCTTCCCTTCCTAGTTCCTGATAGTGGACGTTTTTCTTTTTTTTTTTCCAAACTATAATGTACACTACAAAATCTATTAATTCACTTTTTAGGGTCTCTAAAACCCTAACTCTCCTTAAATATTTGTCTTAAATCAAATTTAACTTTTTTATTGTGCTTATTTTGCTCCCTCAAGCAAAACATCCACCAATCATATTGAGTATTTAGAAAACTTGTGTTTTCCCGAATGAGTCTGACGGTTATTACGGGAAACGGCGTCACCGTCATGACAAACATGCTTCTGGGCTGGCTGCCATTTGTCGCATGAGACATTTTGTACTGTATCGCTGGTGTGCGTGTATTTATTATTCAGGCATGATGGAGTTAGTCTGTCTCTCTTGCTGTCACTCGGTGGGTGTCGCACACTTTGTCTGCGTTCCGTCATCCGTCCGTCGCTCGCACTGCTGCCTGCCGGGGAACGAGACAAGGCTCTCTCTCTCTCCCTCCCTCTAATCCTCGCGGGAAAAGTGACTCACAAGTTACAGCGCTCCTCGCTTTAATGCACTTTAATAGCATTAATGTCTGATTTGGCCTCTTCAGCGCCAATAAACTCTGTTCGCATCTTGCGAAAAGCCGGTTAGGAGTCATTGTCGGCGGATAGTGTCGCAAAACATAAAGCCTGCTAAGCTCCTTTTTTTATTTATTTGTATATTTTCAAAACAAACACCTGACGTATTGTGGCGCAGGTCTAGAGGTAACATGATAAATAATAATTATAAATTCAATTGTGGCATTCAGTTAGTTTGTAAACAGTTTGACTAATAAAGTTTTGAGTTTGATGGCTACCGTATTTTCCGCACTATAAGGCGCATCTAAAAACCTCCAATTTTCTCAAAAGCTGACAGTGCGCCTTATAATCAGGTGCGCCTTATAATCGGGTGCGCCTTATAGTGCGGAAAATACGGTACTTTTTAATTGATTTTGTGTTTTGGGGGGAATTGGTGACATTTTAGTCTTCTGGATAGTGATTGGTTGGTCGTATTGAAGGGATAAGCCATATTTGCAGCTATTGAAATGAGAGCTGTAGCATCTCTGCATGGAGCTGCTTCAAGGTCAGCTGAGAAGCAGTAGGGGTGTAGGTGAGACTCTCCCAAACTGCGGGAGGAAAGAGAATCCTCCTGTTGAATTATTCAGCGGGTCTCCCGCACCCTAAATAACAGGCGGCTGGCTTTGTTGGACATCCTGAATGAATAATTAAAAGGTGACCTTTGGTTCCCGTTAGAGGTGATGGGTTGACAGCGCCGCGCTTTCTGGGCGGGGCGAGCTTGACGAGGCCAAATGATCGTGATTCATTTTTGAAATTGCACGCCGTGAGGATGAACGTTAAGAACCCATCGTGTGACTTTCTTCTTATTGTTTACTGTTCCTAAAGCTCCACTCCCACAGGAACTCATCAGCAAAGATCATTGTTTTCTTCCAAGGTCGGCCTTGAACTTCTCATGTTAAAGATGAAATCAGAGCTCGCCGTGTCTCGCCGAGCACAGATTCGGTGGCGGAAAAGCCAGAGCGAAGCTGCTGCAAACAGACCGTATTTATAGCCGAGGATAGGAATAATTCATTGTGATCAAAGTGCAGATCATGCTCCGCTCCATCAGCACGATGAAAAGAGCACTCCTCCTTTCTTGCTGCTCCTCCGCAGCTCCCCACGTAGAAACAAGGAGGCAAAAGTTTCTCAAAAGGCATTGTCATCATGTGCTCTGCTATAAATATATATATACATAAAAAGCTATGCAGCACGGATCATCCTTATCAGAGCCCATGTCAAATTCTAAGCGGGATAACTTGTGCCTGAAGTCATGTGACGCAAAGCGCATCGACAGCAACATGATCTCGGGGGAATTGTTCAGAAAGTGCAGAAGTATTATCTTCGGGCTGCTCGTGGCCATTGGAGTGTAAATTTAGAAGAACAATTTTAATATAATTTCAGATTTTATAACCCAACATTGTCACTATCATGGGTGTTGCTGTTCCACATTGCTCAAAAAGGTGTTCTTAATTGCCCAAATATGCCACGAATCAATCAATCATTCAATCAATCAATCAATAAAATGGAAAAAGAAAGAAAGAAAGAAAGAAAGAAAGAAAGAAAGAAAGAAAGAAAGAAAGAAAGAAAGAAAGAAAGAAAGAAAGTAAATAAAAATGGATAAATAGATAAATAAATAAAATGATTAAATAAGGTGAGGGGCCAGACAAAGCACGGCTCACAAGCCCCTTATGATGAGTAATATAAATGGACTTAGTTTTCCCTCGCCCGGACGCGGGTCACCGGGGCCTCCCTCTGGAGCCAGGCCTGGAGGCGGGGCTCGAAGGCGAGCGTCTGGTGGCCGGGCCTTCGCCCATGGGGCCCGGCCGGGCATAGCCCGAAATGGAAACGTGGGTCCCCCTTCCCATGGGCTCACCACCTGTGGGAGGGGCCGAAGGGGTCGGGTGCAATGTGAGCTGGGCGGCAGCCAAAGGCGGGGACCTTGGCGGTCTGATCCCCGGCTGCAGAAGCTGGCTCTTGGGACATGGAATGTCACCTCTCTGGCTGGAAAGGAGCCCGAGCTGGTGTGCGAGGCAGAAAGATTCCGACTAGATATAGTCGGACTAGCCTCCACACACAGTTTGGGTTCCGGTACAAGCCCTCTCGAGAGGGGCTGGACTCTCTTCCACTCTGGAGTTGCCCACGGTGAGAGGCGTCGAGCAGGTGTGGGTATACTTATTGCCCCCCGGCTGGGCGCCTGCACATTGGGGTTCACCCCGGTGAACGAGAGGGTAGCCTCCCTCCGCCTTCGGGTGGGGGGACGGGTCCTGACTGTTGTTTGTGTCTATGCACCAAACAGCAGCTCAGAGTACCCACCCTTCTTGGGGTCCCTGGAGGAAGTGCTGGAGAGCGCTCCTTCTGGGGACTCTATCGTTCTACTGGGTGACTTCAATGCTCACGTGGGCAATGACAGTGAGACCTGGAAGGGCGTGATTGGGAGGAACGGCCCCCCTGATCTGAACCCGAGCGGTGTTCTATTGTTGGACTTCTGTGCTCGACACGGATTTTCAATAATGAACACCATGTTCAAACATAAGGGTGTCCATGTGTGCACTTGGCACCAGGACACCCTAGGCCGCAGTTCGATGATCGACTTTGTAGTCGTGTCATCGGATTTGCGGCCGCATGTTTTGGACACTCGGGTGAAGAGAGGGGCGGAGCTGTCAACTGATCACCACCTGGTGGTGGGTTGGCTCCGATGGTGGGGGAAGATGCCGGTCCGACCTGGCAGACCCAAACGCTCTGTGAGGGTCTGCTGGGAACGTCTGGCAGAATCTCCTGTCAGGAAGAGCTTCAACTCCCACCTCCGGCAGAGCTTTTCCCACGTCCCGGGGGAGGCGGGGGACATTGAGTCTGAGTGGACCATGTTCCGCGCCTCCATTGTTGAGGCGGCCGACCGGAGCTGTGGCCGTAAGGTCGTTGGTGCCTGTCGTGGCGGCAACCCCCGAACCCGCTGGTGGACACCGGCGGTAAGGGATGCCGTCAAGCTGAAGAAGGAGTCCTATCGGGCCGTTTTGGCCTGCGGGACTCCGGAGGCAGCTGACGGGTACCGGATGGCCAAGCGGAACGCGGCTTCGGCGGTTGCTGAGGCAAAAACCCGGGCGTGGGAGGAGTTCGGTGAGGCCATGGAGAATGACTTTCGGACGGCTTCGAGGAAATTCTGGTCCACCATCCGGCGTCTCAGGAGGGGGAAGCAGTGCAACGTCAACACTGTTTACAGTGGGGATGGCGTGCTGCTGACCTCGACTCGGGACGTCGTGAGTCGGTGGGGAGAATACTTCGAAGACCTCCTCAATTCCACCTACACGCCTTCCATTGAGGAAGCAGGGCCTAGAGACTCTGAGGCGGATTCTCCAATCTCTGGGGTCGAAGTCACTGAGGTAGTTAAAAAACTCCTCGGTGGCAAGGCCCCGGGGGTGGATGAGATCCGCCCAGAGTTCTTAAAGGCTCTGGATGTTGTGGGGCTGTCATGGCTGACACGCCTCTACAACGTTGCGTGGACATCGGGGACAGTGCCTCTGGATTGGCAGACTGGGGTGGTGGTTCCCCTCTTTAAGAAGGGGGACCGGAGGGTGTGTTCCAATTACAGGGGAATCACACTCCTCAGCCTCCCTGGTAAGGTCTATTCAGGGGTGCTGGAGAGGAGGGTCCGTCGGGAGGTCGAACCTCGGATTCAGGAGGAGCAGTGTGGCTTTCGTCCTGGCCGTGGAACAGTGGACCAGCTCTACACCCTCGGCAGGATCCTCGAGGGTGCATGGGAGTTTGCCCAACCAGTCCACATGTGTTTTGTGGACTTGGAGAAGGCGTTCGACCGTGTCCCTCGGGAGGTTCTGTGGAGGGTGCTTCGGGAGTACGGGGTGCCGAGCCAACTGATAAGGGCGGCTCGGTCCCTGTATCACCGATGCCAGAGCCTGGTCCGCATTTCCGGCAGTAAGTCGGATTCGTTCCCAGTGAGGGTTGGACTCCGCCAAGGCTGCCCTTTGTCACCGATTCTGTTCATAATTTTTATGGACAGAATTTCTAGGCGCAGCCGAGGCGTTGAGGGGGTCCGGTTTGGGGACCTCAGCATCGCGTCTCTGCTTTTTGCAGATGACGTGGTGCTGTTGGCTTCTTCAGGCCGTGATCTCCAGCTCTCGCTGGAACGGTTCGCAGCCGAGTGTGAAGCGGTCGGGATGAGGGTCAGCACCTCCAAATCCGAGTCCATGGTCCTCGATCGGAAAAGGGTGGAATGCCCTCTCCGGATCGGGGATGAGATCCTGCCCCAAGTGGAGGAGTTCAAGTATCTTGGAGTCTTGTTCACGAGTGAGGGGAGGATGGAGCGTGAGATCGACAGGCGGATCGGTGCAGCGTCGGCAGTAATGCGGACCCTGTACCGGTCCGTGGTGGTGAAGAGAGAGCTGAGCCAAAAGGCAAAGCTCTCAATTTACCGGTCGATTTACGCTCCTACCCTCACCTATGGTCACGAGCTATGGGTCGTGACCGAAAGAACGAGATCTCGGATACAAGCGGCCGAAATGAGTTTTCTCCGCAGGATGTCCGGGCTCTCCCTTAGAGATAGGGTGAGAAGCTCGGTCATCCGGGAGAGACTCGGAGTAGAGTCGCTACTCCTCCACGTTGAGAGGAGCCAGATGAGGTGGCTCGGGCATCTTATCAGGATGCCTCCTGGACGCCTCCCTGGGGAGGTGTTCCGGGCATGTCCCACCGGTAGGAGACCCCGGGGACGACCCAGGACGCGCTGGAGAGACTATGTCTCTCAGCTGGCCTGGGAACGCCTTGGGATCCCCCGGGATGAGCTGGATGAAGTGGCTGGGGAGAGGGAAGTCTGGGAGTCCCTCCTGAAGCTGTTGCCCCCGCGACCCGACCCCGGATAAGCGGAAGAAGATGGATGGATGGATGGATGGATTAAATAAATAAATCAAATGGAAACAGAAAGAAAGAAAGAAAGAAAGAAAGAAAGAAAGAAAGAAAGAAAGAAAGAAAGAAAGAAAGAAAGAAAGAAAATAAAAATGGATAGATAAATAAATAAAATGATTAAATAAATAAATCAAATGGAAACAGAAAGAAAGAAAGAAAGAAAGAAAGAAAGAAAGAAAGAAAGAAAGAAAGAAAGAAAGAAAGATGGATAAATAAATAAATAAATATAAAGGCTTATATAAATAAATAAATAAATTAAATTAAATAAATAAAATGGAAGCAAAGCACTTAAAACACATGCAACACAAAAGAACAGACAAATATTCCATTTGAATAGATTTTTTTTTTTCCACAGTCTGTCAAAACATAGACGGAAAATAATTGGCAAAGCATCAACCCTGTGTATCTAAACCCGTGTCACATAAACGGCTCCATACAGTTGTTCAATTATTCAACACAATCTAATCACCTTCCCTTGAGTCTCATCAATAGTAATAGTTTGCATACTAGCCTAAATAACCCGCTTCCCCTCAACTGAATTGATATCACACACACACACACACACACGCAAAAGTAGGCCTACTGCTTTTATCACTTTGGCTTGCACACTAAAACGGCAACAAACAATGAAAGGTAATTTTTGTCCAAAAAATGCACAATTATGTACTTCAAAATGATTTGGTGCCCATTTCAAATTCCTAAATTGCAAAGAGTAACAACATTCATCATATTTGCCTTTAATTTAATCCCACTTTAAATATAAAGCACATCTGGGAGGTCTGGTGGGAGGAGCTAGTACGAAAAGAAGCACGAGGAACCAGGAAGTGACAAAATTGGCGTGACCTGCCTCGTATTCCACGTTACCGTAATCCCTCGCTACATCACGATTATCGCGGCTTGAGTACATCGCGGCTTTTTTTCCCCAAAAAACAAAATTCAATAAACCTACTGAGTAATTTAGATTTTTTGCCAACTCTCATACACACCTATAGACACACCCCCAACCACACACACACACACATTCTTGCCGTTTCATACACCCTTCCCATACACACATCGGCATCTCCCTGTCTTTCATTTTATGTATCCTTGAGGCTTGGACACAAGACACACAAGCTCCTTCATCTTCTCTTTCATTTCTTCTCCCTCCCACACTTTTTTTTTTTTGCTGCTCCCACTATTTATACACATACACACACATACCCAGTCGCCCCCGCCACGGGGAGGTAGGCAGGATTGGTAATTATTCAAAATACATATCTAATTACATTTGCAGGCTTATATTTAATTATATTTAACTTGCTGGGAAATAAGTAAAACTGGATGAATACATGATGAAGGGTAGCCCTTCGCCAAGGGCAAAAAACATAAAACGTGCCGTTTTTGTGCAATGTTAAACAGCTGTGCTTCATCCAAGCTTCCAGTGGAAACATAATTTGATTTAAAATATGAATATAAGTGCTTAGCAGATCTTTCCCACAGTTTGGAGGTTCCAATCTGGGCTCCATCTTGACTAGAGAACAGTTAAACCATAACGTTTATTTCTTAGTTTTTGTTGTTGCGTTCCGGTTTGACTACTTTTGTAATCCTCTTTTGTCATTTGTGTTTTGATTTGTGTGTAGGAGTGGGCGGGGCCTTGACTTCTGTTACAATCAAAAGCTATTTAGGGTGGACTACAGCTCGGTGGCGGCGGTGTCAAATGTTTGCTTGCTGTACCTTGTCGTAGCCACTAAATTCGATTGATTATAGTCTTCCTTCAGTGCTGGCGGTTTTTGTCTCGTGTGTTGTTCTTGGCTGCCGTAAATACATTTGATTCCCTTCGTTGGAGAGTTATTGCATCATTGTTATTTATTTTCAATTACGGCTCCATTCATGTCTCTGGTTGCCTTGCGTTTGTGTTATGCTGACCTTTTGTCGTGCTTTCTCGCATTGTGCCTGTTTTTTTTGTTTTTTCTGCCTGTTTAAAAAAACAACAACATATATTTGTAAATTTCCGTGAAAGAGGTCCGATAATTCTGTCACATTTTTTAGATGTTTTATATTTATATTCCCAATATTTTACAAGCCATCTGATAAAGCATCTGGAGCATTATAAGATTTACAAAGACTAACAATAGCATCAAGATGATTACAGTATCGGGTCATTGACTGTCACTGACCATAAATCACATGACAGCAGCCAGCCAATCATGTTCCATCAAGACCCCAACCTCATTATCATTCCCATTTCCTGCCACATTTCTTTCTTTCTTTCTTCCAGTCAACATATCAGATGACCTCAAATGGAAAAAAAAACCTTGTAAGGAATCCGGGCCGAGTGTTGTGTCAAGGTTTTCGTTCTTCTAGTCATCCCCATTTTAAAAGCCGTCAATCAAGGTTGGTTTGCAGCACTTAACAACAAGAATCTGTTTATTTCCTGCGGGCAACAAGTCTCCTCACTTATCCAAGCTGAGAAACAAACTGCTGGCAAGCCTCGTGTCTTCTGCTGACCAAACAAAGCCACCATTACATTTGAACTCGTTCACTCCCAATGACGCCTATAGACGTCTAAGATCTAAACTGGCGGTGAATGAGTTGATTATCTTTAGCAAACCAAGTCTGTTTCTCGTCTTGCACGTTCAGCTTGGCTCGGACCGCCACATCTGAGAAGCCATCTGGAGGTCAACAACTGAGTGGAGCCATTGAATGTCACGGCATTGAAGGGTGGGTGTGGTGGGGGGGGGGGGGCTCTCTGTGTCTTGATAACACCTGCATGCTGCCTCCTGCTGCATGTGTGATGATGCTCATCGCCATTCTAGCCACAAATATTAGCATGTTCATAGACGTTAGGAATTCTATCCTCCTTTGTTGTAGCTTAATGTTGGGAAATGTACATTCCCAATTTCAGGCAAAGTACATCTTAAGAATTAAATAAAATTCATCTCCAGGTCAAGAGTTTCTGCAGAAGACAGGATTTTATTCACTGCAAAGGTTTTCGACAAAGCCTCCCAATGAAAAAAAAAAAAACTCCAAAAAAGCCAAGATAAATGACAACAAAATCAATACTGTATTGCTTTTTTTGATTTTCCTCGCCCTAGTTTAGACGTCACTCAAGTTCTTGAACTTGGAGGAATCAGAATCACTCACAAAAACTCGAGTCGAAATGGAGAGATGTCTACTGCACCGCTGCAAATCAAGTGGAAAAATTATCTCAAGATGCTGGTTATGTAACAGGAGAAAATAGTAGAGGGATCTCCATGTTTTGCTTTTCCAAACGAGCACAGTCATTATTTGTGACAACCGCACACAAACATCACTTAGATGTCTGGAAAACACCACTATCGACAAAAAAACATGAGATATTGTTCCAGTTCAAAGTTCCTCCACTTCACCTGAAGGAAGTTCCCATTTTTATGTAAATTATCATTCTTCCAAAGAATACCCCAATTTAAAGACTTTATAATCAACACTGCAAACTTTATTCACTATATTCCAGCTTTCCTCATCGTTTGACTTTATAGACTCTTCTCAATACATAGCAAGCTTTCAAACTAAGTGGAATAAAAAGCAACAAGAAATTCTCAACAGCTTCAAGGGATCCACAGGCTGCCTCTGACATATGGTTGGGGGACGTACGGGGTCAACACCCTTGCACAGCTAGCACTCACTGGAACATCCCCACTCAGAAACTGAAAAGAAACCCACGCGCGGGAAAATGGAGAAAGCAAGCTGAGAGTGTAACATGAGCCCATAATAGAAAAAAAAAAACTCTCCTGGCTCCGAGCGCAGCTTTTACCTTTGCACGACTCCTGACGACCACACAGCCCGCGAGAAGCCGGCGGCGGCTTGTGCTCGGCGCGCCCGACGCCTCCTCACGAGTTGATCGGCACTGCTAGTTTCCACGTTTCAGCACCACGGAGAGCGCCCGGACACACCGCAAACAGTGCCGCGCCGGGAAGCGGGACTCAAGTTTGACAGCGTCTCGGAGCCGCTGCGGCCGGGGCGAGCATGCCTGGTGCTCCTCGGCCGTGCACGGAGGAAAAAGGGTGACACGAAGGAAGGAAGCGAGAGAGGGAGGGAGGGAGCCAATCGCGATGCAACTCGCAAACGGCGCAGCGCCCGAGAGTCTCTAAGGACCGGTGCGACGCGTGTGTGCGCTCTCCTCTATGCGTGCGCGCGCGCGTGAGAGTCTCCAGGCGTGCACGTCTGCAGCAGGAAAGCACTTTCCTCTCTTTTCTCTCCCTCCAATTCACGTCCGACTTATTCTCCTTCTTTCTCCACTGGAACACATCGTTGCCTCTTTTGTCTTCAAGACCTTAGCGCGTACGTTAGTCCGGTGTTGTCCGAGGGGAGCGATTTGATTAAAGTCCTCCTCTGTGGTGTGAACAACTACGCAGATTAAATCCAGTAGTTTTTTTTTTTCCCCAAATGCAAAATAAAGAAAAGAAAGATGAGCGCGATGCGTGATGTTGCTTGCAGCTTGCACACGAGCTGCAGTCCTAACACACAGCAGAGGCGGCGTTTGAGTTGAAAGCGTGCACACACATACTCCATCTACACTTGCATGTGTGCTGCAACTTTTTGGAAACACTTTTAATCATCACAGCCAGAAAAATGTGCAACAATTTGCTTTTAAGTGAAAAATCAATGGTCGGGAAGCAAGTGGGAATTACCACAGCGAGTCTCTGATCATCAATCAAAAGCACTCGTACCTCCAATAAAGTTGTTTAATCTTGCAATGATTTGAACAAGGTTTTTTTTGCCACCTTATTTCTTGGAAAGCACTGAACGGGTGCGTGCTTAAAAATACAGCGTAAATTAAAAGAGGGGAAAGGGAGAATTGGGACTCGTGTGGTTGTCAAATTTAGAATAGTTATTATGCATTATTGTGTTTTATAATTTTTTTTATTATTCGAAATATTTGTGGTATTTTCTTTATACTTTAAGGTGATTTTATTAGCAATTTATTTAGACTTTTTTTAATTACTCTATTATTATTTAAGACTGTTATTTTGCTTTTTATGTCTCTTATTTATATTTACTAAAATGCAAATGTAAGAGAATGAAGTCGAGATTCTTGTGAGCAGGGGAGTTAAGATCAAAGACAATTTTTTAATAAACTGAATTTTAAGTTGACTTATTTTTATTTACTATTTTTACTTCTAGTTACCTAATATTACTGAATATTTTATTTTATTTTCCCCATTTTTAAAAAATATACAAAGATTGATTTTTTTTATTTAAATATTTTTTCCATTAATACAGCACCTGTACTGAGGAGGGGAGAAACAAAGGGATGTCAAAATATTTGACGTGCAGCATTATTGTTTTTCCAAGGTGTTTCAATAATCAGTGAATCTAATAAATTAGCAAGTGAAAATAAATTAAAAAAAATAACATTTAAGTATTGCAAAGGCTCGAGTACAAGTCCTCCCATCAGCGCTGGCCAACGAGACAATGGCTGTTGACGGTGTTTCAGCATCAGGGTGTGGCTGCCGTCTTGAGACACCAACGCATCCTTGCTGACTTGAGCACAACAGCGCCCTCTGCTGGACAATGTCAACATCCAGCAGCTAGCTCGGGCACCGCTTCAGTGGCCACGCGGGAGATTTCTGCTTTTGCGCTTTGCTTCGCAAAGCAAAGTGACATGCACGATTTATGGTTGCACTTCACAAAGCTGCTCTGCCTGTAAGTGGGCCACAACGCGCAAAAAACAAGTCCTGAAGATCCAAGCATATATAGAGCACCGAGGGGGTGGGGGGGGGGGGGGTGTACATGTTCTCCAGTCCTGCGTGGAGAATCTTACTGTAAATCTTTTTGCTATTTAATGCAGATTAGAAATCCTTAAACCATGAACACACTTACAAAATAATGGGATGAAATTCAAGCTTGAGCTTCTTTATGGAAAAAAAAAGCTTGATTAAAGTCCAATTGCTGCATTGGCTTTTCCCGTTTGCCTCACATGTTGAGTTCCTGGTGCTTCCCCCTGGCTGCTCAATTCAAACTAGCTTAGTTGGCAATAATTGTGGCCTTGAAAGCCAACCTTTGGAACACAGAGGTGCTTTTGCCGGGGTCCTGGAATGGTCCAGTTATGGAGACGGCTAATTAGCTCTGTGGGGTCTCAAGTAGTGTCGATTGGACCTTAAGGGAGCCCACATGGACTCTGACTGTACCAAGTGTAATAAGGCTGAGTCAGCAAGTTCACAACGGGAAAAAGCTGATGTGCCTTAATGAACTCGTCCGACTCAGTGACAGACAGACTTGAGATGGAGTTTGAAAAGCTTCGCAGGGCCTTGACACCATCCTTCGTATAAAAGACAAACAACTTCAACCCCTCATGGCACGCTCATCAATTCCATCCCGTCGTTGCTCATCACTCATCCTGGGGAGGGGGGGCGGCTTCCAATCGATAGATTGGGCCCATAGAGCCAGTGGACTCCAGCAGGCTAAAAAAAACAATCAGACAGCAGAGCAAGACCTCCGCCAAGGCTTTGTCACTTGAGAGATCGATGCATGAACGCAATTGTGTTGCATCTTGATCAATAAATGGAGGTTAGCTTACATCTACTGGTACAATTCGATCACAATCAATAGGGGCAGATTGTAATAAGAGCAACAGTTAGATAAGGGATACACTTGATAGCCTGTAAGATTTACTTTTTTTTTTTTTTAGCCGTATAATGCTAACTAAGCTAATCCCAATTTATTTAATTGTTCTTCCACCCAAAGCAGCAGCCCAAGCCTGCTTAGCCAATATAAATTCTAATTATACTGATAATTGTTGCGATTAAGAAAATGCTGTAAGTAACGTTCATTCGAATGCTTAACCCAGTCAAACGTGATATTTGACGTCTATTCTCGTCAATGGTAGTGAATGAGTTGTTTTAAATATCCGATTTTTTTTGGTTGAATTTTTCGTATTTAGTGGTTGATTCATTGACCCTTTTACTTATTTTAATAGTCTTTTAAAATGATTTTCATTATTTTTAATGGCTGTTTTAATATGTAATCACTCATTATTATTCATATATTCATTTATGTTTGCCGTGCCGAGTAACAACCTCCAGCGTGCTAGTTTAAAGGCATTTCCCCCGCGTCACACCTGTACATTACCCCATGGCAAGAGTCATTACATACATATGGATCTCAAGTAATGAATGATTCATTTCATTATGAGAGGAAGAAAAATGCATCCCCGCGGCCCGATATAATCTGGCTTAAAAGTTATTACAGCGGAATAACGGTTACGCGGCCGCGACCAAATTGCTCCGCCGGCCTCGGCAGGTCTTTGGATTGATTGTGATGAATGGGGCGGCAATTTAACGTATGGAATGAAGTCGAGATTCTTTGGAGTACGCCAATTTATCTGTCGCTATTTACTGGCAGCGAGCATAAAAAATATCCCGGTGTGAGAGCAGTGAGATTTTATACTGTGGCACCATGGAGAGCCTAAAATAAAAAAGATATTATTTTTAATGACGAGCTAGCGCATACACCAAAAAAAAAAAAACGCTACCAAAAACAATTGATCTTGGAAATGCACGCAAAACCCGTGTGGATAAAAAAAGATCCAACATGTTTGTTTGGTAATAGCCTGAAAGCAAACATATCCAGCTCATATTTTCCGAGCAGAAACTACAACAAATTTGACATATTTAAATATGACCCCGAGGTCAGGCTTTCTGTCTGAACACTTCCAGATAACTTTTCTAGCAGCAAGCTAACAAATACTGCCTGTGGTTTGAAGCCCTGTTGCATGTCGTCTGCATCCTTGTACGGCTTTATGTATATAAAAAAATATTTAATTGAATATTATAAGGCTATTGAATTGAATACACAACAAAGACAATACAACACAATACAACTTTATTTATATTATGTACAAATGAATACACAACAAAGACGATACAACACAACACAATACAACTTTATTTATATTATATTATATTATATTATATTATATTATATTATATTATATTATTATATTATATTATATTATATACAAATGAATACACAACAAAGACAATACAACACAATACAACTTTATTTATATTATATTATATTATGTACAAATGAATACACAACAGACGATACAACACAACACAATACAACTTTATTTATATTATGTTACATTACATTACATTACATTACATTATATACAAATGAATACACAACAAAGACAATACAACACAATACAACTTTATTTATATTATATTATATTATATTATGTACAAATGAATACACAACAAAGACAATACAACACAACACAATACAACTTTATTTATATTATATTATATTATATACAAATGAATACACAACAAAGACAATACAACACAGTACAACTTTATATTATATTATATTATATTATATTATATTATATTATATTATATACAAATGCCTCCCTCAAATAGACACCTCCCTTTTCCCCTTTAGGACAATAAAATTCATAACTGTCATTATATCATTTCATAAACTCTTTAGTCCTTTTGAATCCTGTTGCTAACCAAAACAGCAGCACCTATTGAGTCCCTTTAACAGCGTTTAGCTAATCCAACACGTGGTAGGTACAATGTTGTGTATCCAGATTTACATCATTGTCACAACTTGTAGTAATAAACTTTATAATCATTTGAAAATTGCGTATGAAAAAATAAAATATCGACATAATCAGCCCAGCCCAGCCCAGCCCATCCCCAATAGACATCACAACCCATTTGTAGTTGAGTAACCGAACGCCCACGGGTACGATATGAGAAAATACTGTACATCGGTATTGGCAGGTTATGTGCGCCTGCATCTGGTTATTTACGTTTGGAAGATTCATGTTCGCTTGAGGACGACCCGGCCCGCCCACAGTGATGACTTGTGACTCAGCGTGTCCCGCGGTCATATATCCATCTCTACGACACCGCCAGCCTCGGCTCGGCACCGGCCGACCAATTTGCTCGGCTTCAGGAGGAGGCAATGTGAAAATAAACATTAAATATTGATTTTGGGCGCAGACTTCCAGACTGGAGCGCACTAACTCACTGGCTTGCTTCGTTTTGCCACTCGCTGTTGTTTTGTGCGATCAATTTTGTCTGGAATTACATGCATGTTGTGTCCAAGCACACTCAACGGGAACTGTTACAGAATGTAAAGCGTTGTGATTAGTCACATTTTACTAGTTAGTAAAGTTGTGATTAGTGATATTTTCAGGCCAGGGAAAATACATTTTGGGGTAATTTGTCAAACATACTAGGAGGGATTAACAAAATATTTAGAGATTTAGAAACTCATTTTTTTCGCAGGCGGAATCGTAGTCATAATTTCCTTCGGAAGGTCATGATGACCATCAATCCAAATTAATGAACAAACGCCTCAGTGTAGGCGACACAAGATGAGTAACTAGTTTTGAAATCAGAGGCCAGTTAAAAACTGTTCCAATATTTTAAAAAGATGAATGGTAACAAAATATCAGGTTTTTTTTGGTTGTTTTTTTAAGACGATGTTAGTATTGACACAGAAAGTCGATGCACAATTTGTCTTTGTGGGCCACATAACATGATTGGGTTTGATACTTGTGATCTTGATCTTCAGTTTTAGGGGTAGTTTTTCACCTTAAGATGAGGTCAGCTGCCACCAAAATCGAACCATCATTGACCTAACGAGAGTCGTTATCATAAACGTTAGCTACCAAATGCTATCATTCACGTCATGTTTGGAAACAATCAGCTACAAACAGAAGCAAAATGAAGATTTTTGTGATTTTGATTTTCAGTTTGAGGGGTAGATTGTGGCAAATTAGTTTTTCACCTTCACATGAGGTCAGCTGCAACCAAAATCGAACCATCATTGACCTAACGAGAGTCGTTATCATAAACGTTAGCTACCAAATGCTATCATTCACGTCATGTTTGGAAACAATCCGCTACAAACAGAAGCAAAATGAAGATTTTTGTGATTTTCAG
Organism: Syngnathus scovelli; assembly: GCF_024217435.2. Taxonomy (NCBI): domain Eukaryota; kingdom Metazoa; phylum Chordata; class Actinopteri; order Syngnathiformes; family Syngnathidae; genus Syngnathus; species Syngnathus scovelli. The sequence goes on from NC_090850.1 coordinate 20,277,737, forward strand.
TTTGAGGGGTAGATTGTGGCAAATTAGTTCTTCACCTTAACATGAGGTCAGCTGCAACCAAAATCGAACCATCATTGACCTAACGAGAGTCGTTATCATAAACGTTAGCTACCAAATGCTATCATTCACGTCATGTTTGGAAACAATCCGCTACAAACAGAAGCAAAATGAAGATTTTTGTGATTTTCAGTTTGAGGGGTAGATTGTGGCAAATTAGTTCTTCACCTTAACATGAGGTCAGCTGCAACCAAAATCGAACCATCATTGACCGAACGAGAATCGTTATCATAAGCTACCAAATGCAATCATTCACATGTTCGGAGATAATCATCTACAAACAGAAGCAAAATGACGATTTTTCACTTTGGCGCAACAATCCGTTTGGCTATAAGCTTGGAATTTTCAAAGGTTGCTGATAGAGGACAAGCTCTCCCCGACCATGCCAACCTCTGCAGATGGCATCGGGATAAAGTGGCCTGTCACACGTGCTCGGGGCACGCTTGTCGCAGCAGGTTGTGCCGAGGCTTCTGACACAAACCCCAAACTACATTACGAGGCCCAGAGGGTCCGCGGGGGTGTACTAAAAGCATCACTGGCCACTCAATCCCGTTTCTTCCCCCCACCAGCCCGTCTCAGAGTGTTATTTCAGCTCTTTCTAATGTACTCTGGGGTGCCAAGCTGCACCGCCGACCTGGTCCAAATGAAGCCATTGCATCTTTTCAAAATCACCCCGCGGAGAGATCCCGCCGCAAAAACGCGGAAGTAGCCCAATCACAACCTCTCCGAGGTGGCAAATTGCATTAAGTGCACATGGTTCTACTTAAGCTTGAGCTAAAAAAAAAGAAAGTCTCACATCCTCGGGAAATAACAGTGATGGCGCTCTTTCGCTGCACTCAGGATGCAGACGGATGGCCACGCCCAGTCAAGTGCCTGTTCGTCTCATAGGGGGGAGGGGGGGGGGATTCGGTGGATTAAACAAAGCTCGCTTCTGTGTGAAGATTCATTCAGGCACTGAATAGATGCTGTGATGCAATCTTACCAGTTCACGTGTCTTTTAACATTGATGTTTGGTTAAAAAGATTACAAAGAAATAAACACGCAAAAAATATTTTGTGAAGGTCATCACGTTGACACATAAGATTATAGTAGCAAAATAGTAACGGATTTGAACAGCCCTCATCAAGGCCTTTATTTTGAGGTGTGACTTGAAGTGAATTGTGACAAAATAATTTTTGGATGCGGAATTGTGACAAAATAATTTATGGATGTGTATCAATTTTTTTTTACGAATATTGGGGGATCAAAATAGTGCTTTATTTGAGGAATACTTATGCCATGTTCAATTAATAAAAATAGTCTGTTGGAATAAAATGAGCTATAATTGAGTGAAAGCTATGCCATAATAAAATGTGCATATTTAATCACAATTGCAAGACTTAACATAAAATAAATGTGGTCTCGGTGCATCCCAGATTATAATATACAGTGCGGTTTATTAAAACGAAAACATTATAAACCCCAAATCCAGCTCCAAATCTCCTCAATGCATCATCATAACACCAAAAACTCTCGCATTGTTTGGCGCCATGCCTCGCCAGCACTTTGCAGGCAATTAAAAGAATAACAGCGCCTCGTTTTCCAGCCGCTCCCATATCAGCCGCATCATCTGGGAAAAACAAGACGCTTACTGTGTGAGAAACTCTACGTCCCAACAGGCCGGCCTCCATAACTACTGCCACGTTCTGGCAGGAGAAACCACCGCGTCGCTAATTAGTCCTTCTGAGGAACTTTTCCAAGGAACGCGTGAAAACTACTAACATCAATAAAGAGATTGTGAGCAGCCCATTTGCTTAATATTTACATTTCGTTCTTCTATGCTAATGTTTGGAGCTGCCTAGCTACACAGAAGACAAAAAGCCAAACCATTCCTTGAATTGAATGTCTGGGATTGCTGTTGTTGGCCGAGCGATCTCTTGAGTTAGTATTTGAGATCTCCGACAGAGAAGCTGAGTGGACACCTGCAAAGTGTCCTTCTCGCGGTGACTCGGCAGCTGGTCCATGAGGGATCATGTCATGGCGGATCACGGCATGACGAATAGAGCGCGTGCCGCTCCGGCTAACCCCCGCCCCGGTAGCTGTGAGTCGTCCCACCTGACTAATTCGCTCGACCTTGGACTCCTTCGATGGCTTTCTCGTTTGAGCAGCTTGTGTTTGCTTTTGTTGACACGTTCCGGACCTTTTTGTATTAATTAATTCGCTCTAAAAGAAGCTAGTTGTCGTTCCTTGAGTTTTCATAGCCTGCAACTATTGAATAACATGGAAATGTGGAAAATGTACGAGATACTGAGCCAGCACACCACGCTACCAATCGTTCATTGATGAGCTACTCGGCTCTTCTGGCCTCGCTGTCACTTAGCAACAACAAGCGGATGAGTTCATTTTGGCTGTTGCTCCTGTTGTTTGCATTATTTACAGGTCTTTTTAAATAATGAAATCTACATAGAAAAGACTCCAAAGGGAAACGGAGGCTAAGTGACCGTTTAGTAATATGTGAAGCTGTAGAAACTAACAGTGACGCCTATCAAAATGGAACATTTGGATCAAAAGCTGATTTTACTCAATTTTGTCTTAAATTTATGTTTTGTGAATTCTTAATCTATGGTAACAAAATTATGGAATTTATCTAATTATAATTCATTCATTCATATTATTCATTTTATTGAACGTCAAATAAATATTTTCATTTTTGGTGAAATATTTTGCGAATTTATTGTGTCATCCGGTGGCTGATGCTAGCTTGCACTTACGTAGTTTTCGGCTAGCCTCGCAGCTTAAAAGGCATCATCCGTCTTGGACTTCAAGATGAAGCGACTCACAAATGTTTGGCTAAAGGTTATCTGGAGCGTGACTCGGCTCCATTTGGATGTTTGCGTGTTCCTATTTGTCATTCCGGTTCACCTCTTTGGCATTTTCATGTCCTCCTCCCCACAGAGTGCTTGTTTATCTTCTTTTTATCTTGTTGATAAGAGGGAGGTGGCCACGGACAAGTGCACTTGAAAAATAAAAATATTCAAAGGTTGTAAGCAGATAAAGATTTGTCAAAAAAATACATTTTACACACATAATATCGTCGTAATGGAAATTCACTTGGAAGGACAAATTGGCTACAATATCGACAGAAGCAATAACAGTGAGTGGGTCGAATTGAATGCTTCCACTTGAAAATATATCGAGCTGTGTGATGTGCAAAACAACAAGCTGCTTCCTGAACTCTCTCCCCCCTTCTGCGTAGCGTCCTGTACTTTTGCGCTATATTCTATATTCTGCTTATTTATTATGTTATTTGTTTATTTATTATTTATTCATCACTCTTATTTATTCATTGTTTGTGCCTTCTTGTTTTTATTTTTTGTGTTGTTTACTTGTTTGTATATTGTGTACTATGTCTTGTCACCGTGGGATAGTGGGAACGTAATTTCGATCTCTTTGTGTGTCTTGGCATGTGAAGAAATTGACAATAAAGCAGACTTTGACTTTGATCAGTGAGAATGAGACAGCATATTGCTCACACTCAAGGTCACGTTGCAAAACATCTTGTTCCGAGTACCGTAATTTCTGGACTATAAGCCGCACCCGACTATAAGCCGCACCAGCTAAAATTCAGGGATATTTTAGTTTTTTTCTTACATAAGCCGCACCGGACTATAAGCCGCACGTGCACATGAGTTTTTTTACAAAGAAAGACAGTACACAGAAAGCCGTAAAAATCCATAAATATACCGCGCCGCCATTTAAGCCTCAGGGTTCAAAGTAACCTTCTGAATAAAATGCATTAAAAGTTCACATTCATTACAACTTGTTTTTGGTGAGGACAATGTCAGAAGAATGAAAAAGGGTTTAGAGCCTTTTGACGCAGGTCACCTAGCATGTATTCCTACTAAAGCTCATAATAGTCACAAGCAACACAGCCAGAATAAGCAGCGGCCATAGTAGTGTTTCAAAATAGTATTTTTGTTGTTGTTTTGTTCTTCAAGATACCGCACAACAGTGGTCCACAGCCTTTTTGCGAGTGTATAAAAGTGATCAAGTCATCACAAAAATCATGAAAAAAATCGTATATAAGCCGCACCTGACTATAAGCCGCAGGGTTCAAAATTTTGGAAAAAAGTCGCGGCTTATAGTCCGGAAATTACGGTAACTCTTAATTATTACGTTTGTGATTGGCTCGCAGCGGCTGCCATTTTAGAGACTATACCTTTTTTTCCTTTAAAAGTTAGCTATGCTAACGCGATAAAATAATAAACAGCTATAGTTCGGAGGCAGAATGCGTTTCATAAGTACATATTTTCAGTATCAAGATCTACTCGTGTGTTTTTAAGGACAATGTGCAGGAAAAGCTCTTGATTTGATTACAACGTGGGGCGAAACACTCACACCTGATTAACCGCTTGTTGGTCTAAAGCCGCTCAAACCAAGAGAATAGAAGAGCTGTGTGCTTAACTATCAGCAACAACGAGGTTAAGCGGCTCCAAGCAAATGAAAATAAACGTATTGTTTGAGGGGAAAGTAGGTCACACACACTCAAGATAAACTTCATGCTATCTCTTACTGTACACTTCAGGCACTTCTACTTAAGGCAAAGCTGACACATTTGTTGGTGAATTCATCCAATTGAAGTTACGAGGAACGCATACTGTCTAGCTAGCTAGCGAGTTATCTAGTGTCGAGCTATCTATCTTTTTTTTTAATCTTGCTATCTACCTAGATAGCTAACTATTTAGCTAGCTAGTTAGCTAGCTATCTAGCAATTTGTTTTAAATCTCGCTATCTAGCTAGCTAGCTAATTAGCTAGCTAGTTAGCTATTATTTCAAAGTCAAAGTCAAAGTCTGCTTTATTGTCAATATCTTCACATGCCAAGACACACAAAGAAATAGAAATTACGTTCCTTACTATCTCACGGTGACAAGACATAGTACACAATATACATCCAAGTAAACAACACAAAAAATAAAAAAAATGAACTTGAAAGACTTTTGCCGTCTTTTGCTATTTTTTTGCTATTCGTACGTCTATATAGTCATGTAAAAAAAAAGTCAAAACGCAGGCATTTTTCTGCTCCAAGGTAAGAAATATACTTGTATTGTCTAGGACGTAATACCGTAAGCTGTTTTACCTTTGTTTGGTGGATAAAGCTCTGCAGTTGTCCATGTTGTTATATTAATCCCTCCCAAATCAAGAGGCAAACAAGTCCCTTAATCTACTTGCAAAGGCAAACTCTCACAGGCATCCGTGAGCCATGAACTATAGTTACTTTTGGATCTTTCATTCCATTTCATCTGTCATGATAGCCAGAGGCAGTGCTTCAAGCACTGGATGAGGTCACAAGTAACCCACAGACCAAGTAAACTGGAAGAACAGCACTGGCGTAAAACTCCATCAACACGTTCACAAAATATTTGCATTTGTGGATTTGTACTGTGAATCTCAAATTGGAATAAGGGCAGAGTTGAAAAAAATCCTCGTGACGGAACAAATGTCGAGGGAGAAACATTGAGTCGATGGTGAACTCTGGGAAATCATTTTGATAACAAGACTGCAAATGAAATATGATTTTAATCTGGAATTTAGTTGATCCAAAGTTACACACACAAACACAACTGGAAAGCCAGATTAATGCAGAGAAGGGTATTACGGCACACAAACACGCACACACCACCCAAGCGGTGCTTCCCGATTAAATCAAATCTATTGGCCTATTTTTATCTTTTTTTTTTTTTTTTGGAGAAGTTGTACAAAGATCCGAGTAATATGAAATATACTGACAGTATATGGCGTACTGACAGGAGATAGAAAAAACGAAAAATTGTATTAATAGCGATGCCTAATTGAACGTCAGCTTTGATGTTATAAGCGTTGAAATGTGGAATTTCACGCCGCTAATTGTCACGCGGCGCTGCCGCCCTGCTACGCTCTCGCGGTTAAATGGTTTTCGTTAAAAGTTGTTTTAGCGGGGAGGAAACTAAGCGGTGGTCGTCTTGACTTCTTCTTGTAAATCGGTACCTCAGTATTTATCAGTAAGATTATATAAAAAAAATATATAAAAAAAACACAAAATAACAGCTTGAGTTTAGCTGAGGTGGAGTCAACAGGCAAGCACTTTTGAATCATCTTTAAATGGAGTACAACAACGTTGGCAGAGCAAATCAAAAGGCGGGAGTTAATGGAACTCTTCAAGCCTCAGCGCCACTCGAAATGAAATGAAAATGATTTGCTTCACTGCAGGAAGTTTTCACCGAGTCCAGCCCCTGCATTGCGTCCCTCAGCGAAAAAGATACAGAAAATAAATAAATAAGTTACAGCAATTACAAGTTGCTTTGCGTTTCCATTTTTTTTTTTTTTCTTCAGCGAAGCCTGAAGGATTTAATTAATGCTTAAATGCTATAATGTTAAATTCCTGTAGCACTTTTGGAGCGATTTAGGAGCGTGAGTAAATCTAAATACGTTGGTGTGTATAATACTCACTAAATTAAATAAAGTTAAGATACTGATGAAAATTTGACAGAAAAAAAACCCTCTTATTTTGTCAATGAATGCTCATTCCCATGTCAGATCCTCATTATTTCTTTTTCTCTTTTATTTTTAAACTGTCCGTTTTTTGGAGACGACAACGCTTTAGCCGCTCCCCTCTAATGGCCTTCGTGATCGCCCGGCTGCCCTTCGCATCAGTCGCGGATCTTTCATTACCCGGCGGGAAGCCGCTTCATTACGGCCACCTCCACTCGGCTTATTACCGAAGAATAACCAACGAGGAGCCCAACGCCTCGACGGGTCTGATGATGTCACATTTCACAAATGAGCCGGGACGCTAGTTGGGCACATCCTCGATACTGATTCATACTTTCCAGCAGCGGCCGGGGAATCAAATTAAATCAAAATGAAACTTGAGAAACAGTTCATGCGCTTTAATTTGGAGTTTACGAGTGGGTGGAAAAGGGATCAGTAAGACGGGGAGGGGTGACATCATTTCTACCCACCTCGCCCTCTTGTCACGGCAGGTTGCCGCTGCCGTTATTGCTATTTTAGTAAAAGCATTAATAAACCCCAGTGCGTGTTGCTTGTTGAGTCATGAGAAGAATCACAGGCGAAGCTAAAGATAGCGTGAGAGGAGAGCGTCTTGCTAACAAGATAACATCCTGACACGTTGAAAGTAAAGGAGGAGTTGAAGAAGGCAAAAGTTTTGACGATTCGCTGAGATTAACGGCAAACATTTGCGAAAGGCCGCTGCTTTTTTTTCTGGGGTTCATTAAGTGGATGTTTGACGTTTTCATAAATTCCAATAGTGCTTAATGCAAATGTTTGACCTACAAAATAAAATCCCAGGCCAGTTTGAAGGAAAGTTGACAAGGCCGGAAGATACCAATGGAGCTCGCATCCCGCTTTTCGTAATGTGCTGCGTCGGCAAAACGCAACTCTGCCCCCTTGTAAATCTGACAAGAGGCTAACGGCACAGGCTTTTGACTGTTGACCTTTACTCCTAGCGGGGTGCAACTAACATGCGACCCATACACAGAAAATGAAGTCGTCTCACTTCCACAAGTCAATAAAAATGCCGTCAGGGATGTTATATGTGTCGCCTTGACTGCTGTGCCCTGCTCGATTGTTTTCATGGGGTCGGGAAGGATGGATGGAATGAAGGATGGGATAAATTCTGAAGGAGGGAGAATGGAAGGAGAGGAAAGGATGGACAAGTATGAAAAACTCAAAGACACTTGGCTTCATTTTAGCCGCATCTCAATGTGTTGATTCCCATTCAAACCGGCTCAAAGTAAAGCAAATGAGGTATAAATGTCACAGAGTGAAGAAGAGGAGGAAAGTGCTAAATGTCCAGCATGGACGAAGCATCCTCCTTGGCTGCGATGTCAGGGTCATCCTGCAGTCTTCTCCCGGGATGTCATTAAATGTCTCTTTCCAACCCCTTTTGGACATGCGGTTTTGTCCCCAGCAACCACAATGTTCAGCTATCCCACTTTTTTGTCCTAATTTGAGACAACACAAAGGACCAAGATAAAGTGGTCTGCTCCACAAAGCCAACTAATGGCTAAAAAAAGAAATGCCGCAGTTTTGTTGGTCAAGCATAGAAAAGAGAAATGGCTGCGATTGAGTCGTTATCTTTAGCCCTTTATTGTTGGCCTACATTCATAGCTTTGTGTCATTAAAGACATACAAAGTAAAAATATAAAACAAAAGCTTTGAAAATATGTGAATGTTTCCTTTGTGGAATATGAATTAAAGCGGAAAAATCCATCTGTTCTTATCCTTTTGAAGGAGGCGGCCATTTTGCTACTTGCTGAAGATGACATCACAGGTCACAACCAATCACGGCTCAGCTTCTTAAAACTAGTGAAAACAAAATGATTAGCATCAGCTAGTTATTAAAACATATTTCCCAATGATGGCTACTACTGTGTGAATATCTAAGTAGGCCAACGTTACGCAATGACACACATTTTGTAACCTCTGCTGGCTCAGAATCACACAAAATATCTGCTATCACTGTTTGGCAGACGATACATCAGACTAAGAGTTTCTCTTTTCATGTTTGCTCTCAAATGCTTATGTAAGACTTGACAATACTCATTCATCACTTTTAACGTGTTTTTAAAATTGTTTATTTGATCATCCTGACTATTATTTTGCTCCAAAGTTGAGTGGAAGCAATTTTGGGGTTGATTTGTTCCACATTTATGAGTAGGAATTATTTATGCATTTTTGTTTGAAATGCATATTTTGTGTTTGAGGTGCCCTGCAATAAGTTGGCTAACCGTTATGTGTACCGATCTTTTCTCAGCTTGTCCGACTGATGACTTGTACTTAATGAAGCCAGTGAGACTCAGCCCATGTCTGATCTGACTGACCTCTTTCCGCAGATCTCGACAGTCACATGCTCCAACATGTGTTCAGAGCTTGATACGCGGGGAAAGCTGCCGAGATCCGATGGCGCTTGAAGCCACCTGAGGGCCGATGACTGCAAAAAAGAACAGTCACGTCGCCGGCAGACTCGTTGAGATATGATTACATGGGAGGTCGGAGCGCTACGTGCTAATTAGAAAACAGAAAGGATGTGGCAGGGAAGCAGCGACGATGCGGCCACAGAAGGTCGCTTTGAAGGATGATACGTGACACGAGGGCGACGCGTGGTCGCTGACCCAACACTGATGTCGTGTGTGTACATTCTAATGTGGTGCACCTGCTTGTTGGCCTGTTCTAGCCTCAAGGACACACAGTTTGTCCCCGCACCCCTCAGTCAGCCATTTTTGCTTGTTTGGCTGCCAAACTGCTTCATTGATTGACTTACTGGCTGTCAGTCGATCACTCAGTTCAGTTGTTTGGTTTGTTGGGTCGGTTTGTCGGTCAGTTCGTCCGCCAGTCAGCGATAATTTGTTTGTTGGTCAGTCAGTCCGTCCGTCAGTTTTGTTTGTTTGTTTGTTTGTTTGTTTGTTTGTTTGTTTGTTTGTTTGTTTGTTTGTTTGTTGTATGGTTCGCCTGTGCGTAAGTCAATTAGTTTGTTTCCCGGTATGCTAGCTAGCTAGGTTGATTGTCCATCAGTTAGCTGGTCTGTTAGTCAGTGGCTCATTCTATTGTTGTTCAAAATGGACGACAAAAACTAAAATAAGATAACACTGAATTGAATTCAATTATAGCATAATTCTTCTCTCTTCTACTCAAGTGTCCTTTCATTCTCAACAAGCTATTAAGCTCATCATGCTATTAGACTGTTTGCTGATAGTACAGTATAGGCGTTCTATTAATGTCGCGTGGGATGTAGCATGGCCAAGCTAGCTCAGTTCCGATCGCACCTTTCTTCTGGTGTCGATTGAAAACCGGAGCTGCTGCTCATCAACAATCTAACTCCTAAGCTACACAAGGGACTCAATTGTGTTGTGAGGATGGGGGACGGCCATGCGGAGGCTCCGTTTCATCCACGGGGGAACAAACCCGCCAGCATTAGAGAGCGGTTGTTGATTCTGTGAGTAATTTGATTTTGTTAGTAAGCGCACACTCACAAACACACAGATTGTCTCGGCAGTCAGCAATGATAGCAGATGTAATTACTCTGAAAGTAATTATCATCGTCTTTGAGATGATAGCCGCCCTCCTGCTTGATGTGTTTGAATCCCATTTGTGTTGTTATGAAACACTACAGGCTCAGCGTAGAGTGATTTGAAGAAGCTTCTTGAGGTGTTGTACAGTCATTGGCATATGACCAGTGAGTCACTATTTAGTCGTATTAATTCGAGGGGATTGTGTCAGCTCTTCTAGACGATGATACTCCAAGATCTCATAAAACTATTAACACACGAGAATTAATTAGTGTTGAACACCTCTAGAAAGGTCAGTCAGTATGTAGTCAGGCAGTTAGTGAAGGAGAGAATGAGTTGGTCAGTTAGTCAATAAGTCAGCCACTTAAAGGGGTTAGTCAGTCAGTTAGATAGTTGGTCTATCAGTCAACTGGTTGGTTGGTTGGTTGGTTGGTTGGTTGGTTGGTTGGTTGGTTGGTTGGTTGGTTGGTTGGTTGGTTGGTTGGTTGGTTGGTTGGTTGGTTGGTTGGTTGGTTGGTTGTCGGTGAGTCAGTTGGTTGGTCGGTTAGTCAACCAGTTTTTCAGTGACCCAGTTAGTCACATATAAAGTTTAACGCATTACCACCAATATTATTAATGCGTATTTTCACTGTCTTATGTAAGACTTTCAAAGTGACTTTCAAAAATGCTCAGCAAAGCTTCTTATTGAGTTGCATTTGTTAGCCCCACGCCACAGTCATTCTTACAGCATCAAGGAAAATGAAGAAAATGGCAAAGAAGAAAAGAAGATTTTTTTTTTTTTGGGAGCTCCTCCGTTCTCACTGCGGCACACAAAAAGGAAGTCGAGATTGTTTGTAGGAAGCTAACAAAGAGTTCTTATGTAACAGTGAAGAAAGCCAGTTCGGGAATAGGAAAAGCTTAATTAGATTACTTCTCTTTCAGCTCTCATTAGAGCCTGTGAATGTCTGCTTTCATTTCACCTGTCCTTTTCCTTGGATTTTTTTTCTTCTCGCTTCCTCCGCAAATGTAAACAAGCAAGTTCACATCATGCTCTCCCAGGGGCTCTCGCATCAAAACAAGAGAAAGAAGCGGTTTACACTTTGTACTTTTTAGTTCCTTTTTACCCTTCAAATTGTTTCATTCTTATATATTCGTGACATATTAGCATTGTTGCTGTAAACATGAAAATATGAATCATATTGTCTGTTCGGCTCTTGTGAAACCGATGTAAGTTTGGTTTGTATTGCTGTGAGTAAATTCGATTTCAAGATGAAATAGCAGAGGTTATTTTTTTAATAGCAAAAAATTTGGATAGCATTAGATTGCGCAGGTGGATCAAATATTGTGGCCCAAATATGCATGACATTATTATTGACTCGCTTTGGGCGGAAAACAGAGAGATTTGGTTGTCATGGTAACAGTAACCAGCTCATGTTATTAAACAGCTAACAATATGCCTTTGTTAAAAAAATTAAAAAAAACAGACAGAGAGGGAAAAAGTAACAATGTTAAAGTGTAACTTATACAATACTGCATGAATTAACTTTGTCGCACTAAGAGGGAGGTGATACTATCTTCAAACATAATCGCAGCATGTGGGAGGAAAAATCGACCGTTTTTTTTTTTTAATTAACAAGATACTGTAATATATATATATATATATATTATTTTTTATTTTTTATTTTTTATTTTTTTGGAGTTGTCCATTTACATCAGGTTTTGTATGTTCGATGTGTAAGATGATAGCTTTCATAAAAAAAAAATTAAAAAAAAAATCGAGTCATGCAGTTGCTATCTCTACTATTGTTGCATCTTGTTGACACAAGTCTTAATTTTCCGCCGCTCTACGTGCCGTTAATTAACTACTGAATACCCTGCGAGGGAAAACAAGCGCAAAATAAATCCGCTTGAATTTATGAACAGATCTAAAAGCAGTTTGCGATGTCTTAATGAGCCGAACGTGACAGATTGGGCCTTCAGCTCTTCAACCTTGCTCTGGCATTGAGAAACATTGTTATTTCGCATTCGTGCCTTGGCCTTGCTTTTGTGGCTCATCCTCTATGAATCCTTTAAGGATCTCCGAGAAACATCAAATACAAGGTCAGACTGAGGAAAAAATAAGAAAATAACAAAGAACCCCATTAAAGGAGACATTTTTTCTCACAATGTAAAGGAAATGCTTTTTCACATTTTAAAGGACACCATTTTTTTTCTCAGATGTTTTTTTCCCCCACAATGAACAGGATGTTATGCTTCTGTTCATTTTTTCCCCCCAATTCAAACAAGATTTCAGGTAATGTTTTGTGAAAACATCTCAAGGATCATAGCAAACCTTTCTATTTTTTTTTTGTTTTTTTTTTTTAAACCAGCCAGGATCTAGTTTTGAGGGCGCAAAGTGCGTATTTCGCTGCCATGACAACCAAGGGAATAGCTAGGCGGCGGCTGAACAGGTGGCGGTTGCTAGGGAAAATGTGTGTGTGTAATATATCTATTAAAAAGTCCAAATGCCTAATGGCACCTGATCACTATTTTAGTGTGCAACGATTTGTACTCCCACGCTCCGCACCAACCTTCCCCCAACACACACATCCTGCCAAGTCAAAAGTTCCCACGGAGCAGTGACTCTAAACATCCTCGGAAAACCCACAACGACCGCCGTTTAGGTGGAACGGCGGGATTGCTCCCTGCGGGAGCAATTAGGGCGTGCCAAAGAATCCGATAGAAGAAAAAGAAAATGTCAAACAACGACATCTTCCCTCGCAGGTTAAACGGTTCTTACCTGCAACTACCGCAAGAGTTATGTAAGGTGGTTTTGTGTGAAAACTTTTCAATTTATCATTTTGTCATTTCACCACCATTCATTGCTTTTAATGACGATTGCAGCAGTTCAGAGCATCATTTGTGGAAAAAAAAATATTGCCCCGCATTTTTCTGCTATTCTTTGAGTCTGCCGAGAAATGCTCGGTGACAGAATGTACAGAATTCTCTGCAGAGATCGTTATGGCTGCAACTTATAAATAGAAGCAAACCCCGAGAAACAGATCTTAGATATTTCCCCAGAATGAAAAAAAAGAAAAATGTAACATGAGCTTATTTATTGATCTTCGACTAAGTTGTATAAAGTGTCCCACTGTGTCCAATTCTGCTGTGCAATAGCTGATGACTGAAATTGATGGGATCTTGGGAACGTCACATGACCAAACTCAGAAAACAAATTGTCATTGATAGGTTTGAGTTTTCCCGTGACGTTGCATAGGATCATCTTGCCAACTGATTGATTCGATCAGTTTTCGTGCAATGTTCCTTGATGGTGATCCTCTTGTCTTGTTTGAACCTCAGTGGTGGTGTTTATGTCATGTGCATTGTCCCGCCAGCCACCCAACAGAGCCCGTAATTATAGTCAGCTCAAGGATTTTAACGAAGAGGCGCTTGCTTGATGCCGGCCGGGCTTGAGACATCGCCAGCGGCTCTGACTTCAAAGCTGCAGATATGGCTCATGTGCACAGAAGGAGGTGTGGGGGGGGGAGAAAAGCTGCAATGAGATAACAAGCCATGACTTTCTTTCTATTCTTGCGGCAGCATGCCATAACCAGAAAGTGTGAGGAGCTCTTAGTGTGCTGGCCAGTGTCTATCAGTCACTAAAGAGCCCAGTGGTGATGACAACCTCAGGGATTGAATGTCAGCAAAAACACATTAGCAACACTTAAGATCATTCCGAGTCTTATGTTAGCAAAACGTCATAAGCCAACTGTTAGCTTGATTCTTCTAATTAAAAAAGTTATTTTTGTGAAAAAAAATATCTGCAAAACTCACATCCAAGTGTTTGCACTTTTTGTGTGTTCCTCAGGGCACTGTTCTGAGCCCTTGCTGTTTGTTCAACAACTTGCAGCAGCTTTGCGATGCTAAAAAATGTTTTTGGACTTCTTCAAGCTTGGAAGCCTCAATGATTGGGTGGTTGTGTGTTTCTTAGGCTCTGAAGTGAAATTGTTTGCCGTGACATCCATCAAAAAGTTCACAGAGGGCATCAGACACTGAAAGAGACCAGATCCAAACTTCCCTGGAGGATACGTACGCTATCTGGTTGATTGCACGCTTGATGCGTGCGGCCTGGAACGAGACTCCAACTTGATGAGAACGTTGAAGTTAAGTGCACAGATTCCCCATCTGGAATCTTCCTTGGAGCGCAGACGTAACACTCAAAGAGGAGTTGATTTCAAAGTCATTTTCAAGTCTCTCCGCCCGCAGCGGAGAAACGCTACAATGAATATTAAAGACGTAGCCGAGGCGACGCCCCCGTCTGTTGCCGATTGCAGCGAAAGGTGCTGCATGCGCGGCTACGTGAGCGTGTTCACAACGTTGTTTTGCAGCCGGATGCTGACGATTAATGATGTTCCTCACTGGCAATGATAACCGCCTCCGCGTTCCTTTCATATTAGTAGCAGAGCTTCGCAGTGACAGATAAGATGACTTCGACTTCCACTTTTCATATGCCCTCTGTGAATGGTAGCTGCTTTCAAATTCTTTCTCTTCGCTCATAACATTGCTGGGCGAGGTGATTATTGCACTTGAAGGAGAGATTTTTTTATCCTCCCCCAAAATTTACTGCAAATGTTTTAATTTATTTTATTTTTTATTATAATTATTTATTTATTTTATTTTTATACTACTAATGTTTGTTTTTTAAATTTTTTATGTATTTATTTATTTATTATTTAAAAAAATAAATTATTTTTTAAAATTTTTAATTTTGTTTTAAAAATTCTATTTACTTATTTATTTCTAATCAATTTTTCATTTTTTTATTTTTTGTAATTTTTTATTTACTTATTTATTTTTAATCACGAGACCTCAAAATAACAACAATCAATTTAACCAGAAACAGGAACAGCAGCCGCCTGTCATTTTCACCTACTTGCCTGCTATGGAACTCTTCATTCATTTGAAATTATTTATTAGCAGAGAAGTCCTTGTAATTCTCTTCATTCTTTTTCAATGTCGCATTTGAATTGCACAGCAGATGACCCGTGGTTGCCAGGACAACAAAGGTGCATGAAAAACATCCCGTCCTTAGTTCAGGAGAAGATGTCACTTGTGATGAAAGTGACGGGTCCCTCTCCATTTATAGCTGTGCAACTTGAATGAATGAAGTGGTCCACTCAAGGTCAAGTTGTTTACACTCACAAGCGTGGCCTTCAGTTGGAATCTCATTTCAAATGAATCTGCGTGAGGCTCGGGGGCTAAAAATACATCGCGCTTCATTATGTTAGATGATTTTTTTTTTTCCATGCACCGTGTGTGCTAAATGATATTAATATTTTTAATCATGGCTGGCAGAAGAGGCAATTATTTCCTGGTGATGGAGATTGGGTGGTAAAAAAAGACTCCTGTCACGGCACATTGCTGAATATAAAGTGTGAACATACGCAGAAGAAGTTGCGGGGACACAAATAACCGTCCTTACTCGTACTCGGGGTTTAAGGAATATTTTATGCTCCGCAGCGGTGTCAGAACATATTATTACTGGCGTTGTAATTAACACTCATATTCATGGCTCACTTAAATTTTGCCAATTAACTTTATATCAAGTACATCATCCCGCTGAGTCCCCGCTTGGCACTTATTTTACGGTCAAAGTAAATTTAACAAACCAATGTAAATAAAGAGAAAAAATATATAGTGAAAAAAAATCAGATTGATTTATTTATTTTTTTTAATTGAGTGTGGGTGCTTGTCGCATGGGCTGCCATTCTTTTTCCATTTTTCTTTTATTCAGACTTTTTCAAAAGAGACACTGTGTCTCTTTGTATCTCTTTTTTTTTTTTTTGCTAAATGGACGCAGCTGTTTTGGAACAACGTGGAGCCTGAAGGATGACTGCCTGAAGGTCATGTGGGCTCACGTAGCAAATGGCACAACTACCATCATTTGGAAATTATTTATGAGAGGCTTATGAGCAATCCACTTTGAGATAAATCCTGGTGAAATACAGAATGTGTGCCGCCCCCTAATCCTTCGCCACGGTAAACAGCTTGCCCGATGGTTATAGATGAGACTTTTTTTTTTTTTTTTGCCTTAACCTGCTGAGTGCTGACCTGACCAACCCAAAACACAGACCATCTGTCTTTTATTACCTCCACCAAGGAGGTTATGTTTTTTGTCAGCCTCATGTGTTTAGAGGATTATGCAAAAATAACTGGACTGATTTTTAGGAAACTGAGTAGAGGAGTAGGGCATTTAATTTTGGCTTGCAGAATTACATTTTTAGTATTTTTTTAGTTTTTATTTAGTTATTATTTTTATTTTTTTTAGTATTACATTTAAGTATTTTTTCCTATCATTTGCAGTCTGATTTTAATTTTAATTTTTATCTCAGTTGAAAATTTTATGTTGTTTGAATTGTCCAGTGCAGATTTGACATGGTAGCTTTTTTTTTTTTTTTGGTGACATTTTTATAAACAGGCACCAGTACAACAAGGGGTTTGCGTCGTTGTGGGTGTGAACACAGATGATTTTATTCTCTGCCATCGAATCAGCTCCCCTCATATTATATCCTTATATCACGTGAAAATATTTCATTCCCTCTCCTCATTACCTATGAATAAAGGGGAAAAATGATTTTATGAGGTCTTATACAGAGCATGATCTTCCACAATTAGCGTATGCTGACTTCTATTTTCAACTCTGACATTACAGATCTTCTTAGCACCTCCAAGCTGTGAAATTAGCTTTAACACATCACATAGGGCACACGTGGTAACTGCTGTACTTTTAATCACTTTAAAAATAGACCTCTCTGCAGATTTTGACAATTCCTTATTGTTTTATGCGTCCCGCAGTTTCTCATTACAGAAAAAAAAATGTGTTTGCAGGGTTGACAACAAGAATCAGAATGAGCAGACCTCTCCCAAGGCCAAAATATTAGAAAGATGCGTGTGGTGGTCAAGAAAGTTAAAAAGAGGAAAATGTGAAAGACAACACAATTTGTTTGGAAAGTAAATACACAGAAGAAAAGTAATTAATATGTTTTATTTATTATAAATAAATTCTATTTATTATTATTTTTTTTATTTGTATTTCAAAAATCCACTTTGCTTAACAATTGAGCCTTGGTGGAGGTCATCCTTGGTAAAACTTTGCATTGGCTCTCCACTTCTCTTTCTTATATAGGCGGTTTGTGTTTCTCTGGACTATTTTGTTACAGATGTCCAAAGCCTGCAAGCAATAAAGTTTGAAGTTGCAGCAAAGCTGGCGTGTAGCAGCCTAAATTGCATCTGGCTCGAAAGATAAAACAAAAGGATGCAGGGGGAACTGGCGCTCAATCTGCAGTTGATGCTTGACATCCTCCACTTCCTCCCTCCATGGCCTGCAGGGGTCATTGAGGAAGGAAGGAAGCGTGACGAGGATTTACACAGCTCAACAGGGAATTTTATGTGTTGATCAAACCATTGATTACTCTGCATCCCACTTTCCGCCATTTCATCCATACGGCAATTTTACTAAATTATTTAATTGGCAGGGAGCAAAATTCCCGTGTCAGTGGGCGAGAGCTTTGAATGCACTTTCAAGTCTCCATTTTCTGCATCTCAAGTGTGTGACTTGCTTTTTGAGCAAGTGCAGGTGGTTATTAAAAAGGGGTTGGTGTGCAACACACACATAGGGGCACACAAACATGCGCAGCATCTCACAGCAGCCAGCCAATTATGGAGAAAGGATATTGCCAGTATCAGCACATAAAAGTGCATTCCACATTTTAGATTAGAAAAAAAAAAAAAAAGATGTAATTACGCACTGCTATCAGGGGGGGCGGGGAGGTAAAAAAAAAAAAAAAACATGTGAACTACAGGAATAAAATATGTGTGAGAGATTCCATCCGTGGTGCTGATGAGGATATTTTAACCACGTGCAACCTCAGTGCTATGTAGTAATGATTTCATATGTCTTAATGAGGAATGACCTTTAATTATCCAGCCTACTGCGCTTTCCCACAAATCTTTGGTATCCACGCAGCCACTATGCTAATATGATCACATTCATTTATCCTTTAGCTTGAGGAACAGCGTTGCAATCGGCGTCATTTGCTTCATTTGCATGCAAACGTGACAAAAGAGGTTTGTGTGCTCGGAACTCTGGGAGAGCTGAATTTGTCCCAAGAATGTTGATTTGCTTGCAGCAAGAAGAAATTGTTACTAGTTGTCATAATGTAACTATAATTCTTCTCGTGAGCAGATATTAATGATATTTATATTGAAATTGGTACTCATCTTGGTCACAAAATATGACTTAAAGGTCATGAAAATGTATTCAGACTCAGCAAAAAAAAATAAAAAATGATCCAGAAGTATTCATGTTCATTTGCAAATATAAAATCAGCAATTGATGAGTTATTATTTCACTGAATCACTTGTGGGCTTGAGTTTACGCTTTTTCATAAATCAGATGTTGATAAGCTACTAAAAGTGAAATATTTCTCTCTATGACAATCAAAACCAACATTCTTTTTGATACATCTCTTTTATTGTCTCTCATGAGATTGAACACCTAAAGTCTTTGCTAATGAGATTTGTTTGTAATTGCATTGAAACAAATGTGCACCGTTATACAGCCCACTCGGGCAAGCATTAGCAAATGAATGATCTCAAAGCAGAACAAACAAGTTGCCTGTTGCGTTTAAATTACACCGAGTAGCAGCTTTTAATTCTGGCCGCGCGTTAGGCTTATTTACACTCATGGCACCAAGTCGTTTCATTTCTACGCGCACGAAAAAGAGCCGAAAGCGTGACGATGGTGTGACTCGGTAAGGTCAGACGTCTTAATTGCGTTATTGGTCTTTTTAATTAAAAAGTGTCGCGTATAACAACAGGTGTGCAGCCTGGGAGTTACACACAAATGGAAAATAAGGATATCGGTATTGTAAAAGATTGTATGTTCTAATAAATTTAGTTTATATTAATGCATATAAGGAGAAAATTTTTATACATTGTATATGTGCCCTGCGATTAGCTGGCGACTAGTTGAAAGCAATAAAACCTCTATCCCAATCCAGAAGCAACAGACTCAACCAGCAGTTTTGCAAACTATATTAATTAATAAATATTTAATATTAAGCAGCCTGCGCTCAGCATACAACGATCCGAAATGCCAATGTCCGATTGTTTTGAACGCAACACAATGCCAAGTCATCCTGCAAAGTCACGTGACTTCCGTTGACACGTGATAGTGGCTGGAAACACAAACGTCAGCATGGCTACAGCACCGGAGTGAGTCTTTATTTATTATTTTCCGACTGCACCACTAAATATTATAATTTAATAAATCTCGAATCATGCATGTGAATGTATTTTGAAGTGATGTTTTATTGCGGTGCCGCGTCGATACCACCGTCTTGCTGCTGGGACGTTTGCTGGCAATTGGAAAGCTGTCAAAACCGATGCGCGATCAATAACAAAGTTCCGACATGTCTATATATGTAACGGTTAAATATTTGTGTGTTAATTTGCACAATTCGTAATTAAAAACACAAAATTTCCTTCAATGCATTAACGTCATTTTACAATGGTAGAACGTGCAAGCACTACGATACCGTATTTTTAGACTGACGGTGCTGGACTGCTGGGTAGCTGAGATATATCCATATTCACAATTTCATTTATAGCGTTTATAATAATAATAATAATAGTAATAAACAAAGAGATCGTCTTGTGCATTTCAAAATCCATTCATTGTCAAACCTTTTTTTTTAACCGTATACAATTGTTTATAAAAATATGAACACTAACAATGGCATGTTGACGTTTTATATTTCTGAATGTAAAGCCCATGTTAAAATGTTTAATTAAATGTCTATATTGATGCAACAGCCCCCCCCCCCCTCTTTTTTTTTTAATCTTGTGACAGTGGGATGTCTTGTGCTTTCCCAACTTATGTAATCAAAAACTTTGCCCTTTCAAATTAACGCTGAGGTAGCATGTACAAGTTCTTTGTCCAGCAGTTCCATTTTATTGTCTTCAGAGACTCAATTATCCAAACATCCGTCCATTCTTAATATGTGTACTTCAGGGCACACCCTGAACTGGTCACCAGCCAATCGCAGGGCAGAAAATATACATACGGACAATCCGCAGGGATCAATTAGCCTACCATGCATATTTGGTAATGTGAGGTGAAACTGTAGAAAACTCATTCAATTAATCGGAAACGCCCCTCACGATTCCCAAGATTGTTTTTCCCCGTTTAAACTGAGCACCTTTTGCTTTCATCTCTAAATTGAAACTTTCCACTTTTTCTTTTTTTTTTTTAAACTCGGAGGCCACAGCGTTGCCAGGATGTGTAGATAATCCTTTAGATACGACATAATAAGATTTGATGGTGTGAGGAGTCAACCCCGACTGTGCAAAGATTAAGACAGTACTTTGACAAGCTTGTAACACGGCAGGTCGGATAGTAAGTCTCTCTTTGCTGATAAGAAACACTCTATCTGATCTTGCACGCTGGACTGTGCTCAAGGTCGATCCATAAAGCTCACAAACACCGTTATTAGGAAGTGAGCGTGCGGCGCCGAAGCTCTCACGAAATTGCTGGGTTGCTTCGTCGCTGTGATTCTTGGGCTACTTGAAAGAATTACCAAGTGAAATCAAAGCATATAAAAATAAAGAGCAAAGAAATGAGCTTTATATATTTTTAATGTTTTACTCTCAATTCCATTCTTGCATTTCTTTTTTGCTTTCAGACCGGTTTTCTGGCTGGGTAACGAAACCCTGCGAGTGTCCGCCGAGCTTTTCGCAGAAAACCGCCGGCGCCTCTGTAACGGACTGAGGGCCAAAGAGAACTTGGAGAGCAACTCGGTGGTGGTGCTGCAGGGTGGCGAGCAGCAACAGAGGCACTGCACCGACACGGACGTGGTCTTCAGGCAGGTCGGTGATTCGTGTTTCGTTTTTGACGTGTTTTGAAGTGTTTGATTGGCTTCGCTTTTTTTTATCGCAGGAGTCGTTCTTCCATTGGGCCTTTGGGGTGACTGAGTCTGACTGCTATGGGGCCATTCAAGTGGACTCGGGGAAGTCCATCCTGTTTGTTCCGAAACTGCCTCCAAGCTACGCCACTTGGATGGGAGAGTGAGTGTGTTTGCCTGGAGCCGGGCCATTTGGGGGTCACGTCAACTAAAAGTTGAGTCTGGTGTGTCAACAGAATCTTCTCCAAAGACCATTTCAGGAAGAAGTATGCTGTAGATGAGGTGCACTATACCTGTGATGTAAGTCCTCTTTTTAAACCTGATCCCTAAAATCTTAAAGGGGAACTCAGCCTAAAAAAAATCTTTACAATATCTTGCATGTGTTTTGTGACATTCTTTAGAAGAAAATGCCAGGATGTAAATCAATTCCTTGTTGCTAAAATTGACCTTCTCACGGTTATTAAGAATGGAGTTTTTCCACGCAGCCTCCCCAAGGTGCACAAATCCCGCCCGGGGGGAGGCGTCCACGTCAATCTGCCGTCGCTTCCTTTGCCAAAGTCACAGTGGGAGCTTTCAAAACACTCAAATGCCATAAGAGAAGCTTTCAGACGCTTTAAGTGTCGCCAGCGGGGACTTGCACTATAAGCACGATCGAAAAATACAATGTCAATATTGTGACCTTTTTAAGTTCTGCGTGCATAGTTGAGGCTAACCAATTTTTTTTTTTAATTTATAATCTACCATGACTCACCTCCCGAGCGCTTGTCAAAATATTTTGACTGGTTAGACTTGAGTTAATTTTTTGCTCGTTCGACTTGAAGTTTTTTCACAATTCCAAACAAATGTCATGTTCGCAGATTGTCGCTTTGAACGGGCAGCTCATGTCTTTGTTCACTTGTCGAGTCCGTCACCGGAAAATTATTCGTCTCCGCCAGACGGAGCGGCTGTATTTTATTGTGACTCGAAACGACCTTCACCGGGGCTAATGTGTGTAAAATTAAAGATATGTGCTAGTTGGAACGCTCCCCAGGCGAGCCGCCAACGTGTCAGGAAAATGTCACCTGACATTTTGGGCTGCTGGATGAGCAATAAAGTCATTTGAGGTTCCGTGTCACATTGGGGCCGCAGAGCCACGGCGACACCTGGCAGCAAGAGTGTCACTCTGCAATTTGTGTGTGTATGTGTGTGTACGGAAGCTCATGTTTGTCAGCGTCATTGTTTTATTTTTATTTTTTCGTGCTTTGCAGATTGCTGAATTCCTGCGGGACCTGAAACCGGCCGTCCTCCTCACATTGGTACGCTGCTTTTGTTCTTCCTTCTTCAGACTTGATTGAGAAAAGTCCATGGAAATCGTGTGTGGATGGATTTAACATTTGATGTTATTTTTTAAAAAAAAAATTTATGTATGTGTGTGTGCATCTTTATTGTAGCGAGGACAGAACACAGACAGTGGTAGCGTCAGCCGGGAAGCCTCCTTTGAAGGAATTAGCCAGTAGGTTTTTCCTTTAATTACACTTTGCTTTATGTGCTCTCATGCATACTGCACAAATTATGTTGTCCTCGCTGCTCCCTTGTTTTTTTTTTTTTTCTTAGAAAAAATATTTACCATCTTTTTTTTTAAATTATTATTAAAGTACATTAAATGTGGAATTATTGTATAACTAAGCTACTTTTTTTTCTTCTCATTCAGATTCCAAGTGAACAACACGTTGTTGCACCCAGTCATTGTGGAATGGTAAGATGTCAGTTGGATCAAAATAAAAGTTAAGGTCCAAGTTTTAGAAGAGAGACTAAAATTATCATCACTTTTTTTTTTTTTTTTATGATTTGTAGTATTAGGTTAAAGTGACTTATGACACTCTGCAACTAAAAATAAATCCCAAACCAAGTGTTCAGTGATGTTCTAAAGTCATCAGTGATCTGATGATGCAAATCTTCATGAAGCTGGTTTATCCTCCCCGCATCCAAAGGCTGGATGTAATGGGCTACGTGCACATCTGCTTGTTCCCTGCATTAGACTTTGCAGCCATTAGATGAATTGACATTTCTGGCCAAAATGAGACGGAATCGTCTTGAGTCACACTTCCTGTGGAGAAAGGCTGTGTTTCTGCCGCTCGGCAAAATAACACCATTTGTAACATGGCTTTGCATTAATGCCGGCCTGCCAGCTGTTTTTGCACTTTTTGTTTGTTCGTCTTAGCAATTAAGTCTGGTGGCATTATTTGCTAGGAAAAAAAAAAATGTAATACAAAGAAAGCAAAAAAAAAAAACCCTGTACGAAAAGTTGCCTATGCATTTTGTTTCTAAGTATTCCCAAATTAAAAGATTTGGGTTTACAGTGTCAGTTTTAGCTGAGTTCGGAAGCAAAACTTTTTAGCTGTGCAGCAAAAAGATATTTTTTTTTGCAAGTTCCTCCATGACATTTGAAGAGAATGTCTCAGGTCACGCTGTTCCAGTAGTATACTTATAAGCAGAGCACGTCTGAAATGTATGACTCCGCAATACTGCTCTGACTTCTTCACAAAGAGTCAACTGTGCATTAATAAGCATTGATTTGTTCATAAGTGCAGCTTTGAATCACGTCCATTCTTTGTTACTGTTCCTGCAGCCGCCTGATTAAGACGGACATGGAGCTTGAGGTCCTGAGGTACACCAACAAGGTGTCCAGCGAAGCCCACAAGATCGTAAGTAGCAACGTTAACGCAAACGTAATCCACATTACTCACATGTTTATCTTTGTAGATTATGAAGAGTGTCAAACCTGGGCAGAAAGAATACGAAATGGAAAGGTAACGATTTTTTTTTTCCTCAGTCGTAGACCTACATGACTTCGTCAAATAGTTAGCTAGCTGGCTAGTCTATGAATGCGCTGGATAACTAGCTAGCTAAAAGGTTTTACTTTTTGTTTTATTAATTAGTTAACCAAGCAGGGCTGCGCAATAAATCAAATCTTAATTTTGATTCTATTGAGCTAATCATCTGCGATCTCTTTCTTTCCAGCCTCTTCCAACACTACTGCTACACTAAAGGAGGCATGCGGCACACTTCGTACACTTGTATCTGCGGAACGTGAGTGGGCCTTCCGTTGACTACCCAGTGGCAATATTAAAAGAAAATGGATAATGGACGCTTGTGCTTTAAAACTTAATTAGCGGCATGGCTACGCATGAACAGTTGCTAATCAACTAATAACGCCGGTCTTCGGTGTATCCAAGGCCGCGCGTAATGAGTTTTTCTTGGGGATTAGCACTTATTAGCTTAGTTTTGTGTTTACACACAAAGCTTTTGTTTTGATTAACAACCTGAACCATGTCCAAACTTTATAGTGGAACGTCGTCAGAGGCCATCAAGTGAACATTTTGGACGCTGATTGACAAAAGCTCATTGGTTCCATTCAGTGTCTCCGTGTACCAAAGTCTAAACCTAATTACTAAAGTCCAACTCCACTGGTGTCGTGCCACTTAAGTTTTATTTTCACAAACAATATGCCCGTGATTGCACTATTGAGTTAGGATATTTCAGGTCCATAATTAAAATGCAGAAATGACATATTTACTCATTATTTCTGAATCACTATTTATTAATCAATATATACAACAGGGAAAAAAACGGTCAAATGTCCATATTAATTCGCGAGGTCGGTGATTCAAAAGAAAAATACGCACCTTTGTGCTCCTTTGAGAACAAGACTGAACTATGATGTGGCGTGATGTTTGATTGTGTTACCCACAGGGGCAACAATTGCTCGGTTCTGCACTATGGTCACGCTGGGGCTCCCAACGACAAAACCATAATGGATGGCGACATGTGGTGAGTACAATTTTTTTCTTTGTTTTAATCCCCTTCCCAACAAAAAAACTGAATTGTTCAAAACTACCTGTAAATGCAACCATGGTAACACTTGCACCTTGGGAGGGATGACTTACATTTTAAATGCTAACAAATTGAAAGACATTTTGTTTTGCTGTCCACTCAGTTTGTTCGACATGGGCGGTGAGTACTACTGCTACTCGTCAGACATCACATGCTCCTTCCCAGCCAATGGCAAGTTCACCGCCGACCAGAGGGCCATCTACGAGGCTGTTCTAAAAGCCTCCAGAACAGTCATGGCTGCCATCAAACCAGGTGACTATTTGTTTTTGTTGATATTTCAATGACATTAGTGTTCGTCAAGATTTTTTTTTCTCTGCATTAAAACAGACGTAAATTGTGTTATGTAAGTTGATTCATCAATCCGAAATTTAAGCATGTTCCTACGTCCAGGCGTGAAGTGGACCGAGATGCACCGACTGGCTGACCGGGTCCACCTGGAGGAGCTGGTCAAAGTGGGCATTCTTAAGGGCAGCGTGGAAGACATGATGAAAGTCCACCTTGGCTCTACTTTCATGCCTCACGGTCTGGGCCACCTGCTGGGCATCGACGTGCACGACGTGGGCGGCTACCCCGAGGTGAGAGCGCTGTCCCCCGGCGGACACCCGGAAGCCGTCGAAACCTTCGCTAACGCGGGTGCCCCGCAGGGAGTGGAGCGCATCGACCAGCCCGGACTGAAGAGTCTGCGCATGGGCCGCCTGGTCCAGGAGCGCATGGTGCTCACCGTGGAGCCCGGCATCTACTTCATCAACCAACTGCTGGATGAAGCCCTGAATGACCCCGCCAAGAGTTGCTTCATCAATAACCAAGCGCTCAGTCGCTTCAGAGGCTTTGGCGGGGTCAGTAATTGTTTTCATTCCCTCTGGCAAGGGCTTCTTTCTTGTTGTTTATTTCAGTCCAAAGGTTTGATTAGGCGGTTAGGTAGCTAGCTCCTTCGCTAATGAGGTCATTAGCTACTTAAGCTAGTAAGTCTATTAATTGCTTCTCATTTACATCACCCCTGGTAGGTTCGCATTGAGGATGACATCGCCGTCACCGCGGACGGCATCGAGCTGCTTACCTGCGTGCCAAGGACCGTGGAGGAGATCGAGTCCTTCATGAACACCTCGGAAAAACCCTTCAGCCCACTCGTGTCCAGCCAAAAATTTTGATCACCCACAACGCTCAACAGATATACAAAATCAACCAACACAAGAATCCATCCTTGATCATGACAAAAAAAACTAACTTAAATCACCTTAGTACCTCAGATGATAGTTTTTTTAACTGAAGCAAAGCAATTTTTGTAAAAGGGAATAAAGTGTGATTTTTGCAAATCTATACAGTGAATGTCCATTCTTCACAGGGTGTACTTGCTGGTGCTGGCCACTAGGTGTCACTCTTGTCACACAAGAGTATAACGTTTGCCTTATACTTATGTACAGAAGAGAATGGTACAAAACGGTTTATTTTAAGAAGAAAGCAATGTCAATACAGATATATTCAAATACTGAATAAATATTTTTTAATGATAAAAAAAGGGAAATAGTTAATGTGCTTGCTAGCTAGTCTGTCAATGATATTTTTGAAGAGCCAAAGTTTCTTACAGAGTCTGTAGGTCCTTGAATGTATCACAACTTGTATGCGTGTGCTTGGTAGACGGAAAAGTTTAACATAGCATGCATCCAAATTCCCAGTGTTCTTGAATGCGTCTTCAGTATAGCTCCAGCCAATTATTGGTGGTGTCCGAATTTGTACGGTGCGTCCTCCAAAGACAAACTTTAATGGCTACTTCTGGGTTGCCCCAACTACAAGCAAGTGTCCGAATTGTTTCCATGGAGACAGACCCTAAATGAAGTTGGCTTTCCATCCTTTCCCGTGTGCAAATGTTTTTACTTCCTGTTCCAATGAGGGTCAGCTGCGCCCCCTGTGGGCCACGTAGTGTCTGTGGGGGTGGCGAGAGCAGGACGCGCAACAGCTCCTCTTATAGTAGTCATACACGCACAAGCGAGCCTGGACCACAACGTTGCAGTTGAAGTACTCGTCTTTGCAGTGCTCATCTGCAACGGAAAGGCAAAGATTCAACGATGGATTCAAGCAAACCAACTGGTGTGGCTTTTTGGACCAACCTATTTGAGGTACGCAAGGTTCAGGGTTGCAGTCTTCCCGTTCGGCAGGTTTGAGCCGATCCTCACAATTTGTACTGGACTGCATGTCTTCAGAGAGACAACGAACCTCACGCACACGGAATCCTCCCTCACATGTTTTGGAGCACTGCATGGACCAAAACAAAAAGTTAAGGTTTTAACGTAATGTTGAGGGCAGTGTTTCCCAACCTTTTTTCATTCACGGCACACCTTTTCAAAATAAATAAACATTTATGTTAAAACATGTCTGGTGTTTTATTCCTTGTGTTTTTATTCGCCAATTAAAACATAAAAATCAGACATTTGGTTAACTGCTTTATATGACAATATATGTAGGTACACCTCATGTACACTTCAATAGGTACACAACACGAGGTAAAAAAAAAAAAAGAATAAATAAATTAAGGGTTAGTTGCACAATAAAAGCACATTATCACACCTGGGATCGAACCAAGTTCTTACTGAGCAAGAGCCCGTGTCATTATCCAGTCGGCTAATGCGACCTGCACTGTTTTGTACTAGTGATGTGCATTCTAGTTCTTAATTGAACTGAATCTTTAGAAAGGGTTCACTCAAAATATTTGTTCAAAACACTCGTTCACCGAATCGTTCACTACACTTTCTTATTTATTTATTTATTTATTCCTTTTTTCTTTTTTTTAACCTCGTGTAGTGTACCTATTGTAGTGTCCATGAGGTGTACCGCGTTCCAACATGTTTTCCAAGTGACCCTCGTTAAGCGCAGGTGCGTGAAAAGTTTTAGCTTCTTTCACGGTCAAAAGGAGCTAAAAGTTTTCACGCACCTGCACTTAACGAGGGAATCACACGGACACTCCATTAGGTACACCGCCATTTTCAAGTGTACCTAATAACAGGCCACTTTATTAGGGAAATATCATGGTCAAAGGTCACAGGTGTCAAGCTCTAGTCCTCGGGGCCGCGTTCCAACATGTTTTCCAAGTGACCCTCGTTAAGCGCAGGTGCGTGAAAAGTTTTAGCTTCTTTCACGTTCAAAAGGAGCTAAAAGTTTTCACGCACCTGCACTTAACGAGGGAATCGCACGGACACTCCATTAGGTACACCGCCATTTTCAAGTGTACCAAATAACAGGCCACTTTATTAGGGAAATATCATGGTCAAAGGTCACAGGTGACAAGCTCTTGTCCTCGGGGCCGCGTTCCAACATGTTTTCCAAGTGACCCTCGTTAAGCGCAGGTGCGTGAAAAGTTTTAGCTTCTTTCACGTTCAAAAGGAGCTAAAAGTTTTCACGCACCTGCACTTAACGAGGGAATCACCCGGACACTCCATTAGGTACACCGCCATTTTCAAGTGTACCAAATAACAGGCCACTTTATTAGGGAAATATCATGGTCAAAGGTCACAGGTGTTAAGCTCTAGTCCTCGGGGCCGCGTTCCAACATGTTTTCCAAGTGACCCTCGTTAAGCGCAGGTGCGTGAAAAGTTTTAGCTTCTTTCACGTTCAAAAGGAGCTAAAAGTTTTCACGCACCTGCACTTAACGAGGGAATCACCCGGACACTCCATTAGGTACACCGCCATTTTCAAGTGTACCAAATAACAGGCCACTTTATTAGGGAAATATCATGGTCAAAGGTCACAGGTGTTAAACTCTAGTCCTCGGGGCCGCGTTCCAACATGTTTTCCAAGTGACCCTCGTTAAGCGCAGGTGCGTGAAAAGTTTTAGCCACTTTCACGTTCAAAAGGAGCTAAAACTTTTCACGCACCTGCACTTAACGAGGGAATCACACGGACACTCCATTAGGTACACCGCCATTTTCAAGTGTACCAAATAACAGGCCACTTTATTAGGGAAATATCATGGTCAAAGGTAACAGGTGACAAGCTCTTGTCCTCGGGGCCGCGTTCCAACATGTTTTCCAAGTGACCCTCGTTAAGCGCAGGTGCGTGAAAAGTTTTAGCTTCTTTCACGTTCAAAAGGAGCTAAAAGTTTTCACACACCTGCACTTAACGAGGGAATCAACCGGACACTCCATTAGGTACACCGCCATTTTCAAGTGTACCAAATAACAGGCCACTTTATTAGGGAAATATCATGGTCAAAAGTCACAGGTGTTAAGCTCTAGTCCTCGGGGCCGCGTTCCAACATGTTTTCCAAGTGACCCACCTTATGTATTTACACATAAATACTTGCGCCTGTTTGCATATGCAGCAAGGTTCCAATTGTAAAAGAAGGTATATGCTCACACCTGGGATCGAACCAGGTACCTGCTGAGCAGGAGCCCGTGTCACTAACCAGTCGGCTATTTTGACCTGTGATCCCTTGGCCGTCTGCACTCTTTTGTATTTGCATTCCAGTTCTTTTAAGAACAATCTTTAGAATCGGTTCACTCATAATATTTGTTCAAAAGAATCATTCACCAAATCGTTCACTACACTTTCTTATTTATTTATTCTTTTTTTTAATTTATTTTTTTTTACCTCGTGTAGTGTACCTATTGAAGTGTCCTAATCACAGGCCACTTCATTAGTAGGGTTTCAAAGTAGGGTTAAAATTTCAAAAACCAGGGTTAGGGTTTCAAACTAGGGTCTGTTATTTTCTGGAAAAATGTTGACTCAGGTATTCCGTGCTGATGTTGGAGCACGCATCAGATGCGTGTACTCACAGCGCTCCAGTCGGTGTAGTACCACTTTACTCCACAAGCTTTCACGTTGCAGCTCTGTTGGCTGAGCGGCTTCTCCAGCGACGAGCACTCATACTGGGGCGCCACGGCAATCGCGTCCGATGACCTCGTCAGACACACCACTGCCCGCTGCTGCTTGCCCACGCCGCACTCTGCAGAACACTGACAAACACGTACATGTAACAAATGCTAGCTTTTTTTTTTGTTGTCTTCAGAGACAGAAAGTAGTTTTAAAAATCACTGCACATGTTGATATCAGCTGACTGATATTCAACATGTTTATATCAGTGATGTCACTGATATCACGGATATCGGCGATATCACCTCATAACTGTGTCTTCATACCTGAGTCCACGGGCCGGTGAACCACTCCATGGCGTTTTCACAAGGGCCTGTGTTGCACACTTGCGAGTCTGGAGGTCGTTCGCTGCCGCAGCCCTCCAGTGGGAGGCTGCTGATGTGATTGTTCAAGCACAAGACACCTCGCGTACGAACGCCCATCCCACACTCAGCGGAACACTGCAAGAAAAACAAATTGCCTATTTAAATGATACTAAAAATGAGTTAATTTGCCATTCTTGGGTGGATTTTTCAACATTTGGAGAAAACAGACAAAATCACCAAGGGTGAGGCTTGAACCAACAACCTATGATTTGAAGGACATCAACTTTACCACTGAGCTACACCTCCAAGAACTTGTAAGAAAGAAAAAGTTACAATATTGATGCTTTATGTGTAACATTATTGAGGAAATTTTTAAGCATTTGAGCATAATGCTGACAAAGAGATTCCAGTTGAAACCAGACAGTATGTATGGACCGGACCGAACCGTACATGCACTGTGCATTCATCAATCACATGCACAGATGTTTTCCAGAATGGCGACTTTTCGCGAGGGAGACAAAAGTCTTTCCATTTAACATTTTCAATGGGAATCTGTTGGATATTCTGACAGGGCGGAGGCTGCATTTTTGTTCTTTTTCCAATTATTGGGGCGTCCGTTGTGTGTGTGTGTGCTACCTTGGCGCCCCAGTCTGTGTAGAACCAACTTTTGGCACAGGCGCCCATGTCGCAATTCTCCACGTGGACTGGCCTCAGGTTCGGGTTACACTCATCGTCGGGCACAAAGTCGCCCACGTTGCTGACACAGCGCACGTCCCGCCGCCTCTGACCCAGCCCGCATGGCACCGAGCACTGCCGGAACACAGCCGATTAAGAACCCACTCGATCATCCTAGCCGTGACAGACGGTCGACACTCACGGCGGTCCACTCGGAGAGGACGCGCCACTCGCTGCAGATTTTGGTCTGGCACGTGCCGGAGGTCTCGGGCCGCTGCAGGTGGTCGCAGCGGCTGGCGTGCACGTTGTGGGTGCGGTCAGCGTAGGTTTGGCGACACAGGACCTGACGCTGCTGCGTGCCCAGACCGCACGTCCTGCTGCATTCGGACCACTCGCCGATGTCCCAACTAGCAAAAAATTTTAATAATATTTGGATTTGAATGAAATGGAGACACAATTGACTCACAATGCAGGGCAGTGCTGCAGGTTGCACATTTCCTCCTGCTCCACTGGTTTACTGCTGCCCTCACACAAAACGTCCTGGACCTGGGCCTGGTTCAGACGCTGGACGCAGTGAAAGATGGGACGCCTGGAACCTACACATTGCAAAATTAAAAACTCAAGCTGAAACTAGCTTCAAATTTACAACCTCAAGGAGCGAAATCTCACCTTTACCACAGGAGGCGCTGCACTCGCTGGTGCCGGCCCTCTTCCAGCTGTATTGCCGTTGGCGCGGTGGCGCCTGGTTGTCATGACGATGAGGCGGGTAACTCCCCCCACCGGCTGGGTCATAATTTCCCCGTTGGGAATCGTCGTGCCCCACTTCTTGCTGCTCGTTCACGGCGTTCCCTGAGAGGTGTGATTGATTTGAGTATGGGTGGATGTCATGTGACCTTTGATCCTGGGGGTCTTGTTTACCTTGTGGCGTCTCCAAGGCGACCACATATTCATAGTGAATCCCAGGGTTGGGCTGCTGGAAGATCAACTGAGGGGTATTGAGATTTATCTCAATTAAAACTATACAGAAATAAAATAAAATAAAAATAATGTTTCAATGTTTAAATTTTTAAATTTTTAATTTTTTTAAATTTTTTTTAAATTTAAAATAAAAGTAATTTTTAAATTTTTAAATCTTTATTTTTAATAAGAAAATTAAAAAATATATAGTTTTTAAATTTTTGAATTTTTAAATTTGAAAATTTTTTTTAAATAAAAATAATGACTAAATATTTAAATTTTAAAATGTTTAAATTAATTAAAAATTAATTTAAAAAAAAAACTTTTTTAAATTTTTTAATTTTTTATTTAAAATAAAAATAATGTTTAAATTTTTAGATTTTTAAATTTTTAAATCTTTATTTTTAATTTTTTTTATTTTTTATTTTTTTAAATTCTTTAAAATGTAAAATAAAAATAATAATAATTTTTAATAAAAAATCAAAAACATAATAATATAACTACATATATGAATTAAATTAAATGAAAAATATACAGGAAAGACAAAAGTATATGTGCTCAACTCACATAAATTTCCAGGATCTCATTGGTGGGCCCCTCGGCAAGCAGCGACTCCCCAGCAGTGCTGCTTATTTCATTGGGTCGGCGGTATGTGAACATCGTGCCCCCGCCCTCATACTTGCCCGGCCGATCAATAGCCCAATTCCCGTTGATGATGGCCCGACCCGAGCGGCTTCTCAGTGCTGCGGGAAACCGACAAGAAGATTCTTTTCCAATAAGTCTCACCAAAAAAGCCAAAGAAAAATGCAGAACCGAGGTCTTTTCTTCCCAGAAAAATCAAATGTGGAATAGCACAACCTTATGTGAGGGCTGTAAGTAACTTTGAAAACTTGTAATCCTTTTTCGCTGGCAGACCTTTTTGGCCCAAGCACTCGGTGGATTAAGCAAAAGGGAACATTAGAAATGCATTAGGAGGGTAACTTAAGACTTGTAAAAGACTGTTTGGATCAAGTGAAAGCACATTCGGGCCCACAAAAGAGAGCCACTGAGGGAATACGTGGGATGTGTTTGCTCATGAAAAATCCATTATAAACCCCGTTGTCCTAGATTACTTGAGCGGAGAATACATACGCCGTACCGGGACCTGTACGCCGTCGCAAACTTTGTCATGACAAAACCGTTTACTTAAATGAGCACTTTCATCGAGGGAAGGGTTGGGGGGGCAGTTTTTGAGGTCTTACCACTAAAATGGGGTCTGGCTCTCATTAAATAACATTCCAACAGTTAATTCAGAAAATGGTCCCCGCAAATCAAAAACATTTAAAGGATTATTGTTGTACGAAAGAAAGTGAGCCGTGATTGGTTGTTACTTGTGTGTCAAAATGGCCGCCTTCTGAGCTGGATGAAATATTTATTTTAGGATTTTTTTTTTGGCTTTGTGAAGCATTTTGTGGGGTAAAAAAAAAAATTCTCCTACCTAAGTAGTTGCGGCTTTTAGTCATTTCTGTGACGTTGATCTTGGTAGCTCCTGGCGGGATTTCAGCGATCTTATGGTAGCCGATTTTGGTCAGAGAGTGGCGGAAGAGTCCCGATACGAGACGGCAGGTGCTGTTATCGCCGCCGCACACTCCGCACTTGTCCATCACCTTCCCGGAGCCAAGGAAGCCATCGCAGCCTGGAATCTGTGAGGAGCAACCAGAGAGGACTATTTGTTAAAATAGTTGAAAATGTTGAGGCGATGTCCCGTCACGCAGGATTCTAAAAGTTCCGCTTGTATTTCATGTTTCCAATGATTATAACATCCAACAAATAAAAAGTCCCCAGTGGAAAAAAAGAATAAAAGCGCAGCCATGAAGAAGTGTTAGTGACATGACGAGCATTAAACGGCTCTGCCGTGTCAGCGTAAAATCCATCACACCTCACACGACACCATCACAGCAGTCAAAGTCTCCCCTCGTGAAACAAACGTTGACACGAGGTTATTCACGGGCAGTCGAGGGAAAAAAGAAAGAGGAAAACCATTTTCTTCAGGTGGCTGATGAAATTGTCTTTGCTATACAAATATGGAGGCTGATAATGACGTGTTTGCAAGGTTCCGTACAAGAATTTGACTGAAATGGCTGCTTTGAAACAAAATGGCTGACTTCCTGTTTAATTTAAGGGATGATTACTGAGTCTTTTTACAGGATCACATTCACTATTATTATTATTATTATTATTATTATTATTATTTAATCTTATGGTTTTATTCATTTATTTTACCTATTGTTTAAATGTACATATTTTTTAAAATTTTTAATTTTAATTAAATTTAATTTAATTTTAAAATGTAATTAAATACATTTTAATTTTATTTTTTTACCTATTGTTTTAATACACAATTAAAAAAAAAATATATATATATATAAAAATAATAAAGGTTAGCTGATGCTTTGATGACATCATAGGATGGCGCCACAGAGCCTCATTTTACCACTTATGTATTTACGAGCGAGGGATGAAGGGCGACTGTTTGGAGGGTACGCCGGGGATTCGAAGAGGTCTACACACGCACAAACACAAATAAGATCAAATGTTTTCTTGGCGTAGCATCTGGAAATGCCATAAACCTTTGCTTTATAGAATATCCAGCCCATGTCCAGGAATGTATAGCGATGGCTGGGTGGGATGCTGAATCTGGAAGTCGAATTAAGTGAAACGTCACGTTCCAGAAAATCCGCAAACCTTAGATTGGTGTCTTTCTTGTAATATTTTTTTCTCATCTATTTACATATTTATTATTGGAATAGTTTGACCTAGATATACTCGTCAGTCAAGCAGAGCTGGGCTAAAACGGCGGTGACGGATCCAATTAACCTAACCCAACTGTGACATCACAACAAGATGCTCGAGCTCTCCCAACGTTCCACCAGGTACCCCAAAAAAGCAGGTCCTACCTGGGCCCTCGGCTTCCCCTGCACATGGAGGCAGGCCAGCAGCAGCAGGCTCGGCACCGGCAGCATTCTCCCCAAAAAGTTACACTGCGCTCGCTCTCAAGTCCCCCCCCAAAAAAACGTCAGCGACCATCCCTTACGAGCTTTGTAAAGAGAGCTTTTGGGGAGGTGCAGGGGAGGGGAGGGGAGAGGACGCTTTGCTGAGGTTTTTCTTTTTTTTTTTTTTTTTTAAGGGAGAGTAAGCGGACTGTTAAAGGGGAATTGAGAGCCCACTGAAACATTTTGGGAAATCTTTCCATGCATGGGACAACTGTAGGAAGCGAGTTCTTGATAGTGAGAAACAGCAAATATTTTTGTTTTCTTGGTTGCATCATCTGTTGCTAGGCAGACTTCATAGGACTCTATACGTTAGCTTAGTCCATTCTCCCAATTTGTCCAGCTGTTTATAAATAACTAAAAGTTGGAGCTCTGGAGGCTGCAGTATTTCAAGCTCCCCATTTAGCATCACCTTTTTTTCAAGCTACTTATCAGTGCCGGATTTCAGATGAGCAAAACAAACGGCAAACGGACAGTTGCGATTCATATTTATAACAGATGTTTTGGCGTTATCACTAGCCGATGAGGGCGGGGGTGAATTTCCGAGTGCAATGGCTCCAGCAGCTGAGAGGAGTGATGAGGGAATTTTTTTCTGAATGAGAAGAAGTGTGAGGATGATTCAGGAAGTGAACGCACCGCTGCGGATCACTGCATTTGTATAGTGTGTTTGCTCCCACGCAACGACGTGTCAGGCCAATTCTGGCAGGTGTGTTTTAGCCACTTGGATTCAAACAGTGGACAAAAATCCCACAGCCCAACTTCCTGTGGACCTCAGCTTCACTCCACGAGATGCCTCTTAAACTATACCGCCCCCTTGTGGCCACAATGCAAGAAAATAAAGTGATGTGATCTTACCATGCACTTTCCCGATACACACACCGAAGAATTGTTGGGTCCGCATGGCGTGCCGTCGATCACCTTGTCGGAGTGTCGCACGTAGAAACGAAAGCCGGCGGCTCGACAGTTGAGCTCGCAGTGCTGATCCCCTGTAACTAAAAATCACATGGACACATTTTAACTCTTATCTGGACTTCGAATCCCCCACAAAAATTATTGATACATATTCATTCATTAAAATACATATCATATGAAAATCCATATCATTATTACAGTAAGCCCCCGGATATTTGCAGTTTGGCATTCACAAATAGATTCTATTCGGACAGTCTCAGATTTCTTTTTGGACTCTTTGTTTTGGGTGCTGAATACAAGTATTACTTTGGCGCCATCTAGCGGAGATTTTGTCATCAGCACATCATTTTTTTTGGCGCATTTTTACTGGATTTCTTTTGTACATGCACGTCGCACTGGTACCTTCATTGAAAGGCTCCCACTCGTACAGATTCCCCATGAAAGGCTTCTTGTTGTGTGTGGAACACTGAGCAGCTCTGATGGGTTTGCTGAATGCGGGGCAAGCCTAAAAACAGATGATGACATTGTTAATAATAATCATTTCATTTGGAATGGGACTTTAGCTGCACGTTTAAAACATTGCCTGTATCGCTGAGAATGACATTTTTATTTTTGAACATTTTCCATTAATTGCTATGGGAAATTTGTATTATTTAAAAAAACAACAACAACCTGTGAGCTTGACTTATTTAAAAAAAAAAAAAAAAGGGATCGCAAAATCTGCATTCTGGAAAGATTAACACTAACATTTCTTCTTCACCCTTTCACGACGTTAAATACACACATATATTTGCACAGACCAGCTGTTTATTTCTAAAGGGGTACGCCAAGGTTATGTATACACGCACACAAAAAAAAAAACGTAATTAGTCAAGCAGGAAGAAGTGAAAGCCAGCGTTGACGTTACTCATCGATCAGGTTGCTGTTAAAAAGAAAAACGCGTCGACGTCCCGATTTAAACAAGTCTCGGCTTTGATTTACTTTACGCTCGTGATGTTATACAGAACCCAGGGGGTGTGTTTCATTTCATATAGACGAGTTCTCTGAGTCGCGAAAAAAATGCAGGAAGTCGAGAGTTTATTCAGTTGGACGTTGGTACCTTATGGTCGCAGATTTTGTGGCGATCGCCCTCTCCCACACAAGAAGAAGCCGGGAGAGGTTGGTAAGGTCGCTCCAGTTGTCGCTGCTGAGCTCGGGAATCCTGCCCGTTCGGAGGAAGCCCCGTCTGCCCCTGCTGCTGGTACAACGGCGCCCAAAGGGTCTCCGTGTGAGGTCCGCTGTGGTACGACCCGAGTCCGCCGTGGTGGGAGACGGCGGAACGTCTCTGTCTGTCAGGCTGAGACTGTCGGACCCTTCCGGAAGCCCGAGATAGAGTTCTTCCAAAGCCGTACCGGCCCGGGATGAAGGCGCTGATCCTCCTGAAGACAATTAGGCAGTGTCGGGTGGTCAGGGTCAGCAGATCTTACAACCCAAGTTCTAATGCCTATCTCCTAAATGTTGTTCTAGAAAAAATGCCTTAAGTTGGAGTTAAGTCCTTTAATGGAAGTGCGCCAATGGAGTCGTTCCCCTTCAGCAGCCACCCCCTGTCGCTGAGCTGTCAGCTTGATTTGTTCCAACAGGAAGGACTGCAGAGCTGCCAAGCACTGGCTGAGTCCTGGACTCTCTTTAAAGAGGAATTTTGCAAAGGGGGGAGGGGGGGGGGGGGGGTTCTCACAACCCACCGCGACTTTAGTCCCAATGTAACAAGAACAAAAAAAAAAAAAACTGAAGACAGCATTTGGTTTTGTCTAGTGGATGCAGGATTTGGCCATTAGGGGGGCGGCCTAGGCGAAGTCCTAAGACTAAATATCATTTTTGATTTTGTCAAAGACTGTCAGTACCTGCGTCCACCAGACGGGCTCCCCCTGCCCTCTTGACGGCCGCCATCCCGATAGATGGAAACTGAAGGCCTCAAAGCTGAGATGACCTGACCCGGATAAACAGGGTAGACCTTCAGACACGATCTACTCCGCTTCTGCACGCCACCTCCACATGTCAGGGAGCAGGCCGACCAGGGTCCCCAGGGAGCCCAGGATCCTTGGATGCCTCCATGGTCTGTTTCAGAGTCTAGCACGGGCGGCGTCCTCTGAGGAACCTGGTTGAGAACAATGAGATTTCCTCAGGTGGACCTTTTTAGAAGCTCAACTCTTCCCCACTAAAAGTTCTAAGTCGTGTTTTGGATGCAAAGTCTCTGTTGGCTCGAAGCCCTGTCTCCCTTTGCCAGAAACATTTCGGAGTGAACTTTGAGATGCCTGCAGCGGCTTTGGGAAGACGATCTTGCCAGGCCAGGCGGCTTTTATTATATCTTTTAAGAAGCCTCCATTCATAGGATTTTTAGAGAACAGAAAGTTTGGAAGATTGTCAGTACACTTGTCATCCGTCAATTATTAGGCAATCCATCTTTAACGGTTACAAAACACGTACGTTGGGTTCAAAGACTCAAATTCATCTTTGATGTTTCACCGAAGACTTGATCGTCGACACTTTGAATGTATTAAAATTGTATTTTCAGAATCCTTTAAACACTTTTTTGATGGTAAAGAAAGTTAGGAAAACGGCAAAGACTATGTTTCCGAATTTCCGGTTTATTCCATAAACTGCTGATGTGGCAGTTTGTTGACACAACATTGGCACCTGAGTTTTTTTTGGGAGCGTTCCTGCTACCTTTCAACACTTTACGGGAAGCAGGAAAGAGGAGAGTCCGCTCAATTGGCGGTATTTGACAAACAAAGACACGATTATGATGACGCGTGCAGGGCGATGTCACGAGATGTGCGCGTGCACGTGCGGGTTCGGTCCATGCTCACCTTTCTGTGGTCTGCGACGTGCTGACACCTCACAGCCTCCAAACAAAATAAAAATAGCACAACGTCCCTGCAGAGCGAGCCAGTTGAGATTAGCTCCAGGTAAAAGAATCAATGGTGCCACTTTAAAAAAAAAAAAAAAACATTACCTGAAAAGCCACGTGTAGACTCCTCGCATTCTTGAAGGATGATGATCACACACTAATCGGAAATGACAAATTAGACATGTTCAAACACAACTTTGTTTTATAGTGAACGACGTAATAAAATCCTACAAGAGTAACACAACACACTACAAGCTGATTTCATAGTGATATATTAAATGGAATGTGCGCAATTTGAATTTAAAGAGTTTGCATACTCAAAACAACATTAATTATGTCGACTGAGACTTCCCATGTGGACCACTATAATGGCCGAAAAAAAAAAAAAGAGGGGGGGGGGGGGGGCATTGTCAAAGTCATCGCTCTCACCAAGTTGTGGAGAAAGTTGAGCAGCTCTATTTTTAATGGATTGTACTTGCTAAATATTAGAAAATCAAACTATTAACATTTCGTCTTTGGCATCTTTCCTGCATGCAATTGTCTTTGATATTTACACAAATTTCGGTTCATTGCGACTGA
This sequence comes from Syngnathus scovelli, assembly GCF_024217435.2. Classification (NCBI taxonomy): domain Eukaryota; kingdom Metazoa; phylum Chordata; class Actinopteri; order Syngnathiformes; family Syngnathidae; genus Syngnathus; species Syngnathus scovelli. The sequence continues at coordinate 20,316,840 of NC_090850.1, forward strand.
CATGTTCCAAAGATGCCAATAAAGTTATTTGTTATTACTAATTACATTTTTTATTGATAACAAATACTCTATACCGACATAAACAATAAAAAAAAAACGAAAAAAACGATGTAAATGAAAAGAAAAGCTTCAGAAGTGAGTTAAATAATCCCATTAAAAGTTTACAATAAGATTTACCTGAGCGTTCCTGATTTACGTGAACTCCAGTGGACTTCGAAGGCAACATATTCCAGTCTGCAGCCCAAAATGAACGCCACTTTTTCTCGGCTTCTAAACACATAATCCACGTTTCTCCTCAAGCTTTTCCCGTCCACCAGTACCTGCCGAATCGTGTGAAACAAACATCCTGGATCTCAAATTAAGAGTCACGCCAAAAAAAAAAAGTGCGGAGGAGTTCCACGGAACCGCTTAGCTCACGTGCTTGTGACTTTTACGCACACAAAAAGAGTCTGAATGTGAAAGACTTGTTGTGAGCCACACACGCGGTAAGGAAAAAAAGTGACTCTCTTGCGCCCCCTGCTGAGACGCACTCGTCGGCCACTACATTAGGGACACCAGAAATTGCTTTTACCAAGATTTTACTGAGGAAGGGAAGGTTGGAAATGTCCATGTTACTTGTTTACTTTCCAAATTGAATTATTTATGTATAAAAAATAATTAAAAATGGAAAACAGTATTTAAAAAATACATGGTACATCCTACAATTGAAAAAAATAGTTAGGCATGAAAACACAATGAGGTGCACCAATGATTGTGTTAATAGAGAATCTTTTAATACTACAATAGTGGAATCCAGTGTTTTTAAAACAAACTCTTGATTTGTGTCTTACCATCTTTTCTCAGGCAACACACGTGGGACATGAACATACATTATGAGCTGAAAGACAAGATTATTCAAAACAGATTGTGGTCATTTCAAAGCTGTCCCAACTACATTCAATCAACAAGTCCTTAAAGTGGTGAAGGTGCTTGTGAAAACGTCCAAACGTGAGCGTGCGTGTGTGTGCGTGTGTGGTTACGGGTCATGATGGCAATCACGAGCTGTCCTCATTCACTTGGACAGCTTGGCAAGGCTGGCTTGGCGGAAGGCTTCTCGGTCGCGCATCTCCAGCACGCAGTCGCGCACCATCTCGGCGAACATGTTGGGCCACAGGCGGTGCAGGGCCTCGCCCTTCACGTTAGTCTCTGAAGCCTGGCGCACCAGATCCTGAAGATACAGGTCCACGGTGGCGGCACGCTCAGACACCTCGGCGGCGCCTTCCTGTAACGCAGAAGAGCTTAGTTGTTGCTACTGTTAGCATTAGCATTAAATTAGCGGACTGAAAGGTTAACTGCAGGACGTGTCTCAATCCTTGCGCGAACCTCCGGGCTGTCTGTGCTGCCGTCCCGGCTCGGATAGTTGAAGAGTGCTCGGCTCAGGCCTTCGCCCGCCAGCTTCCCGTTGTCCCGCAGCTCCTCCGGGCTAAGCCCCGCACGCCGGCCGCGCCCCTCCAACAGGAACTGCAGCTGCCGCTTCCTTCAGGGGAGGGTGAAAGATGAGACAGAGAGTGAGTGAGGATTTCACAATATAACTCTCAGCTTTTTTTTAACACAGACAAAATGGCACTAAATTTATTTGAGGTGAGTTTTCAAAACTATTTAGTGAGGGGCGTGGCTTAAGTGGGGGGGTGAACTGAGGCTACAATCAAATCTTGCTAGCAACTGCAAACTCACCTTTAATAAGTTATGCGAGGAAAATGCATGCTTAAGTCAAGATACGAATATAAAATACGGCCCTTTTAATATATTGAGAGAAATTGACTTCAGACGCTCGGGAAACCCAAGTGGCACATTAAAAAAATATCTCTGACGGCGGTGAAATTGTCTGGACATGACATGCATTTTTCCGGTTTAATTACTAAGGAGTCTACGTTGCTATTTACAGTTCAGCCCGAGTGCACGCTCCAGGATAGAATTAAAGTATGAAAGGGAAAAAGGTGGAATGTTTCTCTATGTGTGCGTGTGACGGTGCCAAGTACCCACCCCGAGCGAGACGCATCACCTTAGCACCGCCGGCTGCCTGGTGCCAGCAGCAGACAAAAATGCGTATGGAAACACACGGCAGTCAAGCACGCACATGCCCGCGAGGGTTTCCACGTCGGTCACATACTTGCTGTCAGTGGTGGGAAGTCATCAACTAGGAATCTTACTTTCATGTATCTAAGTAGATTTTTTTTTACAATTGAGTAAAAAAAATAACCCAATATGGTTCAAAAAGGAAATTGCATTAAATTAGCGCCTCACCTGGACTCCTCCAGCAGCAAGAGAAGACGGCAGCGCGGAGTCTCGGTGGCCGCTACGTGGCCCAGCGTACCGAAGACGCGCTCGGCAGCGATGACGTCATTCATGGTGACCTGGCGAGGGACGTGAACACACACATACATACACACGTATAAACTAATACGACACACAGAAACATACAGAGTGACATCAATATGCTTAACGTTACAGAGATGTGGACCTGCCAATGCCGAGGAGAGCCAGTACAGATCTACGTAATTTATAAATGATCTCATATAGGACCAACATCCAAACATAATTATGTTTGATTATAATCAAATACAAAATAATAAAGCAAAAAACACGTCTATTGAGGGATATTCCCTGTTTGAGTATTAAATTAAATTAAATTAAATTAAATTTACATTAAATTTACATTTAATTTACATTTAATTTACATTTAAGTAAATGAAGGTCTTTGGTAATTACATTTATGGTTGATGCTCTTAGAAATATATGAACATCAAAAAGATTATAAATAATTTTTACTTTTTTTTTACAAGATATCTGATAATGTAATACCCTAATTCCATTTTTAATTAATAATAACAGAATTTGTGCACTACTGCCATCTACTGACGCAATGCGGACTGACCTCCTGGCCGTTGATCTTCTGCAGGTTAAAATGGTGGAGACGGTAGATGACGAAGGAGCGCCACAAGGCGAGGCCCACCACCGGGTTGCCCTGCGGGTGTATGGTCAGCTGGTCCAGACGGCGAACCTGAGCCAGTGCGGCTAACTGTGGCAGGCGGCTGATGTTGGCTTCCAGGAAAATGAGATGCTGCATAAAAAAAAAATACTAAAGTTGCATATTCCGTGTTGCATAAATATTCTGCGTATAATCTTCTCACCGCCAGATTGGGGAACTTGACCCTGATCCTGGGCAGCGTTGGTACGATGGCGTCAAAGTGGATGTAACGGAAGGCGATGACGGTGACGGCGCCGGCCGTCTGCACCCCCCAGCCCCTCTCCAGTGCCTCCAGGGCACCCGGGCCGAACAAGCGCAAGGTGTCGCCGTCCAGCTCGGCCAGATGACTGTCGGACAGCGACAGGCTCGTCACGCTTCCTGCTTCGGTGGGCCTGAAAAATTTGGAAAAAATATAGTAATATAGTAATATTGTGTCCAAGTGTGGTCTTGCCTGTGTGTGTCTAAACACATATTTGAAATAATAAAGGATGCAACCAAAGCAAGCTGACACAAAACAGCCCACTCAATTACGCTCGGCAGGAAGTCGTGAAAAGACGACGGGGAAAAGTATCACTGAGTTCAACCTACTGCGCGGAAAACATGTCACTCATACGCTCAAATCCACCATCATCACACTTAATCCCGCAGGAGATCATCTGGCAAATTAAATCTTCTCTACACCGTCTGTATGGACTTCATTTCTTTAATAAAGAGGATAAGTGTTGCTACAACAGCATTATATTGTCATTTCCCCACTTAAACAGCGACAGATGTTTGGGATTTAGCGATTAAGCTAGCTCTGCTAGCTGTAGCGGAATGATAGCTCTGCTAGCTGTAGCAGAATTATTCTGCTTTTCCTTTGATTTTATTTGTATCGATGTGAAGAAAAACATGACAATTAGCATAGGAACTAAAATGAAATACCAAATTTTCAAATTTTTTTTCTAAATTCAACCAAATGGTAAAGATCTCTTAAATAGGCACAGATATGTAATCACAGGATGCAGATCCAGATGTCCTCCTGAATCTGTTTCTATTCCGGAAGGTGACAACCCACGCGCCATCTGTGACGGCGTACTTCCCGAGGATTCTCACGCACGGCGGCCAAACGATACGCGATGTCGTGCGAGACATCAACAAACAGGAGACAATTCCATCCGTTAAGCAGGAGGAAGGTTTCGCCGATTGTTTGTGTTTGCGTGCGTGGGAATGACGGTGTCACCTTTCTCAAAGGCTAATGAATGACACGCTCGGCCTGAGGGGGAAGATAAAATATAGATTTGGGGGGCGATACAATGGAAGCAAAAGCTGACACCGGGTTCAGCTCACAGGGGTGAGGCAGACATTTGTCACCATTGCCTTTCAGGGCCATTTTGTCTGTTTGCGTGCCGAGTAGGAAACGATTAATGCGACTATGCACGCCTCCTCATAATTCATCTCTGCATGAGGTCTTAAAAACGACTGTTGATGCAGAAGACTGATGCATACGTGATGGATGTAATTCAAACACGCTTTACGAAATCAAAAAAGGACGAACTTAAAATGGCCATGCAGATTTTAACTGGTCAAAACTTGTTTTGGGGTTTTTAGAATGATCTAAAAATGAAATCACGTGAAAACGTGTCTTACTTTGGATCTCGAGGGCTGTTTGGACGGCTGTTGGTGCGGAAACGGTTTTCGGGTCCACCCGTCATTCGTTCCGGTCCAAAACCCGGACTGACCCGTCTAACATAGGGAATCAGACAGATTTTTTTTTTTATTCCACAAAAGAGCTTAACTTAATTTCATCAATTATTGCTATTGTAAAATGGGATCTTTAATTTGATCAAAGGAGGGTGACATTTTGATACAGTACAGTAAACTCATCGAAAATGAAGCTTCAAATTTGCTTCACGAACCAGTAGTATTTTTTTTCACGTTAACAGCAGTTATAACTATTAGCAAAGAGCATGAAAATAGATAATTATATTTTATTCTAATTGTGATCACATACTGTTACATCAAACCCACCGTGGCTCATCGGGCGAAGGCTCCTGAGCTAACCCGTTGGTCTGCGTGTGGCAGTGGGCGGGGCTGTTCTCCGGGCTGACTTCTTCTTTGGCGCCGTTGGTTGTCGTACACGTCGACGGCAGCTCCAGGCAGGCGGCGACGACGCCCTCCCACTGCTGCGCCGCATTACGGATGGCGAGACGCCGCTTCTCCTATGCAACACACACGTCGACAGAAAGTTGGCAAGGTTTCAAGTGTCACTCGCCCCAAGCTGAACCATTCAAGCTGTCTGTCTTAGGTCTCAGTCGAAAGCTACCTAATAGCTTCTGCTGATGGCTGAGATGTTGAATTTGAGACTTACGGTGGAGTTACACAACATAAATTCACCTCTGTGACAACTTTAAACAATTGTGGTTGAAATTTAGCATTGACACCCCCCCCCCCCCCCCCCCCCCGTGTGGAATGTACCACACCCCGATGGCGAGGTGAGTCGGTAGAGTAAATCTACCTTATGAATGGTCTGCTTGTGACTCTCCTTCTTCTTCTCCTCCTCTTTCCGAGCCTGCACACCAGCCATGCGCCGATCCTCGTCCTTTAAAAAAACAGCAAGGTCAGCAGTCTTGCGACTTCTAAATTATTCAGCGGAGTGAAGAACTGCCCAAAAAAAAATAGAGGTGTCGTGTCGGTCAGAATTGGACCATTTGGTGCAGTAGGAGAGGGGATCTGACACCAGCCAGCCAGCATCATCATCACAGGATTATCGGTCTAGATTTTCAGTCTGGGATGAACACAGTCCAGCTGTTGGGGATAGCCAATACTCCCAGAATGCATTGCTGCTAAGCTGTGACAGTCGGTGACATCGCAACACTTGTTTTGGGATCCATGAGATGGTGTCAAGGGGGGTGGATCTCTGCCAGTTAGGTCCACTGGGTTCACAAAAATAAAAGTCCCGCTGTTTTGGTCAATATGTTATTGATTTCAAAGGAGGCGGTTTTGCAACATAAATAATGGATGGATGGATGGATGGATGGATGGATGGATGGATGGATGGATGGATGGATGGATGGATGGATGGATGGATGGATGGATGGATGGATGGATGGATGGATGGATGGATGGATGGATGGATGGATGGATGGATGGATGGATGGATGGATGGATGGATGATCATCATGATCATCATGATTATGATGATCATCATCATCATCATCATAATAATAAATATGAGGCTAATTGATTACTTAAGTTCAGATGGAGGAAGTTGCAACGCCGGACACGGTGAAATGAAGTCGGCAAAGCCACAAATAAAACTCAAAGCGCGTGTGTGTGATAACAGCTTTTGAACGTGTCGAAACAAAGACACAAATGGACTTTGACAGCCCTTTCTGAAGGTTTGCTGGCTTCGGCAGCGACGCCTGACAGTTTCGTCTCGCTGAGCGATGCCTTGATGGTTATTTTAGACAGCTTAATGCCGAGGGTCACAACATCTCCGGCAGGCGATTACATATACAATACAAAAGCCTTTAAAAGTGTTTCAACAAGGAGGACAATTATTTACAAAATACATTTGGATTTGAAGAGAGAATAAGAGCTGGAAGAAACAAGTTCTGCTTCTGGATTTGGAAAGTAAGGTAGCTCATTATATAACATGTTTCATTTTATACAGCACAGGAAACTCACAAAAGAGAGAAAGCGTAATGAGGCTTACCGTGATGCGCTTCATGTCCAGCTGTTTGAGGTGAAGCACACAGCGCAGGACAGCTTGCTTGTACCATGTCTCCAGGGCTACGGGGTTCCCATCCAGGGTAAGCTCGGAAAGGGAGAGCGGCTCCCTGGAGCAGCCTAGCTGGGGGAGACTAGGTCAGGAAAAAAAAAAAAAAAAAAAAAGTTCAGATTGGAACCGTTACAAGAATGACGCAACGTCTGTGATCAGAGGAATAATCGCAATGATTGCATTTCACCAAAATAAAGTTGCCATATATCAAGAAATAAAAAGTCAAAATTTGGAGTCATAATATCTAAAAAAATAGAATAAATAAAATAAAAACAATAATAATAACAATACAATAATGAGAAAAATGTTTGAAAAGTTTTGCGGACCGCGTTGAAAATAGAAAGAAGAAATAAAAAAGTCTAAATTTTAAGTCATAATATCTAAAAAAATAATACAAAAATGAGGAAAATATAAAGTTTTACGGGCCCGCATCGAACATATTTTTCAGAACATTTGACGTGACTGCCCCTTTAAGGGGTGTGGTCTTGTGAGTGACATCACAGGCTGGCATTTAATAGTCAGCTGTCTCCGACAGTAGCTTCTACATAGTGTTTTCATTTTGCATGTGCGTGTTTGACAAACAGCTGACATCAGCAACTGTGGCTCTCCTTGCCCACATGCGAGGACATTACCATACTTTAATTGCTCATTTTTTTTGTTTTCCACCCAATCAGGCCACATTGCACATGCAGGCTTCGGCCACATTATTGCGAGAAGAAGTTAACGTCTTCATTGATGCTGCCAGGGAGGGCGTGACAAGACAGCCCACATGCCCTGAGCTAGCAGTAAACATCCAACGTGCTTCAAACAACTTTTAGGCCTGGTGGGTCTTCTCCAGATTCAGTATGGGATGAACGGTATGGGATGAGGACAAAGATGGGGGGGCATTAAGGTGGCTGAAACGCTTACCTGCTGATGTTATTACAGCTGAGAAAGAGTCGCCGCAAGCGGGGCAGACGTTCCACCTCGTCCTGGGAGGGAAAAGGAGGGATGAGAGAGGGAGGAAGAGCATCGTCACTTTGGCCTCTCCTCTGAGTCAGTCACCTTGCAGCTCTCGGCTCCGGCGGCACAGCATCCCAATTCGCCCTGCGCATGCACCGAGCCCGGCATGCTGCTGCCTCGCGGAGGGAGGCGGTGTGAGGATGAGGAGGGGAGGGGGAGCAATGCAGAGATGCTGCAGCAGCCCGCATACACAGTCACACACACACACGCGCTTTGGTGGCAAGGAACAATGGATCTGAATGAGCTCCATCCGCACACCCGCCCCTGCCAAAGCCTCAGAGGACCACACATGCAAATGAGATTCAGCGGAACATCTCATGCCCAACACGCACATCCGATTCCGGCAAGACTTGCAATTAATTCGTACTGCACCTATTTATATCAGCTAAGCTAGCAGGTTGACTATGCTGTTTGCAAGTGTAAAAATAAGTTAGACATTAGAGACTTTGATAATAAGTGTATATTGCTAGCGGTTAGCAGCTAATGCTATTGCAGGGGGGGGGGTACCAACTGTTATTATCTATGGCGTGACTTGCATGTGACAATCAATGAGGTGATGACTGGGTTAGTCTCAGTGTGAAAAAAAAAAAAAAGCTGTCAGCCAGAGAAAGCTGGAAAAACACAAACACAGTCTATTAGCTGTGATCGATTGTTTGGAAAGACAGCCGCTGTAATTGGTCGGCCGTCGTTAGGCGGCTTGTCAGCTCAGCGATGACATCATGTAGTCTGAGATGGGGTGGTTATATTTAGCCTCAGACAGCGTGCGATGGCCGCCGCTGCTCTGGCATGCGAACAGAGCGCGGCGAAGAGGAGACGTGCCTGCAGGGTTGCGAGGGGCAATAGAACACAAAGGTGGCTAATGTGTTAGCATTAACTTTCTATCAATTCCTAGAAGTGTTTACATTTTAGAATAATAACCACCTCAACTTGCTTGTTCAGCAAAGTACACACGAATTAATTTCATGGCGACGTTAGAAAAGAGACATCTCCAAACAAAGTCAAGACCACACACGAGTAGATGTTCAAGTTAAGCGATCCGCAACAAAGATGGATATCCCATCGCGTGAATATTGTTGACGCTCTCAACCGTAATGATGTTTCAAGACAAATGGAAAAAAGCCAGCCTGCCCCTAGGTGATGATATCGTTTTTTTTTTCAAACATACTCCGTCACGGGGGATTCTCCGAATGAAAGAACCACCTGACGACAAGTGAAAACAATTTTGATAAATGACTCTTGCCACGCTCTTGCATCAGTCACAGGTTCAGAGAACACCATAGAATTGAAGAGTAAGTGAAATATTACATCCGATCATTAGCACATAGTTGCGGGAATAGGTGAGTGATGGGAGAAGATTGGAGTTGATGTTATGTTGGATTCCAAGTGGATGTCCTTCATCAAAAAGCAAGAAAAGTGCTCCAGGGATTTGAGTAGAAAATGAATAGGCGGGTCCTGACATGTCGTGTTCCTGTTTAAAAGCTTTAGGAACCAAAGGAAGTGAGTTTCTTGTTATTCAGGGTCTGATTTCGTGCGCTGAGCCCGGGAAGCTTCTGAGAAGGTCTCGGAAGCGGCGTCAGATTTGATGACACCAATGACCGAGCATTTACATTATAAGTGGGAATTTAAAAAACAGGATTCGGATGTAGATTGGAAGACCTGATTTGATAAAAATGAACGAAGGCCTCTCACCACAAAAGAGATGTGATTGTGTCGCAGGTTGAGTTCCATCAAAGAGTCCAGGCCTTGGAGGTTCTCCACCCTGGAGATGTTGTTCCCAGCCAGGTTCAACACCTGCAGCTCGGTCAGATGGTTCAGGTTCTCCATCTTGCTGATCTGAGACAAAAATTAACATATGAGGTGACGATGGTAAAGTTTTTCTTTTATTCATAAGGTTTTATCAGAAGATAACATGGTCCACAGTTGCGAGGTGCCTCAACGTCGGCCACCCACGCTGCTGACAGTACAAGCGGAATTGATGAGAGGAGAAGGTTCCGAGGGGCCTCGGTTTTCAGAGTGAGCAGAGCGTGTCGCGGGAGCGCTCGCGAACAAGCGGCCGAGTGGAAAAGCGACGGCCGGCGTGTCGGGTCACATTTGATGCTCGGCTTTGGTCATCGAGGATGAGCGTACAGAACGGGAGTCGACTTTTTGTGATTTATAGTTATCCTTCAAAATCCAACTTAAACATCTAATCGTCGTATTTTGCTGGGACTTCATTTAGCAACCGTTTCATAATGTTATGAAATATGATAATTCAAAAAATATCATGTAAATGTTTTTTCCTGTGGACATGAGTTGAAACCGCGCTTCAAATGCTACGCTGTAATTATTCATGTATTCGGACTGTGGCTCTACAAAGCGAAGAGGACTCGAGAGCGTTCCCTGAGGTGCTGAGTGGGCAGCGCGCACTGGCACAACACAATTAAGACAATCAGTCGGGCCTTTCCGTTTAATATCTTCTCATTGTTTGATTTCTCTCGCCTTGTCCGCGCTGTGTGTGTGTAGTTTGTCCTTTTTGCCAACTGAATAAAACTAAATAACAAATTTGCTTCTTTTTTGTTTCCATTTTTCTCACACAAAACATGAGCAGCTAAACCACGAAGGCTTAAGACAACATGGCGCCGCCAAAGTGAAGAAGACTAATGAGGTGTAACCAGATCGATGGATACAATTTACGAATCCAGCGAGGGGAAATTAATGTTGTACCTGATTATGATGCAAATCCAAGATGTGAAGCTTGGATAGATTGTCCAAGCAGGTGATTTGACAAATCCTGCAAAAGAGAAGTCACACATTGCAGACTCATATTTTACTTTCCACCCAAAGTTATGAAATTATGGAGAAGCTCCTTTAAGATTTTGGATACCACATTTTTTACAAGCCCTTCAAGTGTAAAATGAATTCTTGTATTTATTTTACATTGGTATCAGACTTATTATGACACAAGTCACCTGTTATTTGCCAAATTGAGGATCCTAAGGGAGGTAAGTGCTTGGATGCCGCTCATATCGGTGACGTGGTTGTCGTCCAAGTTGAGGATGACAAGTTGCCTCAAGAGTGACAACTGGCTAATGGTAGCGATCATGTTGTGCTGCAAGTTGAGAACTTGCAGATCCTCCAAGGCGCCAAACTGTGGACACTCATCTAGGCAGCGCCTGTAAGGTGGAAAACATTCATATGAACTGAAGCCACCTACCGACATATTACAGGTATTAAGTATTTTAAGGAGTCTGCTGCGCTCTAGTGGACATATTTGTTATTGCAACTTTGACGGAAACAAAAGAAAAAACTACATTAACAGTGGGTGGTCATTTTTCAGTTGAATATAATACTAGTTGTTTGTCCCTGCAAACCAAAGGCAGAATTTAAAGTCTTGTAAAAACAACAAATACCTGTCCAAGTCAATTCGATGAAGACTGGATCCCGCATCATCCAAATGGAAGTGAATGATGGGGAAACCAGAGGTGGCGTTGAAATGGTACGCTCCGTTGCCACCTGAACAACAAATAAACACCAATTTAAATATTTTTTTTCATACAAATGATAATTCTACTTTGTGCTGTTCACCTGTTGACTTGGGGTGAGGGGCACTGCGAGTTGGCCTGTTCCGGACCTCGTTTGGAGTAAAAGGAACTGAAGGCAAACTGTAGGGGGCAGCACTAAGCGATGGCTCTCGATGGGAATAAGAATAATAATCTGGAGAGGAATGTTTGTCAATTCAGGTGAGCCCAGAACACAATTTCTAGGACTGACGTCACTACTAGGCTATACTTAGAAAATAGTGTTGAGCTTCACGCAATAAAAGTACCTGGGTAAAGCGAATTTCTTGCCTTTGGATTCAGACCTGTGTCCTTTAAATAATCATGATATGCGACCTATGAAATGGGGAAAAAAAAATTGACTAAAATATGATTATTATTTGGTCATCAAATTTGCATGTCTCACCATTCGCTGGCCTCTGCCAGGTAATAATTTGCCGGTCTTTGGGAGCAACTTGCAACTGTTAACCTGCAGAAAAAGTTGAGTTTTGTCATTCTTGTGCAATTGTTGAAAACTAATAAAGTGTGTAACTAACCATTGGTGTGAGAAACACCAAGTTATCATTGTTGTCGTTTCTGTGTTTCCTTGTGCGCTCGGCGGAGCCCATGTCTCCGTGCAGCCAGCAAATTTGTTAGCACCGGGCTAGCATCGAATTTCTTTTGCTGGAAAACATCCCTATGGAAGCAAACAACGGCACATTAAATGTTTTATCTACCGTTTTGGAGATCCTTTCTGCTCGCAGCCTCCTCGGAAAGCAAGAGACACAAACACACAAGTTTCGTTGCCATGGCAACCGCCGTGCCATTGCTTGGTTACGTACACTTTCTTAAAAAAAAAAAAAAAAAAAAACAGCGCTTGCTGTACAAACTGGTAATAAAATTTTTAAAATGATCTAAAAATGTGCTTTTTATTTGTCAGCTGGCTGCTGTTGCAATTATAATTTGGAGGCACACATGTCCTTCCGGTCTGATTACCGACTAATTAAAACAAAACAGACCTCTTGTTTATCCGGTCCCATTTTTCTCAAGCGATAGGGCAAAATCTAAAGTATCATTGAGCATATGCAGCAGGATGTTAACAAATACTTGTCGAGACACAAACACACGCGGCACATTGAATAAACATGTGGTGACATGCATTTGTGCCTCGTGTGACCTTTCAACTTTGCCTCCTGTCATTGACCCCACTGTGCTGAACTAAAACAACACAGCTGAGCCTCCTCCATTTGACACAGAAAAACAGAACATGGTAAAAATATGCAGAATTGCAAATTAGTTATGTGTATTTGTTAACCAGATTGCAAGGTGAAGTGGTAATGTGTTGATGTATTTTTTTTTTTTTGGTGGGGGGCAGGGGCGGATCTTTGCTGGTGGCTCACGGGGCTGCTGACCACCCCAATATGTTACTTCTAAACAGAAAGCTGTCCTGTTTTTTTTTTTTGCTCATCTGTTTTATTCTCCACAAAACAGGAAGCATCCCTGCAAACATACAAACTAAATCGTAAATTTCCTCCAACCTTGGCTGGAGAGCTAGATATGGTATTATTTTTACGATGGTATTTGGAAAATAATAACAAACTACCAAGGGTAATTATAATCCTTTGGAAAAAGCGGTCCAGATTTACCAAAGGCGCAACCCACACAGTGCTTGTCACAATCTATTCATGAACGAGAAGGAAATGTGCCACATGTATAGAATGTAAGCTGTCTGTCAAGCGCTTGTGCTTCTTCACATGCACTGAGCTATCCAAGGTGCTAATTTTATTAATTTGTCAAGACTTATATATATATATATATATTTTTTTTTCTACCTGCTTCTCTTTTCCGGGTGTCTTTTCCATCGGTTTTATTCATTTATTGACTCATTTCTTTTTCAAGCTTCTGTTATGTGGTGGTTTGACATTTAAACCTTTATTACAAATACAAGTTTGATTATTTTGTGCAAAGATGCTTTTTTTTGTACTTGGTGTCACGTTCCGCAAACAAAGGAGCAGGTTCAAAGGTCACAGCTTGATTGAAACCTTCCACAGTAATTTATTAATTTTCTAGTTTTTTTTTTTTTTTTTCCCCCCTTTCCAAGAAAGATTATATAATTGTTTTGGAAAGGTCAGTGAGCCAAAGGATGAGCAATATGAAAACATCAATGCAAGCACTTAGAGAAAAAAGGAAGTTCAGTATGTGCATTATGATGTTGACATATTTTTTTAGTAGTGATGCATCTTTACAATAAAAATAAACTGGATTTGTCAATATTAGGATTCTAAATTGGGACTCTGCATTCTGAATATCAACAAGCTTACATTTTATGATTTTAAATGAGGGTTTGTAATGGTTAGGCTTAGAGTTGAGGTTGGGAATTTTCTGTGTATCGGGAAAACATGATTCTATAATCTACATTGAGAACTGCTGACACACTTTGCCAAACTTGTTACACTGTACACACAAAGTGGAGCAGTGTGTATGGCATGTGGTGCCGAGAATGAGTCAGACTGCCCACCAGCTGTGAGCGTCACTTGCCAATGTTTGGGACTCGGGCTGCTTCATGCAGGGATGGTGACGGGCTAACAAAACCATTGTGTGTGATTGTCACCGTTTTTAGGCCAAGAAAAAGTGGAATGGTCAAGCTGTGAGCATGACAAGTGTGAACATGTGGAAAGGAAAAGAAATAAAAACATTTGCAGGGCCTAGTGGGCGCTTTGTGACCACACAGCCAAGTCCTTGATCACTTTTGGAAATGATTTACCATTATTATTAGGACATTTTTTTGTAGAATATGTTCCCAATTTATAACCTCAAACTATTCCAAGGCCACTGGAAAACAAACTACACTCAAAGTTTTGTGTGACTATGAGGGCAGGGTACACTTAATTTTTCCACAATGTTACACCCTTAAAATTTTAATGGGCTTTCCCCACACATGAGTCTATTGAAGAAAAAAGTTTACCCTGGAAACCTCCAAATACACAAACTATTTCCTCTTTGGCAGAACTAATAAAAGTTCTTAAAAACATCTTGGGGATTTTTATGGTTTGAGTCAAATAAATGTTACAAAATATTTATATTGCACAAATTGACGGTTTGAACTTAAATATTTTTTTAAATCATGTGCTCATTATTTATCTTTATCTATTTGCAGATGGACTTTCCCTCGATATTTTATTTTTGGGGCCACTTTTAAAGGTTAATCATCACGCTCCTTTTTCCTGAGGGGTCACCTGGCTGCAAGCCTATTATTCAATTAGCAGCCTTCAATTCTACCTGCTGCATCGTCACGGCGGTTCCCCAATTAGATTTCACCACGTCAATTTGCTCCCCTCCCATTTTAAAGACGCCTTAAGAAAGTGGGATTTGTATGATCACAATAACAAGTATTTTTTTTATGCACGACTGTGCGGGAATAAATTGAATAAATCAAGTATGCACGCGCTGGTGAACGCCTTCATGCGTTGCCTCTCCTTCCTGCTGCCCCCCTCCTGGCTTTGTGTCAGCCTCTGCTTGTGGGCCAGTGAGTGCGAAGAGACGCCGCCACGGCCCAATCCCAGAGCTCGCATCCGAGCCACAAAGCCTCTTACATATGAGGAAGTAGCTGCAGTTGCCGCGGCGGTACACGGTGGTGGTGGTGGCGGTGCTGCTGCCTCCTCCTCCTCCTCCTCCCCTTGCAGCCCGTCGGCCTCTCTCGCTCCAGATTGCGTCTCGCCGGCTCCGCAGGCCGCTCGGATCTGGTTCGGGCTCGTGTGGCAAGCCGTGGAGCGCGTCTTGGGAGCTCCGTGGGTCCTCCTCCGCGAGAGTAGCCGTCGATCGACATCGCGTCCTGCCCGCCTCCTTGACACGAGCTCGGCTTCCGGAGCCGTCTTAAGCCACTCTGGGGAGAACATGAGCGCTGCCGCGGGGATCTCCAGTCCGAGCACCAGCCCATGCTCCCCCGACTCGTCTGAAGAGGTCATCACCGTGGACCACCAGCTTTCGCAAGAGATGGGTACGGTCACCATCACGGTCGCCATCCAGGCGGCTGAGGACGAGGAACCGGAGGAATTCTCGCCCGGTCATGTCGACTTTATCGGCGGCAGCTGCAGCGAGGATGAATTCGGCAGGCATGACAAGTCAAGGTTTGTCATGACACACGCGCACTTAACACGATGGGAGACTTAAAAGTTGAAGCGAGATCCAAAGCCACAGTTTGGTCGTTTAAATGTTATTTCGCAATCCTTCCCTGGCTGAGCTTTGAGTAAGATTTAAATCTCCAATTCAGTTTTTATACACATGTTCAAACCACAAGTACATCGAGGCACTTTTTGAACCAACTTGTTTTTCTGCATTCTTGCATTTCAAGCATGCAAACAATATAACTGAGTAAAATCATCTTGTTTTTGATGGAACCATGCCTTCACTTCAACTTTGTGCATTTCCATCTGACTCCAATCTAAGTACCAAATACCTCAAAAATGTTTTTGTGGTGTTGTTTGTTCCATTTCTGTGCTTACTGCTCCATTTAGAGTCACTTGTACTCAACAAAATGCCATTAAATACATATTTATAGGAGGCAGGTGTCCCCCAGGTAGCCCCCCCCCCCCCCCTAAGGACCACATGGGTAACCCGTGGAGTCGCTCTAAAAATAAATCACCAGTCATGGGACATTGTCACGTCCTCGCAGTATTGTAAAAATGATCTTTTAAAAAATGTAAACAGTGTTTTTCTACCTTGTTAAATTATTCACATGATGACATATTCACATAAATGAATATTATTAAAACATCTTTTAAGGTCATTTGAGGAAAGCGTCCGCAGATGTGATGACAACTGTGGAAGCAGAAGTCAAACTTATTGCGACAAAAGCGGTTGCTCAGTGGCAAAAGTGACGATAAGCCTTTTTTTATTTTGATCCTATCAAAGCGAGCACTTTGACCGCATGGCTTCCTTAAGACTCTGAGTGTGTGTGTGTGTGTGGCCATCTGCCTCAACCAGGTGGGAGGACAGAATGCACATATCAGCGTATTTCTATCACTGCAAAAAAAATATGTTTTTGATTGCTAAAATAGTCATTTTAGTTGGAACAACTTTAAAGTATAAATTGTCATCTATAGCAACAATGTTAGTTTGCACAAAAAGCAAAGGGAGTTATTTTTACTTAAAGTTGGGGACAACCAGTTTTCTTATTTTCATTTTCAAAATTTAATTTTATTTATTTTTTTAAACTGTCCAACTTTAATATTAAAGTTTCTTGCCTTGTTTTTTTTTAATATAAATATAAAAGTCTACTACTGAAGGGTGCGGCAGATCCCATCGTAAAATCCTCTCACAGTCGAGACTGCAAGTCTCATTGTATCCGAACTACCAGACACTGGAGGGACATAAAGGATGATACCTTCACCTTAATCCCCCCCACCCCCCACCCCCCTTTGCGTCACCGCCTGCTATTTTTAGCCGGCCTCTTGAGAAGTTCCTACCTGGGCAGTCTGAGCACCGAGGCAAGCGTGACCACGCCCTGATGGCTTTGTAGCACACAAAGCGCTTTGTGCGGCACCTCCTTCTCTTGTCACGTTGCCGTCTTTATAGCGGGTGCCAGGAGACAAGATGATTGGTAGCTCCCATCTGGATGCTTACTGCTTTATATCCTGCAACAGAGAATCTCCACTTATTATTTATTCACAGGGGGGGTGGACGGTGAAGAAGCCCCGCTGCGAATCGTGAAAACCCGCCAAGTAATTGCAACATACTTGCGCCTATTCATAGTTTCAAATATGACATTTTGCATTTCCTTCTCAACCTGTAAAAATAGCAGTTGTCAAGACACGACGACACTTTTGTCATCTTAAGTCGTTCAATAGAGGAAATAAAATGTAAAATGTATATATGAATTTATTTAGACAGGCCAGCTTCCTGTCTAATCAAACATTTGTGCTTTGCTGCCATCTTGTGGCAACTTAAAGCATTTTATAAAAGCACAAAAGCAGTGTTTTTCTGCTGCTGGTAGATTCCACAAAAATCCAATGGGTGAGTTTGTGAACAGTGTGGAGGGTTCACTGTTTCCTTTTCCTATTATTTCCCGTGGGAGACTTTGGAATGCAAACGGTTGGATGTTGGAGATTCCAGAGTATTATCTGATTTGAGTCACGTCTTCTCGTCAAAAAGGCTCGCACGACTCTCATTCGAAGGCTCGTGCCAGCTGTGCGGTCAGCTTGCTAGAAAGCCGAGCGAAAGAGATGAAGCAAGAGTGTGGGGGGAGGGGGATGCGGAGGAAGGCGATGAGTCATCTTGACAAAAATTCATTCACTTCTCATCTGCTTGTTTATACCAGACAGCGTTTAAATTCACGTCGAGGGAGGGGCGAGGCAGGCATTGAACTGCATTGGGACCGTGCACCTCTCAAATGGAGAAGTCCTGGCACCAGGACCTGTGATTCACTGTCTTACTGGAGCATTGGGGGGGGGGGGGGGGGGGGGGAAGAGGGGGTGGTTGCGCAATAATGCAATTCTGTCAGCAACTAGTAAGCTATATTGAATGCAAAATGTAGCGAAAGGAGATTCTCTGAGTGGGAGAGCCGTCTTCCCACACATACTGGACATGGAATGATCCAGAACTATTCTACCCGTTACACTACAACACAATCTGTTCTTTCCATTTGTTCAATTCAAATAATAAAACACCATTGCATCATCTCAATACAGCGGTGCCGGGACCAGCGGTGGAGAGCTGGAGGAGGAGAGCTGGCAGCCCCCCGACTCGGAACTCATCCAAAAACTGGTGACCCAGATCGAGTACTACCTGTCGGATGAAAACCTGGAGCATGACGCATTCTTGCTAAAGCATGTGCGGCGGAATAAGCTAGGCTTTGTCAGTGTCAAGTTGCTGACCTCCTTTAAAAAGGTAATAATGGCTGGAAAAAAATGCAGAAGTGTGTAGACATGGTCTTGGGAGTTCTGGTAATTTCTCAAGAATAACCTCGTGTCGTTTTTGTAGGTGAAACACTTGACTCGCGATTGGAGAACGACGGCTTTTGCGCTGAGGCAATCCAACCTCCTGGAGCTTAATGACGAAGGTCGGAAGGTGCGGCGCAAGTTGGCCGTGCCGGTCTTTGCCAGCGAGTCGCTACCCAGCCGCATGCTACTGCTGAGCGAGCTGCAGCGCTGGCCCGAGCTGGCCCAGCTCACGGAGAACGGGGCCGGCGAGAGCGGCGGCGCTCAGCAGGAGCAGCTGATGAAGCTGCTGCTCAAAGCCTTCGGGACGTACGGCGCCATCGCGTCGGTCCGCGTCCTCAAGCCGGGCAAGGACCTGCCGGCCGACCTGAAGAGGCTGAGCGGCCGCTACGCCCAGCTGGGCAGCGAGGAGTGCGCCATCGTGGAGTTCGAGGAGGTGGAGGCGGCCGTCAAAGCCAACGAGGCCGTGGGCGGCGAGGACGGCGGGAGCGGCTCGTCGGGCTTGAAGGTGGTCCTGATCGGCACCAAGCCCCCCAAGAAGAAAGTCCAGAAGGAGCGGCCCGGCGAAGAAGCGCCCCCCACGGGGATGCGCAAAAGCCGCTCGCTCAACAGCCGAGTCCGAGAGCTGCAGTACCACGCGGACGACTCGGCCTGCAGCTCCTCGGACACGGAGAGCACCCCCACGTCGCCGCGGCCGGCCCGTAAATCGCAATCCTGCAACAAGCTCAGCCCCACGGCCGCAGGTGTTGCCTTCCAGAACAATCACCTGTCACCCCGCAACAGTCCGTGGTCCAGCCCCCGCGCCAGTCCCTGCATCCAGCGCAAATCCGCCCACTCCCACAAATCGCCCTTGGTCACCCAGGGGCGGCTAAGCCCCGAACCGGGGCGCCGCTGGGCCGACTACTCGTCCGACAGCAGCCTGACGCCGTCGGGCAGCCCGTGGGTGCAGAGGCGCAAGCAGGTGGCCTCGCAGGAGAGCAGCCCTGTGGGGAGCCCCATGCTGGCCCGCAAGATCCAGAATGCAGACGGGCTGCCACCGGGCGTCACCAGGCTCCCGCGGGGCCCCGACGGAACCCGCGGGTTCCACTGCAGCCCGCTGGCCGAGAGAGCCAAGAGTGCCGCCACCCAGACTTAACGTGTGAAAAGCATCCAGCTCGTGCCAAACCTGAGCGGCCCCCCCCCCCCCTCGCCTCTTATTTGACACTGTAGATTTATTTTTGTCGAATGTCTCGTTCTATTTTTATACAAAGTCTTATGTTGGCGACATTATTTCTTCGCTAATGGGAATTTGAGTGGATTTAATTAAGTTGTCATTGCTTCAAGAGAACTTCCACTATGTTTACCTAAAAAAAAATGTCGGAGCTCTGTGGGTTTTGTGTTTTGGCCCATGTTTTCTTTTTAAATCCAAGTGTTCTGTCTTAATGTGTACAAACCTCAAATGATGGAAGATGTATTGACATGTACGTGGAGATCACGGTATGCCTTTTTTTCTGTTTTGGTCTATCCGTTGCATTTTTACATACTGTTTGAACGGAAAGTCAACTAAAAATTTTTTACAATATGTTCTTTTAGCCCGCACTAGTCTAACAAAAATAATTCTGATTTATACTGCATTTAGGGAATATGTATTTAGCAGCAAAGTCCACCTGTTTTATCCAGCTCAGGGGGCGGCCATTTTGCTACTTGTCAATTGAAAATGACATCACAGTTACTCAGGTAACGACCAATCATGGCTGCGCTTGTTTGCATGTTGAGCTGTGATTGGTCAGCAACTAAACCCTGTTCATTTGTGACGTCATTTTCAGTAAGTGGCAAAATGGCCGCCCTCGGATGGATACAAACGGGTGCATTTTGCTGTTTAATTAATATTCCACAAACGCGATATGCATCGGAATGTTGTGATTAGACTAGTGGGGCCGAATAGAACATTATTGTTTTTTTGTTTTGTTTGTTTACTTCTCCTAAAACCAAGATCATACTTTCTATCATTGAGGCAGGACAGTACATTTATTTTAATTTACACTTTTTTAATTTAATTTCATATCTGCTTTTGGCAACGGAAGGGTTTGTTCAGCAAGTTGCTGCTTTTATTTATTCTTTTTTTTTTTTTTTAAAAACAAAGCTTCATTTCTCTTCAAGAGGAGAGAGAGCGAGGGATGCTCAGGTCACGTAAAAAGAGATGCTCCTGTGTTTGTCCCTCAACACCTGAACTGGGGTTGTTTGTACAGTGCAAATCCTGTTGTGCAAATAAAAGCACCGAAACCGCATTTGCCATTTTTGCTGTCACAATGACTCCACTGGAAATGATTACAGATGGAATGCCGACTTGTTATGCAAGAGTGCTGGAATGGAATGAGAAACCATTGCGCTGCGCCAGAAGGTTTGTTTGTCTTCACGAGGTGTGGCTTTAAAGATAGGCCTGATTTGACATTAGCGTCAAGAAATGGTTTTATAACTGAGATTTATTCAAAACATTTCATTCCCCTTCAATTAGCATCCATGCGAGACTAAATGGGAGCAAAAAAGACGAAAATCGGCGCTCGCGGCTTTTTATAGATTGCAATTTCCACAACTTCAGGTGGGCTCTGGATGCACCATAGCAACCATGAGACCACACAGCGGGGTGCCGTTTGACAAAAACGGAACGTGTGGGAGTTAAGAGGACCGCGGTCGGTGGAAGTCAATCACAAATGTTTTTGTGACGAGAACAATAGTATGGCAGCGAGTGAGGACCTTATGTAAAATCAGAATGAATTTATTTCTATTCTCTTTTGTTGCCTAAAAGAAAAACATATTTTTTTGGTCAGACATCATTAGCACATAATTACACCATCATTAGGGGATGTTGAAAGTAATTGCCAGGCTATGATTAAATGGGATTATTATGATTATGAGGGGTAATAGCAGAACGTTACGCCCCCTTCATCATTGTCCCGTGGACTATTATAAATAATTTGCCATTTTTCTCACTAAAATTCAGCTCATTCAACCGGTCTAATTTATGTTATTTTTCAAGATGCCTGTTTTTATGATACTGAAAAGTTGGGCTTGTTTTTTTATTAAATCTATTATGGTTGTTTTTGCAGTTGTGTAAACAAGGATTGGTAATCAAGTACATTTCTAAAAAGGGAAATAATTAAAAAAAAATGTCTTACACTTTCTTATAAGATTTTTATTTTATGATTGACAATAGTAATTGTAAATATTTGTTTTTAGCTAGCTAGAAAAGCTATATTTGTGAATTTTAATACTTAGTATATTAGTTAGAGAATTTTTCTCAATTTAATGCAGTTCAAAACATTTTTGATGTTAAACATTGTGACAAGAAGGTTCAAGAAAAAAAACAGTCCTGCAAATCCCCAAACCCTTATTTTGCCAAACAGTTGGAGGCCGACTAATTATTTTAACATGTAATTAGTTGTATTACACCGCTCACAATACAACAGCATGCATTGCAAATAACCACAGGGCTAATATTTTTCCATCATGAGAAATAAAGGTGAGCATTTCCAAGTTCCTCAGTCCAGCTTGGGCCAAAACTTGAGGGGGGTTGTTATCTTTGGCCCAAGGCAAGCATAGCGATGAAGACGAATTAGGGTGGAGTGAATGTACTGTGGCCTGAGCGCAACGTCCAATGAGAGGGTCGCTTTTTTTTTTGACACCCTCCTCCCTCCTTGCTGTTACGCAACGTGTTTTCCAATGACAAGAGGTTTTGGTAAGACGTGGGGTTGTTTTGTTTTGTACCTGCCAGACGTGAGTCACAATTTACAGTGACCTCTGCTATAAACATAAATAATTCCTACGTTGGCGGGTAAAGCAAAAGAAATTCAACCCCTTCAATGACAATGATCTATTGCGTAACCGCATCACGACCAACATTAAAAGTCTGTCGCGTTGTGTTCATAAAATACGAGTTGTGGGCTTGACCTTGAGCTTGTGTGCATGTCCTCACAATACATCCATTTGAGAAAAACCAGATTTTGCAAGTTTTATTTACACAACTCAAAAATATGTCATTTACAGTGTTTTCAACAATAATTAAATCCACATGAACATTCATTGCACATTGCACACATTGGCAAGAAAAAAATCCTGCAGTGAACCGGAGTTGGCGTTCTGAATTTGCTTGCTTATGTCACTTCCTATCAAATCCTATGATCCGATCATCTGCTTATGTGCAACACAGTAAGTGTGGCGGGAAAATGAGGCTTCAAGGTGATTCATGAAGCAGTTGTATTCATTCAGCCCTCTAGATGGCACTCTCTGTTTAACGTAGGACGAAAAGCACACTGAGTTGCCATTTCATAAACCGAGCTTTACGAAACAGTGCCACCTGGAGGAGTGAACAAATACAACTGGTTCATGAAGCAAAGTTGAAGCTTCATTTTCTCATCACTATGCACAAATACACAGCAAGCTCCAGTTTGGACCCAAAATGTGTTGCCGATTGACATCTCAGTGAGCAGGATCACACAAAGTACCTAACCAGAATTTTCATCAAGTCTCAGCAGCTGCTTTCTATGTAAAATACTCATCTAAAGTAGGCCCGCAAAATCGTAAACTCATCACACCCTGGTTCTGGCACAGCACAAGAACCTTCCACAGATGTGATGGCCAAAGTTAGGAACTCGTTGGGTTGACGTTACACTCTCAGCCTTGGTTCGTCTTTAATGGCAATAGATGACTTGGATCTAACTTAACCTCTAAAATGGAAGTGTGCCAGGTCAATTTTCTTACAGTTGTGGCCTGAACTTCTGTTACAGCTCTACCAACGAAGCCAGGAAACTGTTAGGTCGACTTCCTACCTCGATTTTGCATCGGTGTCATTTATATGCAAAACGTTGGTAAAATGCCAATTTTAATCACCAGTGTGAACGCAACCTATTTTGTGGAAATGCTCCTTTAATAACAATACTCTGAGTTAGTGACTCGTTGTATTCCTCAGCATGTTGGCTGATGGCGTCAACTGTATCCGTTCCACCTTGTGCTGGGTGGAAGAACACAAGTTTGGACGTACGGGACCATCTTGGCGGCTGCCTTCAAGTTGCGAGCTCCCGCCAGGATGTAATTGCCGATTCCTGGTGGTGGTAGAATGCTCCATCTGCACGCTTGCACCAGAGGAAACTGATTAGGATGGAACGGCCGCCAGTGTGTGAGTCTTCGTACTCGGGTGTGAGGCAGTAAAACACTTCCTGCGTGTTAGCAGATGGGAATGCCGGGGCGGTGCTGAAAACGTGGTGTCGGGAGATCATCAGTCCTTGGAACGCGAGCGGGGCCTCTAACATCCGAACAGTTTTTTTTTTTTTTTAGATGTAGAGAGAACCATCCGCCGGTCCCACGTAACCCACGGCGATGAGAAGCACGTCTATCAAAGTCCAAATGCCCAGTCCTCCGAAGCTGAACAGCTTGCCCAGACCCTCTCGCCACTGGCCCAGGTAAAATCGGTCCGCCCCAAAACCACCCAGCGTGATGCTACCCCACAGTAAACACAAACAAAAACAAACACATAAGTGGCTTGATGCGTTGTCATTTTTTTGTTTCCATATGCAGTATTCACCTTTTTTGACAATTACAATAAATTGGTAGAGTAAAATTTTGACAAACAGTTAATTGGATGAGTCAATAAAAAAATAAATTGGTCCCTTCAGCCAGAAATATAATCATATAAATATAAATTAGGGGGAACAGAGTGAGGTGGTAGAGTGATGCTGTCTAATGGCTACACAACTTCAAATGATTGAGAGCAAAGTTTTGGTTTTACCTGAGCGCCAAGGCCGTGGACCACTTGTATCCTCCAGTCCAGTTGCAATACAAACGCTTCTGAAAGCGCCTCTTACCTGTAAATAAACAAGTCTGAGTTGATCAAACATGGCAAAGACCTAAAGCAGAGTGAGAAGAACTTCAAGAAAAATTATTTTTATGAAACTGTTGTTTTAAAACGTTTTAATACATGACTTTCTAAAAGTGATTTTTTTTCTTTAAAAATCATATTTAAATTATACCTTATATCCGGATGTATTTTTATTTTAAATAATCCATAAAATTAATAAGAAATTAATATTCCAGTAGCTTTTTTCTATTTCATTGTCAGGCATATTAAGCACCCAAGAGCATTTCAAAAATTTTCATTTTTGTTGTTGTTGTATAAACATGACTGCAACACAAAACTTATCAGCTAGAAAAACAGAAGCCCAGTGTTGCAAGAAGGCTTTACCTAAACAGTGGACATGTTCCATGACGTCACAAGTGGCGTTGTAGCGCTGCCGGGGGCAAGCCACGGTCATGCAGCTGGTGGAGTCGGAGCAGCGATACTGTGTGGGGTCCAGCTGCCAGCAGAACTGACAAGTGATGGAAAGAGAGAAGTTGCTTTGCTGCTGGCCCGACTCTCCCTACATGAAACGCAAAAATAACATCAGTGGTGAGACACAAGAAGCATGACTCAAAGTACAGGAAAGGGGAAAAAAAAAAAAGACTCACAACACAGTGAACGCCCTTTTTGGCATTACAAAAGAAGGAGGCTGGTTTCCCATAGGTGCAATTGTGTTGGTAATTGCATTGTATGCAATCAGCAGGAAGGCGACTGCACGGCCCCCCACTGGGACATTTGGAGGCGTAGCTCTCCTCATTATCGGCAGGAGAAACTGCAATCAAAGACAGGAATGTAAAAAGGAATATTCCTGCATATTAGAGATGGCGCCGCCTAATTTTTTTGCCTCTAACAGAAACTTTTGTGTTTTGTCTCACTGATCTCTGCTCCTCTTATTTATTATGTTGTTTATTTATTATTTATTCATCACTCTTATTTATTCATTGTTTGTGCCTTCTTGTTTTTACTTTTTGTGTTGTTTACTTGTATGTATATTCACGTCAATGAAAACAGCGTAGTGGGTGAATGAGTGAAAACTTTACCCGAGGCTGCAGCAGGCACAACCGGGCTGGTGATGACCGGGCCGTGCTGGGCATCTCTGGTGTACGGAGGCTCCTGGCCGACGTGGGGGGAGCTTAAGTATCCTTGACGGGCAAACACAAGCCGTAAATCACATGTCGTAAATCTCTTTCGAATGTGAAATTATATAATTCGCTTAAATGGAAATGAACGTCATCTTAGTATGTCAAATTTTATGGATGTCTCACCTGCGCTAACTAGCCGTTTTGAGTGTTAGCATGAGCTGCTAGCAAAAGATAACCACGCGACGGCATTTACGGGTACACTTTACACAATAAACATAAATAGAACATACCATTGACACAGTGCAAAAAAAGGTCCGTGTACAAAAGGAGTCCAATTCCGTAGCTTTTGAGTAATCGCCCGCGGTCAGGACGCCACTGTTGACAAGCCATTTGTCGCTTCCTTTCTTTATTTTTCCTCGTCGCTTGCTTGCTTGTAGCAGTTGGTGAAATGAGGCGCATTGTTGCCCCCTATGGCCAGCACATGAAGTACAACGATATCATATTGCGTGTACGTACTATTTATAGAACTTGATTAGTTTTGAAATTATATTGTTGAAAATATACTTAGGCCCACACTTATCAAGTCTCAGAATAATTTGGTTTTATTTGACATCTTTGCCACTTTTTGTACCTTCTCTTTTTACTGTAAATGTCAGGTTTTTGTGACTTAGAAATGAAAATATAATTTGTACAATGTTTGTAATGTACAACGTGTTTATTATTTTTATTATGTTTATTTTTCAAGAGAACTTTAATTTGGGTCAAAGAAGGGTTAATGCAATGACCATTTACATGAAAGTCTTGATAGTGGGCGGGCGACTGTCCATACTTGTACCAACCAGTTTTTTAATTTAGGATAAAAAAGCAAAACAAATTGCACTTGAACAGTAGATTTATTTCCCTTCCAAGAAGAGGCATCATCAGGTTTCACAATTGACACATTTCTTAAACCACCAATTCCCTCTGATCCAATCATTATGTACCTTCAACGACACATTCACCTTTCACCTTTCAGTTTGACATTTTTCTGCAATTTTACCTCTTCCCAATTGGCTGATCAACCATCCCATCAGAACTCCTCTTCTGCATTTCGACAACGGGCTTGCTTGAGGAGACTCAGGCGGGCCATGGTCTCCTCCAACGATACTTCGCCGTGGACTTTATTATCCCTGGTGCGCACGTTGACGCTGCTGGTCGCCTTCTCCTTCTCGCCGACCACTGCCAAGGCATGACAAGACCAATACCAGTTCATGCCAAGTGACAGAGCTCTCAAGCACATGGCCCCGCTTGGTGTCAGTGAATTTGTCACTTATGACACAGAACTCAAGGGGGAAAAAAAAAAGTCCAACTGTTGAGTCTAATCATCTAAAATTCGGCAAAAATGAGCCACATGAACAAGTGACGTGAACAGTTTGCCTTCTTACCCAGAATGAAGTTATATTGGGCCAGTTGAGCATTGCGTATTTTTTTATTTAAAAGGCACCCAGAATCGAGGTCGACGTCGGCCATCATGCCCGCGTCTGTGAATTGCTTACAGACCTAAAAGGCAAGAAATGGCGCCCGTATGTTAGTTGATGACCTCATCGAGATATTTTGTTGTGATTAAGACGGAAGGGGACTCGCCTTCTTGGCATAGTCGTCGCAGGACGGGTTGACAGGCACTACCATCACCTGCCTTGGAGAGATCCAAAGAGGCCTGGTGGTAGGGACAAGTTTAATAAAAAGATTTTTTGGAATGTCCATCTTGTGGAAGGATTATTACTACATTTATTTACAGTTACTGGAAATCCACTCACCATTTCCCAGCATAGTTTTCTGTCAGTATTGCAATCATTCTCTCGACAGAGCCCAAAATAGCACGATGGATGATAACTGGACGAGCGTTGTCATCGCCATCCTTTCTGTGAGAAAAATGTAAAAAAATCTTAGCCATTTATTCAATGAACTAATAATAAAGTCAAATATTGAGTGTTAGCCAATCGGGCACTCATTGACTCATTCCTTGACTTGGTCAGTCATTGAGTCAATTATCAGAAATGAGTCTGTAATTCAATCTATACGTGTCTAAATTGTGTCTTCTAAACTGTGTTAGTCAATCAAAGCCTGTGTTTCGATCAGGCGCCTCACCCCACGAAGGTCAGGTCGAAGCGGATGGGAAGCTGGAAGTCCAGTTGAATAGTGGCACACTGGTGGTAACGACCAATGGCGTCTTTGATCTTAATGTCAATCTATAAGATCGCATCCATAAATTGTTAACGTATATACATTGCAGATCGATTTCGACGCTACGTAATGTGAGCGAGCCGACCTTGGGTCCGTAGAAGGCGCCATCTCCTGGGTTGAGCTTCCAAGGCTCGCCAAACTCATTCAGGCTGTTCTCCAATTGCTGGCAAACACGAGTCAGAGTTTCATATTTAAAGACATCAAAACAACGCAGATGTTATGGTTACCTTCTCGGCTTGATTCCACACAGCGATATCGCCGAGGTACTTCTCCGGGCGGGTGGAGAGGTGAAGTTGGAAGGAGAAGCCAAACACGTGGTAGACACTGCGCAGGAAATCCAGGCAGCCTTTCATCTCAGACTCGATCTGAGGAGAAATGATTGGAAATAAATACGTAGCTCGGAAAATAGCTTCATCGTGTTAATTGCGGTCGTGGTGTAGAATGCAACACCTGATCCATGGTGCAAAAAATGTGAGCATCATCCTGCTGGAAACGTCGCACTCTGGTTAACCCAGTGAGCGTTCCGGAGAGTTCATTGCGGTGGAGGACCCCGAAGTCAGCCAGCCTGAGTGGAAGCTCCCTCCACGAGCGAGGCCTGTGGCTGAACATCAAACTGGGGAGCGAGAACACAGTATTAGGCGGTGCAATGATTAATAATTAAAAGTAATTTTTAATCATCAATTAATGGTTTGGATATCTTTTTTTCTTAGATTTAAAAATATTTAAATTTTCTTTTTTATTTAAAAATTATGTAAACACTTTGAATAGCAGCCTGTCAACAATTAATATACTGCAGAAAAATAATGTTCTGTTATTGAAAAAAAAGGTTGAAATCAAAACGATTTTTAAACGATTAATCGAGAAAATAATTTGGTTAAAAAAAATCGATTATTCAAATAATTGTTAGTTGCAGCCCTATATCGAAATAAATAATAAATATATTGCAATAAAAAATGTAGGCAGCACATAGGTGGTCTCACCAGTGTCCTGGGCAGTTCATGGGTTTAAGCGCAAAGGTTTCGTTCTCCACTGGGAAGGAGAACATATTTTCGCTGTAGTGCTGCCAGTGGCCTGACGTCTCCCACAACTTGCTGTTGTAGATGTTGGGAGAGGCCACTTCCTGGAAGCCTCTTCTCCAGTACTCATCCTAAGTGAGAAACAAAAAATAATTTGCAAATATAATTCCTTGCTACTTAGAGTGATAGATTTGCATATGGCTTTTTGATTCTTCCAAGCTGCTGCCACTCTATTTCGCCGCTGTAAAAAAATTCAATTTACCCTTTTGCGGGTCTAAAAAAGGCTTTTCTGCCCTGTGGGGAATTGTCTAATAATATATGCCTGGAGGTGGGTTGCCAAGAAGGGAACCTGATAAAAATGGTGCAAGTGACAGTAGCCTCAAACACTCTGACAGACAGCCTTGAATTACGGAGCTTAGCAACACCACCGAGAGACCTTCTTGGCCTCATCTCATGTCCTCATTTGGGCTGTGAAAATTGTCAAGGAGGAGAAATATGTCACAGGAACATGCGCCACTGATATGTTCCAAGTCAGAAACACTGTCCTGTACTCGCTGCTCAAAAACAATTCTCCACTGAATCAAGTCTCTACCTCCAGACATGTAATCACTGATTACTTTTTATTCAATTTTGTTCCTCCGCTTATTTTTAACGGTACGTTCCCTGCTGATTGCACACAACAACGTCGCAATCACGCTTAAGAAGTTTCAACGTGCGCCGACTGAAATCACGGTTGGCGGGTACAAGCGGGAATGACGTATTATCGCAAATTATAGCCTGGCAGATTTTATTTACTCGACTGTAGATTGCCTTTTGCCTTTTTGGAATAATATTAAACAATGTTGTTGGTGAGTTACAATTTACGAGTTCAAAACAAATATACAAAAATTTTCTAGCTCTTCTTGACAGGCGGAGACATTTTAATAAATTGTTTTGTTTACTAAATTTATATTTGTGATGAATTGGTATTGGAATATTGGTAAATTGGTAATTGTCTAATTTAATTACCTCATGAATCTACGTGGTTGAGTTCAAAATAAAGCAAATGTTCTCAATGGTCTCGCTCACCCTGATGAACTCGATAAGCGTATTGTAGATGTAAGCTCCACGCGGCAGGAAGAAGCAACTCCCGGGACTGAGATCATGGAAGAAGAACAGTTCTTGCTCCTACAACAACAAAAAAAACAAGCCCAAGAACTTTGATTTACATTTTGGGCTGGTATGTTCATGAAGCATATTGGAATCAACAAAACTGGCGGGGTTAGTAGCAAGTCGATGACACTTTCTGGAAATATGGAAGCATGCGGTTGTTAGGAAGGCGTTGCCTCCTGTGCCGACCCCATGCTGGGGACCCAACTGGGGAACTAGGATGACGACAGCAGGTTCCAAATGGGGTCAAAGTGAGAGAGCACAGTGACCCCTGCTGGTCAGAGGAATATTTCTTCATTAAATAAAAAATAGCAATCCATTTTCCACCTGACATAATCATTGAAATTACTAAAAGAAAATTGTTCAGACATTTACCAAAAAAATAGAATCACAGTGCATTTCATACACTGTAATTAAAACAACATTTAAAAGCATTTATAAACAAAAAATTGAATTTTCCGTGAAGCGTACGCCAACTTACTTTGCCGATCTTGCGATGGTCTCTATTCTTAGCCTCCTCCTGGAAGCGTTCCCACTCTTTCAGCATCTTGGAGTCGGGGAAGGAGATCCCGTATATCCTCTGCAGCGTCTCCATGTCCGAGCGGCCCTCCCAGTAGGTGGCAGAGTTCTGACGACAGAAACACAAATGAGTTGCTAAAAGTCCACAAATGAATGAAGTCCTTAAAAAAGTGCACCTTGTAGATCTTCATGGCTTTGATCTTGCCTGTGTGCCTCACATGAGGTCCTCTACAGAGGTCAATGAGTGGCCCGCATCTGTCCGGGAGCCATAATGATTAGCTTAGCAAAAAAAGTTCAAAATATTGTGATCAACCAACTGACCTGTAAACTGTAGTGGTGGGTGTAGTGACCTTCTCGTTTAGAATACGGCACTTGAATTTGTTGTACTGGACAATACAAACACGTGGGTTACACACAAATGGGGGATGATTATTTTTTACAAGCCATATGATGAAGGTCGGTGATGCATAAAGGTCTGTTCTTGTTTTGCAACATCTCGCTCACCTTGAACATCTTCAATAGCGTTTCCTTGGTAACCTCAAGCCTCTCAAAGGCTTGTTTCTCCTTCACAAACGTCTTGCACAAGGACTCCAGGTTGCTAAACTCAGTGCTGGACACGCTCCTAGGACAATTTATGATTGATAATGACGTCAATGTTTTCAGTGTGC
Organism: Syngnathus scovelli; assembly: GCF_024217435.2. NCBI lineage: Eukaryota > Metazoa > Chordata > Actinopteri > Syngnathiformes > Syngnathidae > Syngnathus > Syngnathus scovelli. Next base: position 20,347,588 of record NC_090850.1, read on the forward strand.
GTGGATTGATTGGGGGATGAATTTACTTTTGGTCGTCGAGGAACATGTCATAGTAGAAGCCGTTTTCGATGGGGGGTCCGTAACATAGACAGCCACCGTAGAAGCGTTCCATCGCCTCGCCGAGGATGTGAGCGCTGGAGTGCCAGTACACCTGCAAGACGAAAAAAGGGAAAAATTATTATGTTCACGTTCAAACCATCATTTCATCTAGTTTTATGCAAATTTTAAGATTTTTCCTTTTACAATGATAGAAAATTTGTTTTGCTCACTGCTTGCGCGTCGTCATCGTCAAAACGCAAAATCGCCAGCGAGCAGTCGCGCTCCAGTGGTCTATCCAAATCCCAAAGCTCTCCATTCACTCGAGAGATCACCGCGTTGTCAGCAAGACCCTGACTGGATTCCACCCCAAAAAAATAAAACGTAAAAAAAAATGGACCGAGCAAGTATTTATTGTCCATCAGCAGCAACATTTACCTGATGTCACAAGCCAGTTGGTACGGAGTGGTGACCCAGGACGTGCCCGCCACTTTCCGCCCATCAGGCAGCTCCACTGTGATGGGCTTACCGGTTGAAGCTCTCTTGGCCTGGAGGGCATCGCTTTCCTTCTTCAGCTCCTCGTAGAGGCGGAGGCGCTCATCCACAAACGCAGGCCAGGTTTTCAGCTGCCAAAAAGTTTTTATTCATCATTGGAATATTTATTCAATGTTTCTTCACTTCTTCATAGCTTCAGATAGATTTAAGTCTGGATATTCACCCCTTTGACGGTTCCATCTGATTGTTCTTTATGTTGTTTCTTCTCCTTGTTTTTGTCACCTGGTTTAGAATCAGTGCTGCTCACCTAATGAGAGAGATTTGTATTTTAAGACAAAAGGTAGAACATGACACTTAATCCTCAGTCTGTTTTCAGAGTTTGATTCTGTCTCATGCAAATGAGCCACTCAAACTCTCCTATGGCCGAGTACTGATGGATCCAGCACATCTTGAGGCTTGTGTTACCATGACAACCAATGGTAGACCTTGGTGGGTGCAACAAAGCGTCTAAAAAATAATTGGTACATTATTTAAAATGTAAAATAATTGGTGTTTTTTGCACAAATAAATTAATCTTCACATGTTCAGCTGTCGGAATTCAATAATTGGATTTTTACTACATAAGGGGTGTACTAAATTACACAACGTGAATAGCAAAAAAAAAAAAAAAGCAACAATAACACATCCTTGAACGCATCTTTCACTGAGTTTGAAAACCAGATGTGATTATTCAAGACCTTTTTAGCAGCAGCTTTGTTATTCGTCTGCCCTCCTTTGACGACGTTCGCCCCGGCAGCTTTGCCACACTCGCCCCTTGTCTGTGAACACTTCTTGCCGGATTCCAGCTCCAACTCCTCCCGCAGACTCCGACGGAGGTGCAATAGCCGGTACTTGAGCTTTTCATTCTCCGACCTCAGCTCCTCCAGCTGCAAGGAGACCCCCGCATCGCCGGCTGGGCCTAAGTCCCGGTTGATTCCATCCCGAAGGATGGAAATTTCACCGGCAAGGAGCCTAATTTGCTCCTCCTGAGCTGCCAAGCGTGTGGCCAAGCAGTCCGCCATCTTTAAATGACCACTACAGGAGTGATGAAGGCGGATTTCCGGTGCATTTCATTACATGTCACTTCATATTTTATCGATCGTTCCTTAATGAAAATGTGATATTTTTATTTTTGCCATATTGTTTTGCATTTATCTTTAATTATTGTATGTTGTAGATTGCTCAATAAAAAAATACCGCTTTCAAGCAAGTGCAGTACTAGTATCTAAATGATAGGAGGCGGTGTGACGGATTCTGTGGTTCCAAGTCACGTGACCACCGCAGCCAAAGTGCAGCGTGCCGTCACTGACTGCACCGACTGACAGCGAGCGATGTAAACAATCACTTTTCCACACACTTTTCCACACACTTTTCTGCTTATCATGGATTAACTGCTAAAAAGGTACGCAATAAACTGTCACTTTGAACGCGGTTTGAATCAAAACGTTGCTATCCGAGTGACAGGCGATTGACTGCTAACAGTCGTGCATGTTTTGATTTTGCCGTTAGCTAGAACTTCATCAGGTTCAAAATTAAGTCATCTTGTTTTCGTCTTCCCTTGTCTAGGCAAAATCTGATCGTTTTTAATAGTCAGATCAAGCCTAGCCTGAAGTACTAATCACTTCCTGGTTCATCTTCATGATCGTTACTCATCAATGCAGTTAATAAAACAGATAAGAATGTAATATGAGCTACGTAGGATGACGAGTTGCACTAACAAGACAAGCCACATCACCTAGCCCGATATGGTTCCATTGCAGCCAAGACCTCCTGGCTCATCATGGCTTCGTCTTCCAGCTTTGCCCCTCCAAAACTGGATGACTTCATCCTGACAGAGCGGCTAGGTAGCGGAACATATGCCACAGTCTACAAGGCCTACAGAAAGGTGAGCCATTACCTCCATAATTGCATCCTCTTTTTGCTGCATCCGTGACACAAAATGGCCGACACGTTCATCCCAAACGATGCAGCAGGGGGATAATCGAGAAGCGGTGGCTGTGAAGGTGGTCGCCAAGAAGACACTGAACAAGGCGTCCACAGAGAACCTGCTCACGGAGATTGAGATCCTCAAGACCGTGCGCCACCCTCATATTGTCCAGCTGAAAGATTTTGTGGTGAGCTCACTTGGTTTCCATTCATCCATTTTCTGTAGCACTTGCCCTCATTAAGTGTGTTGTGTTTCCACTATGAATCATTTTGTTGTCTCGCCATCAGTGGGATTCGGAGAACATCTATCTGATCCTGGAGTGGTGTTCCGGTGGAGATCTGTCCCGTTTCATCCGTAGTCGTCGGATCTTGACAGAGGGAGTTGCCCGACGTTTTCTGCAGCAGATAGGTGATTCAGCATACGGCCATTTATTTGATTTTCGATGGCTATGTGAACAATACACATACCGTATATTGCTCACACCCACAGCGTGTGCTCTCCAGTATCTCCATGACCGAAATATCTCCCATTTGGATTTGAAACCACAGAATATTTTGCTATGTGGTTCAATCCTCAAATTAGCAGGTAAGAAAAAGAATATTTACGATAATAAATACTAGATTTTAGTATTAAATCCTGTATCTGCTTCAATATCAGACTTTGGCTTCGCCCAGTACATGTCACCATGGGACGAGAAGAGCGTGCTGAGAGGCTCACCTTTGTATATGGCTCCCGAAATGGTGTGTCGGCGCCAGTATGACTCCAGAGTGGATCTCTGGTCCGTGGGAGTCATTCTTTATGGTGAGTGTTAGGCTCAGTCGAGTCTACAAAAATATAAAAGAGAATATTGGAAAGGAGTTGTCACTTGCAACAAACTAGCTAGCTAGATTTGGATGTAGCCATACTTCACCCCCAAAAGCCACAACCCTAAAAACCTCTTATGTTGCTTGTGTGAATATAGAGGCACTGTTTGGACGGGCCCCTTTTGCATCAAGGTCGTATTCAGAATTGGAAGAGAAGATCCGAAGTAACCACCCCATTGAGGTATAAGTGATGAAATTATTTTCTTTTATCCATACATTTGTTCATTTTAAATCCACTAGGTGGCCCACTTTAATTTACTTTCCCTAAAAGTAAAATAATATGACTTGATAGTGGCTGGATATTATGAATGAAGTGCGCTGTCGCCATCTAGCGGTGGAAGCCGGAAGTATACTTGCGTCTCCAATTTCAGATGCAAAGTACTCGTGGTATTTTTTTAACAATTAACGTTTTGAGAGCAACATAATGAGGTCACGTTGTTGTCCATCAGCTCCCACCTGGTGTCAAGGTCTCCAAGCACTGCCGGGACCTCCTCCTGCGTCTCCTTGAGAGGAATCCAGATACCCGGATCACATTTGCCGAGTTCTTCACGCACCCCTTTGTGGACATGGAGCACATGCCAAGTGCTGAGAGCTTAGGGAAGGCGGTAAGATACACAAAACGAATCTGTGGAATGTTTTGGTCTGTGTCACCCCCTATCTTCTAACTCTTTCCAGAAAGAACTGGTCCTACAGGCCGTCCAGAAGGACCAGGTTGGCGAGAGATCCGACGCGCTCTCGCTATACTGCAGCGCCTTGGAGCACTTTGTCCCTGCTATTTACCGTAAGATCAAATTTGCCATTGAGCATCATGTTGAACATTATAAAAATTCAAGAAAATCATCTCCTCTAGATGAAACCGACTTGCAGCGTAAAGAAGTCCTCAGGAAAAAGGTAGGCCTGAGAATTTTGTGGGAATCACATTCTTACTTTATATTAAATTAAATGTCCCCCTGCAGGTGCGTCAGTACGCTTCCCGAGCAGAAGAGCTGAAGGCTTTGGTAGCCTCGGACAACAAGCTCATCTTCGAGGAGGCGCACACTTCCACGGACGTCCTCCGGGGTAGGAAATGTCACGAAGGCAAGATGAGGGCAAGCGCTTGTTATCAAAACCTTTTCTCCATCTCGCTCTTGTAGAAATGTCTCGTGAGCATCCACGATTGCTAGCGGCGCTGGAGATGGCCTCTGTCGCCATCGCTAAGGTCAGGCTGCAGTTGTTAGAAGAATCAAATTTGATCACATGATTGACATTGGTTGTCATATTTTTGTTAACCATGTCTGCTGACTGTGTAGGAGCAAAGCGGAGTGGACGACAATGAGGTCTTGGATGGATATCAGAATTGTTTAGGAGAACTTCTGTTGGCGCTTGCAGGTACAGTGGAAGCTTGTCTTTGCCTTGTCGGGTGGGCAACTGAGCGATTCGTCGGCCCATCGCGGCATATTTGAGCTGTCGAGGCAAGGTGCGAGTGGGCGGGGCCGTCAGGCAACACAGAAAGCCATTCACGAACCGCGTGTCCTCAATGAGCTCATGCGAGAGCCCTCATGTGAGAACGATTCCACTATTGAAGCTCTTTAGAGCCGAGATGATGGGACCCAGAGTCTGCCAGGGCCCCCCGCGTGCGCTACGGGAGCCCCGCCATCTGCTTCCCATTTAGGCCTCGTTTGCTGCACAACACACAAGACGCTTTATCTTGGGCTGTCGAGAGCTTGAGGCGGCCAGCCAAGCCCGGAGCTCGCTCTTCCCAATCAAGATGCTTTTCAAGGGGGGGGAACTTAACCACATGCCAACATAGCACTCATTTCCACTTTGAAACGATGATAGATGCTCAAAGCGGGATGGAGGAGAACACGCTGAACCTGCTTGATGGGCCATCTGTGACTCACTTTCATGGTCACGCATGGACGTTTAATCAGATAAAATGTCCATTCATCTTCTGAACAACGTCAATTTCATGTCAGCTTTTGAACTCATTCCCTCCCATTGACGGCTATGCACATCAAAGATCCGTTTGCCTCCTAAAAGTGCTAATTCTATTTTCTCTTTTGGTCCTCCCAGCTGAGCCGCAGGGCCGCCGACGAGAGCTGCTGCACGGCGAGGTGAGTCTCGCCATCGTTGAGATCAATCATTTAAACAGCAGAAAAGAAAAAGGGCAAAAAAATTCCCTTAAAAATAAAAAAATAGTTAACTAAACCCTCAATGCATAATAATGTGGAACACAATATAAACACACACGACCACAAACATTTCCGACAACAATAACACGACTCCGGTTCTAACCAAGACGCACCGGCAAGCTGACTCCATCCATTGTGGACTGGAATCCGAAATTGTGACGTGATTTAATGTCACGACGACAAGTCGAGCATGGGGAAAGTGCAACCCGCGTCGAGTTCCCTTCATGTTTTACTGCACGCGCTGATTAAAGGCTTGCGGTTGGAGGGCAGAATACGAAAAACAAAACTGCGGTCAAAATGTTAATTTGCTGCGCCGGAGCACTACGTTTAAATGGAAACTAACCACGGCGGTCTCGTGATTATGTACAAGCAAAACTCTTGTGTTACATTTTTCTCCTCATCTGTAGCCCCCCCCCAAAAAAGCACACGTGTCCCTTCTGAAATGTTTTCCCCAATTTCCCTCCTCTAGCAAATTTGGCACCGTACTTCCGTGAGCTTGGAGGTCTCACCGGAGGGTTAAAAAAAATAATAACTCGCATTCCACACTGCTGCAGCAGGGACTCAGACATCCTGTCTTGTGCTGCCGAGTACAGGTCAGAAAAACACCGTACGCTACCCCGACATGCAACTGAATGCCAGCTTTCATTTTGTCCCGCCTCTTTGGTATCCTGCCGGGGGGCTCATTGTGCTACCCAGGATGGATTCATTGTCCTTTGTGACCCGTCGTTACATATCTGTGTCTTAACACCAGCAAAGCCGCCATTTTGATTTTTTTAAAAACGATTGTGGTATGGAATCTTACCTAAAAATATTTTCTTTTTTTTTTCAGATTAAAAGCCTCATGAGCAGAGCGGAATACCTCAAGAAGAACATTAAGGTGAGGGTGCGGTCCCCAAAAAATATTTAAATGTCAATTTTTAATTGTTTATTAATAATTTAGAATGTGATTTTTTTTAAATGGCCATAATTTGGAATGATTTGTATTCGTTCCAGATGCAGGAGACTCAAAGGGACGCCTCGTTGGATCGGGAACCCCTGGCCGACTCGGTTAGAAGCTGTGAGTATGGTATTGATGAAAAATGGCAAAACATACTTAGTTTTTTTTTTTTTTTTTAAACTTTAGACAGCTCTTGTAGTGTGAGATGTACTCTGGATGACCGTCAAAAGCATTGCACATTCTCGGAACTTTTACAGGCAGCACATTGCTGGAGGGTATCCAGACTGAAAAGTGTAGCAGTAGAAGAAGCTCAGATAACTTGGAGCTTAATAATTTACTTTTTTTTTTCTTTTTTGCTGAGCTCAACAGTGCAAATCTGTCACTCTTATGTGAAAAATAAACTATTAGTGAAACACTCGCTCCAGATCATAAATCTACATACACCACCTTCTTATGCTTTTCTCCAAGTTTCTAAAAGCCTGGACAATATCCTGTGCTTAGCCAGAAATTCCTGTGGAATTATAGAATTTTTTTTTTTTTGTGGGCCTCACTGGAGAGGCAGCTTGAATTTCCCAAAGTACATGGGCTTTTTTTTCTTATTCCCGCTGAAGTTATTTTAATAAAAACCACACGGTTGCTGCTAGCCACAGGCTGGCACGAGGCCAACGGCGTGTCGCCTCTCTGAGAGCATATAGCACATATACTGGATTTTTAAAAATACAACTTCCTATGTTTGCTCTATTTAAACTAAAATCTACCAATTCATATTGTCAGATCATACATGATGAAATATAATATATTCAATATGAACCGAATTCTTTTCTCTATCTTGCCAGCGTGCTGTTTGCAGTAAACCTGAAGAAAACCAGCTGGCTTGGACCTCGGCTAGTCAGACGGAGCCAAATCCACCCCATTAAAGTTCTGTGCTCCATGCCAAATCAAACTTGCGTCCCCACCTCACCTTCAACATCTCTGGAGTCGGCCTTGCAAGAAGAGCTCAATGTTTTGGTTGTTGCTGTGAGCTAGCAAGTAGCGAGCTGCAAAATACTGTAACGGGTTTATTTTCCTGCTAACACACTGTGGATATAAGATAACTGTTTACAACGTTTTAAGATATATTTACATAATATATATCTATATTTTTTTTTTTTTTACTGTCTACTGGCACAATTGAGATGTGCGTCACGGATCGAAACAACAAAAGTACTGTCAATCTGACTTTTGGACCACCTCCAAAAAAAGTCAAATCCCGAACTATGCTTCAATTGACTTTCGAGGCTCCACTGTAGTTCACGCCCCCCCGTCTCACCCCCTCCCCCTCCTCACGCCTCCACTGTGGCCTAACCGCAGGCTCGCCATGTCCTCTCCACTGATGGACGCCATTCCCACCGCCATGAAAGGAGAGATGGAGAGGTGCGGCCCGGGCGCTGTTGATTCTACAGCAGCAGGTTTGGCTAGCGCCCCGGCCAGTGTATGTGTGTGTGCACGTTTGTGTGACACCGACACACACAAGACGCACTGGGCCTAAACGAAAGTCTGATAATCCTCGCCGTTGGAGGTCTGGGCACGCTGTTTTGATTTCCAACATATGTTGTAATATTCAAAAAAGAGCCTTAATTATGAGGGAAAAAGTCTAAATATGTATGTTGGCAGCACCTACACGCTGCTCCGTTGTTTAATTTTGTGTTTTGAATGTTGACGCAGCTGTCATTTGAATAATGACCGTGTATTTATTAAAGGAGAAGAAGAAGCCGAGCGGGAAATAAAAATGACTGTTGGAACCTTCTGGAGACGTTTTGTCAACAGCGCGCTGCCAAGCCAATGCTTTGCCTTTTGTCCAGAAGTTGTAAAAAAGAGAAGCCTCGAGCGCGCCATCAACGTCAGGAACAGCTGGATCGCGTCCACAAAGTGGGAGGAGAAAGACAGGAAGGCTTGGCGAGGGAGACTAAGGACATTTTATAATTATATGATTCGTACGCAAAGACGCTCGCTATATGTGAACATTTCACATGAGGACCGCACTTAGGAAAGCAAAGGCTTGTGTTTGTTTTTTTGTTTCGCTTTTGACACTTTCCCTTCGCCTGCCCGACACTTTTTTAGAAGTTGACACCGTTGCAGTGTCCCGTCGCACGTGAGCCACCCAAGCATGTTTTTTGTTACTGTCAGAAAAATATATATATATGTTATCATGCGTTATCTAATGAGTGTATAATCAAAATATTACTGCAATATATGCTTGCTGTTTCTGATCTTGTGCAACAGAAGAGAAAGGTCGTGGCTGGGTCAAGTCAAGTCAAGTCAAGTCAAGTCAAGTTTATTTGTATAGCCCTAAATCACAAACAGTCTCAAAGGGCTTCACATAGCCAAAATTGACAATTATTCTCAAAGCATCCCCTGTCAAGCAAGATACTGCTGATAACTCAGGGAACATCCACCCAAAATAGACCGAAGATACGACAACCGACCGTATCATGACCCTGCTGACCCTCCTCGAGAACATCACGTTCCTCTTTCCATCTGTCAGTGCTGAAGACAACTGTTGATTACTTAAACTATTATGCTAATATTGTCTTATCAGTATGTGCCTTACTTCTTGATTACGAGACGAAGCCCATGCATTTTCTTCCCCTCCCTTAGGGGCTTATTGTCTCACACTGTGGGTAGGACAAATCCAAATAAAAAGAGCGAGAGTACGACAGATATTTAGTGGAGTGAGATTGTTGTACGATATCTGTACCGCACTCCTCGCGAGCATTGAATTCATATTCTGTCTCATTTGTATTTGTCTGCTGATACTTTTCTCCTGTCCAGATATTTGGTGTGCGAATTGAACCTGACAGTTACCATGGCAACAAGCGATATTTTTCAAGAACCTATTTCCACTAAAAAACAAATCCCCTAATTTTTCTTCTTTATGTAGCATTTTATAATACTCATTACTGTCATACAAGTGTAAAAAGAAGATATCTTTATAATAAACTAAATGCTAAATAGAGTAAAATGACTCACATTATTATATGATATATATATTTTTTATTTAATTTTAGTTCAAAACGGGCATTTCCTCCAACTAGCATAGATCTAGTGTATGGTAATTAATCGGTAAAAATGGTGACAGTTTTTCAGGAATACCACAATAGAATTATCAATTGACTCATCACATCAACTTCAAGTTAAAAAAAAAAAAAAAGAAAAAAAAGTTACGGTTGGATCTTTGTCAAGACAAACATGGTCGACCAGTGTTTTGAGACTACAAGTGTCCCGCTGGAAGACTTTGTTCTCGGCTGGAGGTGACCAATTACAAACACATGCCAGAGAATATAAAAGTGGTTTATAAAAAAATAAAAAAAAAGTTCAGAACTGTAACATGAAGTTCTATCTCTTAATCTAAAACATGACCTGTGATCTGGCGGGGGGGGGGGGGCACTTGAGGGTCATGCTGCTGTGTTTTGATATCCAAGCAGGCTTTGTTCTTGGTTTAATGGTGCTCACTAGGCACACTGGGAAAAAATGTCTCCCAGCCTGAAATTAAGAGTTCACATTTTGTTTGGGCCATTGACTTTAATCGGGGCACTTCTGCTTCTTTGTGGGGGTCCTGCTGATTTAGTTTTAGTTTAAAAGTCCACGGGGACCTCATCTTTCACTCCAGATAAATGTCATGGAAATGTTGACAGTTCTTCATCGTTGGGTAAGGAACCACGCCTAGTGAAAATTTCTGTCTTAACTTGGTCAAACTGTGGGGTTTGGGGAAGCTTGATTTGACCCCGCCCCCTTTTGGACTGACACCATAGAGCAGGTCGGTCGTTGGCTGCGGCTGGATGGTTATCATGAATGGAACATTGTACCTCTGAGAGACAAGAGCCCTCCCTTTTTGGCCCAGTGAAGAGAGCACGGGGGTCGGGATTGAGGGTTACGACGGGGTTGTTTCGGAGAAACGCTGAATGCAGATAATTTACAAAATGGGCTGTGTAACCCCCTTGTACGCCCCCACTCCTGCACTCAAATTGCACATTTACCCCCGAAGCTGCTCTTCTCGTGTTTGTTTTGATTTGACTCCAGGAAAACGGGAAAAGGGGCGGGGCTGTCGTCTAGGAGGAATTTAAGATGCATGGTCGAAAAAGTCCTGGAGTCAAGACAATCTGGGTGAAAACAAAAAGGGAGGGGGCGGGGGTCTGCTGTATTTCAGCTTCTTTTGTTGGATGTTGCACGAATATTCACAACGTTGAAAAGTGTTTGTTTTTTTTCTTTATTTTTTGCACAATAACATTTTGGCTAGTGATGATGAAAATGAAGCTTCAAGATGGTTCATGAACCAGTTGTGTTTATTGAACATATTGACTTGCCGTTTCTTGAACACCTTTCGTTAAACCAACAGTGCCCCCTAGAGGAATCAAAAAATACATCTGATTCATGAAGCAAATTTGAAGCTTCATTTCCCTTTCTTAAATTTTTATATTGTCCAAAGTCAAACTGTATCTCGATGACAGCAAACGCTCCTTACTGAAGCTTCCACTGACCCTTGACCCTTAAATGTCATACCATGCTTGATGTCTAAAAAGCATCAAAATGTCATTTTAGCTTACTTTTTCAACATTTTATTCCAAAAACATTCCACAATTGGGACCGTATCAATAATCATGGCTTCCAAGCTTTATTACACTGACTTCTTTCACATCATATAATCGTATCATTCTGTCAAATATATATACACACGTTTGTCTTCATATTCTGGCTTCATAATTTAACATTTACACACATAAAACTCATGTTGGCATAATTTCTGCGTGACAATCGGAACATTTTTCAACATGTTGCGTGTTAACCAAATGTAAACGGTTTTGTAGTGTTACAGTAAATCCTGTTGTCAAAATTCTACAAGAAGCGTTCAAAATTCAAGTCATTGAGACTTGTAGAATCCAACAAGGGTTTTTTTTTCTTTCCAGCACTGCATTAAAAAAAAAAAATTGTGAATTTAATGAGCCTGCTACATTTTGAGCTGTAAAAGTTAGCATGTGATTGGCGAAATGGAGCTGACATTTTGTCGCTCCTGCGTTGGATCTCAGGGAAAGAAGGAACAAAAGCAAGATGGATGCCAACATAGCAAAGTTAGCAGTAATAAAACAAGGTGTCATTTAAAGGTGTGAAGCTAGGGGAAGGAAAAGGGTGGGAAGCACGGGAGGAAGGAGGCCAAGGGGCGGCCGGGGGGGCGGCCGGGGGACAGGTCTTCTGTACAAACGTTGTGTGGAGTGCGGTGCTCCAGTTAATTTAAGCACTTGATCCTGTCCCCCGCAAATATTTGAAGTGTGGTTACCACGACAAAAGTAGGAGAGTAAATAGACCCGGACGGGCCGAGTCTCCGTGTTTGTCTAAGGTCTTAATAAAGCGACCCTCTAAGTACCATTGACACCAAGGGTAAACAAACGGGAGCCGCACGCAACTGGCAACTTTTTTTTTTAGCCTGGTGAGTCGGTCTACAGTTTTCCCGTGTAGAAGACATCCTCACGCTTGAGGAAGTCCAAACTGAAGGTTCTTGAATGTTTTTGTGGTTGCTGGTCCTTTCAACTAAGATGTCAGTGAACTTCAAAGAAGTCATAGCCCTCAACTAGGGAGACCTCAAACGGTTCTTGAAGAGTTCGAGGTTTCTGCATCATATTGAAGTCTTAGTTTTAAAAAGAATTTCAAATGATGAAATCCAAAGTGTCCAGGGGTGAAAACCAGAATCCTTCAGCCAGGTCAACTGCGAAAAAGAAACCCAACGTGGTGGCACTTCTTGGTGTAGAGTAGGATTGGACCCACCAAATATCCTCAACCATGAAGAATTCCAGCTGTCCTCTTGTCAACCTTGGTTTTAAAGACAGTCTCAAATGATCCAAAGTGTTGACAGCAAGGGTGAAAACCAGCATCACCTCATCCAGCTGACTCGCCTTCAAGCCCCCCTTTCAGTTGGTCCAGGAAAAGAAGTGTCAAGGGATGAATCCAATTTCACAACCAAATACATCCAAGAAGGAGAACCAGGAGCATCCCCAACGTGGGCAACCTCCGGGGAGCCGCAGAGTTTTCGCTGTAGACATCATCCCTGTCCTGTCTGGCGTCATAGTCCTCGTCCTCGTACGTGTCGTCCACCTCCGGCTGGTCCGAGATGACGCCGTGGTGGTCCCCAATGGAGCAGAGTTTACTCATGTTCTCCTTGACCACCTCGCAGAAAGGTCTCCCTTCGCCGTCGCAAACGCAACGGTTGAGCAGGGCCCCGTCGGGGATGTACAACATCTGCTGGATGGTGGCCTTGCACTTGGCCGAGCACTTGCGTCCATTGAAGAGCTGTCCGCAGTAAGACAGATACGCTTCCAGGGAAGCGTGGCAGTGGCTGTCTTGCACGCAACGTTGGCGTGCCTCCATGCAGCCGATCCCCCCGCCTCCGTCTTCCGGGTACCGTCGAGGTAGACACGGCTCGATGGCGCGCTTGGCCCCCTGGCACATGACGTCCTGACCGCAATCGCAGGTCTCCAGGTCCGGCCCGCTGCGGGTGCGGTTGAGGCGGATCAGTGCGTTAATGCAGTGGCTGGGGCACTGGCGCCTGGTGCCCTGCAGGTTGCCCTCACAGGCGGCCAAGTATTGTCCATAGGCGAGCTCGCACTCGGGTTCGGCGTGGCAGCGCAGGATGGCCTGCCAGCAGATGAGCTGCGCATCCAAGGCCACCAGCACCCACAGGAGCAGTGCCAGGACGCCGCACCAACATCTCATACTTGGGGGTTAACTCGAACCCTTCCTCCTGCAGTACATCATCAAACCTCCCGGGCTATAAAGTGTACAAAAATACCTCGCCGAATCCCGGAAAACACGTCATGAAGTCACCACGCGTGGGTGCAAAAGCAGAGTGCGTGAACTCACGCTCCAGCAGCAAAAGTTCTCCTACTCCAGCCCGAACGGCCGCGGTGCGTTTACGGACCGGCCGCGTGCACGGATGTGCGTCTGGATTAAAAAAAAAAGTTGCAAAACGTATCCAGTTTGTTTCATTCCTTCTTCGTTGTGTGCCGATCTCCTTTGTCCCTCGTGCTCGCTCTCTCTGTGCTGTTTCACTTCGCGCACCGCCGAGCTTCCCTCACAACACCCCTCCCCCAAGAAAGAAAAGTTTTTTTACATGCACCCCCCTCCCTCTCTCTCTCTCTCTCTCTCTCTCTCGCTCTCTCATGGACACACAAATTTCTCTCCCTGGCAGCTGATTGGTCGCCTCTAAGTACTTCTCCAGCCTGCTCACAAATTCTCTCACAACTACAGTGAAATCAGAACCAGCTATGCTTGGACCAGGTACCATTATACCATCTGACAGAACCTTCATGATGGCCTCATCGCTGAGGGTCTTCAGAATCTAATTGCCCCCCCCCCCCTCCACCACACCCTCCTCGCTCTCTTTCTCCCTCGCCCACTGCTGTCACACATTCCTCAGCCTTGTAGAATGCTATTTTCTGGCCCGTTTCACCGCCATTGTGTCCGATTGGCCATGCGTCGGCCCAGCGTCTCCCCACAAGGAGGTCTGTTCACGCAACACGTCCGTCAATGGTGAGGGCCTTCTGCAGCAATATAATTTACAGCTCTCCCCTTTCACACTGCACTTGAAAACTAGCAATAGCTCAGGCTTTACTGCCATTCACATGCTGATTAACTTGATTTTTTAGGGGGAGAGGGGGGACTACATTTTCCCGTGTCTGACACTGGGAGGCTCGAGCAATTTGCACAAAATGGATGCCAGGTTCAAGAGTGCAAATAGACAGATCAACAGTCTTGTATAAAGAATAGTATGTGTGAACAAAGCAAGTGAACTTTTCTTTAGGAACACAAAAACACAAAATAACACTTTTTTGTATATGATACATAAAACGTAGTGTTAAATGTGTGCTTTGGCTTAATTTGGACAACAATGCACAATACAGTACGTATATTCAAATGAAAAGTAATGTACAAATACATCGTGTACTTTTTCTAAACATTTGTCGCCCCCTGTTGTTCACTAGTGAGAATGCAGGTCTTGGTTCTAATTGAAGTAGACAAATTATGCTTATAAATCCTTCCTGTTGACATTTAATAATTAAATAATAATAATAATAATAAATAATTGTAAATATAAAGTGGAACAGCAATGCTTTTGTCTGAATAGCATCACTGGGCCAGAGCAAGCCGTTTTGGTGCGGTCTATTCACACCTTTTGATTGATTAAAAGATTTCAACAGCAGAAGACTTTGTCCATCCAACCATACATAAAACGTAATAAAACAAATCCCCTCATGATATTTATGAACACGTCTTGTAAACAAGCACTGCAGTCAATTAAGAAGTAAGCTAATGCTAGCGCTAGCGAGAAGCTAACGAATGCATTTAACTCATTATTGTGTCCTCCAAGAATAAAACAGTACCTTCGATGCAATTTATCTGATACAATTACTCAAAATACATCCACAATAAGTGAAAACATAAAATCAGAACGATTGTGATACTAATGCTACAAAAACGAGGGCATCATAGACACACAATACTATGAAAATGAAACACAGTTTATTATTTTTGTGTCATCTCAAACTTACCGCTTTTTTGTGTCCGTCTTTTGGCAAATCCTAAAAAGCAGGACTTCATCTTAAAAAATTAAATTTAACCAGGCACTTCTTTGAGGTTCTGATGCTGGGAGACGGTGTAATAGTTTTGTCAATAAAAGCATCCAAGAACGGAACACTTTGACTTATCCACTTGTACCTTTGGCGTCCTTGAGTTTGGACCAGTTTCTCCGAGTAATAAAGATGGCGGATATGTGAAACTGTTTGAGCACACCCATTACCTTGTATGGTAGTGCCGCCCGAAAACTGTGACGTAATAGTTAAAAAATACGTAATAGAAAATGGATAAAATTGAACGGAGTAAAAAATATCCCAGAATATAAAAGTATATTTTCTATACAATGCTGGAGACTCCAAGTGCACGATAAAATATATATTTAAAAATTAAAAAAGTGGATTTCTAAAAAATGTCAATTTTCTTAGGCTCCTTGCACATCAGAGCGATTACTAGAAAAAAATGCTCAAGAACACAAAACTGAGAACATTATCCAAAAATATGTTTATTGCAATTGAAACTCCCATGAGAGACAGAATGACAGAAATATAAGATGAGAAAAACACAACACGCTTGTAGCAAGCAAGCAAGTCTCGTGGCTTATGGCTTCACTTTCCCCTCTATTATAATTATTATAACTGTCATTATTATTACAGCAATTATTTCCTCGTAGCAATATTGCAAAATAATTATTGCTACTTTTTCTTGTATATTTCAATGACCAATCACTATCATCACGTGACAAGAACCCACAAAAAAAAGTGTGCTCTGTTAAATTTGGAACATTTCTAACCGCGCCTCCCCTTAATGCAACCAGATGACATTTATTTCAAAACACGCGCACACACACAAATGCCAAAATTGCAATTTGGCAAAATAAAGCAACGTAGGTTATTGAGGTGTGTGCCACTTTTACAAAACGGGTGTCATCATGTCATTATAGTAAGAATTTATAAACATAAGGTTAGGCTAGGCTTCATTTATGGGCTAGGGTTAACATTGTGAGTCCTTATGAACACATGAATGACGGTACCCGTATTGTAAAGTGGCTCAGAGAAGCGTAAATTGCCATCGCTACACAAAACGTCCACGAACAACAACACCATAATTCTCTCCTGACTCCTCTGAAAACGACACCGCGAGGCCGCGGCCTTAGCATTAGCGCTAACAAGGTTCACGAGGACACCACTCGACACGACGACAGCTAATCCACTGGCACGAAACGGCACCATACGACGAGCTCAGCGCGTACACACAACAGAAGTATCGGCGTTATGAGGACACAAATATTCGGACTTTGGCCTCTAAAAAGCATTTACGTTTGTGCCTTTCTAGCAGCTTTTTATATATATATTTGTAGCGAGTATTTCAATGAGACTTCCATGTGCAGCACAAAGACAGGCTTTGCTTTCGGAAAAAGTTAGAGAGCTACGTCTCATGTATTGCGCACGGTAACGTCTCTAAAGTGACACATGGCTTATTTGCTCGAACGTCATTGGTTAAGAGAAAACAATAAAAAGGCCCATTATTGATAAAAGTAGTTTCCAGGTGAAATGTTGAATAATTTTGTTAAAAATGCCAAGAAAATATCAAAGGTCAAAGAATTTTCGGCAAAATGTTTTCTATTGAATAAGTCGGGTTTTTAGCATTATTGTTATTTACGTGGAGCTGCCAATGTGGAGTAAACATTTTTTGACTGGCAAAAAATGCCAAAGCTAAATGCCTGTTAAAAAATGTTTAGCGGCAGCTCCAAGCTTCCGGAATTAATCATTTGAACTAACACAACTACTCCCTCCTCCCCAGAAGCTCGACCTTGGGCAGATCTCAGCTCCCCGACATCACATGAGACTGCAGTTTTCCGTCTGCTTCTTGAGGTCCTCCAGCGTCGCCTGGGCCTTGTCCTTGAGCTGGTCCATGTCGACGTTCTGTAGGTTGGACAGCTGACCCAGCACAGACTGCTTGTGCGCCTCCTCCTGGCCGTCCTCGGCGATCATCTTGGCCAGCTCGGTGGGCAGGACCACGTCGTCGCCCGCCTGCTGGATCTGGGTCTCGTCCAGCTCGTTCTGATTTGGCAAAAACATTGAAATTGACAATTTTGACGCGATTTTTTACATATTTTGTGAACTTTACAAAAATGAGAAAGACAATATTAATGTAATGTAAACATTGAATATGTATTTTGTATATAATTTCGAATACCTTTGGTAGTCTGTACTTGTCTCGAAAATGACTCCTCACGGTGGCTCGCTCGGCTTTCTTCTGGGCAAAATTTGCCTCTCGTTCTTGTCTGCAATACAGCAATCCCAAATTTTGTGAATTTGTTTGAAATGGAGAGAGGAAAATATATTTTCTTTTTTTAAAAAAAAAAGGTCATATTGTGTTTTGTTGATTATTGTACACTTTTGAAATAAAACAACATTAATTCGGTTCTATTTTGTTAAAATACTTTGTCCAAGATGTAACTTTAGAAGAAAACAATTCTTAATTAGCCATACAAGCTATCAATAATTATTTTTTTAATCGACTCTAAATTAGCATTTTGAGCGGTTTCCTACAGCAGAGGGCGCTATTCTCCCGAATCCAAAGCTCATTGAGGCCTTCACGCCCCAGTTGGCTTCAAGTCATCCCCCATCACAAATGCTTAATTTGTTGAGAGGCCTGAGACACACAAGTCAACAAAGCTGACATAATGTCGGCCAGATGTGGCGTGTGAGCTCACAAATAGAATATGGAGACGGCAAACACACACACATGCGTGCGGAGGGGGAATTTGCACTGCGAGCCTGTGAGGATCACATCCTCTGAAGGCGATGCACCCAATGTGTCAGCGCAAGGTCGTTTTGTTTTTTTTTAGTATCCCCGAGATATGCTGTCATGTTATAGGCCCAAGCGGGCAAAACACCAAATCCAGAGTAGCCATCAGTCTTGTCAAGGACATCACCGGGCGGGTTGGTGGCTTCTCGGGCGCCCTGAAGTAGACAACGTGTCTTCACGGAATCGCTAAACATGTTTTCTTCGCCTCGGGCTAATAGTTACTCTGATGAAAGGTCACGTGACATCGGCCTGAGTCAGCGTGTCGCTTGTGTTTTTGCGTGAATTCGAAATTGGAATCATGTCCCAAATGATAGCCAGTTAAAATGAAATTAATTATTGTCAATTTGCTAAAAATGTTTTTGTTTGCGACTCAAACGTGACCTTCTTTGGTTTGAATGTTGAGGCACATGATACGGGACGTGGAAAGCGACATCAGCAATCAATAACCACACAACTCGAATTCCCAGATGACCTTGCGCTCGGTTACCTCTAGCATGCCAACACCGCGCTATCTATAGATGTCTATATGATATATACATTCATGCAAATCACTTGAATACATAATAGTACGTATAACGGGCCCCGTCTAATTTTTACCCTTCTTATTACTTCACAAATTATTTTTGGATGGTTTTTGACAATATTCAAAGGGAAGTTTCATTAAAATTTTTTAATCATCTTTTTTTTTTAAATATATTGTTACTATTTAAAACAGTCTTACTCACTTTGGCATTCTTTCAATGATGTTTTTTTTTTACCCCTTTGCTCATTTTGACAATTTTTAAATGGTTTTAACATTTTTCTCCTTTTTCCACTTTTACTTAACCTCAATGTTTCAAAAATTTCTCTTTTGTTACTCGTCATACTCTCATGTCATTTCGTATCTTTGTAAAGTTAGTTTTAAACTTATTTATTCATCTTTTGATAGCGTTTGGGCATTGTAGTCACCCCCCAACACACATACACATTTATTTCTCGAAATGTGCCAAATGATGTAGAGAGATTTCCCAAATGACCTTGGGCATGCATGGTGTCCTCAAGCATGCCTACACAACACATTAGATTACGTCTCATTTCCATACTTATTCGTTATAGGGCAGCCATTTTACACGTCCTTATTTAGACTATTCTTCGTGCACGCGCGCAGATTATCCACGTGCACGAATCCTTGTCAGAAAGAAAGCGTGTGACTCTTCGTCTCCAAATATGTTTTTAAACGCGTCCATCCGCGTGTGCGCTTGGCTCGCGTGCGTAAAAGACGCACGTCTCTTCTTCGTCTTTTTACGCACGGGAACGCGTTCATTTCATTCACCCGTCATTTTTGTCTGTCGACTTACTTCTCCTCCTCTAACTGTTGCTGGTACTGCTCGAACTCCTCCTGGGTCATCCCCTGCGCCGCCGCGTCCGTCTTCTCCCCTTCGGGTTTCTCCTCCGTCAAACCGCCGGTCAAGTTCTTCAACTGGCCCCCCACCACGTGCTTGACCATAAAAGCCATCTCTCAATCAGAACCTTTTTTGGGGGAAAGTGAAAAAAGCGGGCTCCTCGATGGAGACTGGCGGCTTGCGTGGAATCCACCCGAGAAAGATGCGCGTAAAAAACACTGTGGTTGCAGGGAGAGGGGGGGGAGGTGGAAACTGAGCAGAAATGATTCCCCGCTGAATGGCGCGTGCAATCAGATCGGAGGAAGAGGAGGAGGAGGAGGAAGAAGAGGAGGCGGATGCTGATGAGACGCGCGCATATGAGTCAACAAGTTTGGCGAGCAACTCTACCAATGGCGTGTGGCTGCCCTCCCTTCTGCAAGGCGCCGGGTGCGGCAGACTCCCGATGGACTGGCTCCGACACTGGACACAACGTCAGTAGTGGGTCAAGCTTTCTTTGTCGCCATCTGGAGCATTGCTCATTTTTAGCGCCCCCTGCTTTTTTTTTGGGGGGGGGGGGGGGGGGGGCGGGAGTTTCACAAATTAATGTGGGGCAATTAGGAGTTTTTGTTCCTTGTACGCGTTGGGCATACAAATATGATCTACATTCCAGAAGGCGTTCATGTAACATCCAAGAAGTTTGACAGGCAGTCGACAAGGAGAGCGGGTTGATCCTCGCAGCAGCATCAGCGTGACACCACCCTTGTCTGGCCTACTTTCCTTCAGTCGACTCGCAACACGTCTACTGTGTTTTTGAGTGGCAAAGGCTTAGCTAGCGCTAAACACCTGGAGGACTCGCAAATGAGTCCAAATATATCGTTGTTATACAATGACTACAAATGTCGGACATGAAAAACAATCAGCGGAGGCTGATTAAACCTGTTTGACATCAAATACAATCATGAAGTACAGTAATCCCTCGTTTATCGCGGATAATTGGTTAAAAAAAAAACGTGCTAAGTGAAATCCGCGAAGTACGGTCACCAACAAGAAGTGCTGGGCAGGCTAACGAGTTAGCGGAAAGATGCTAATTCGCGATCATGCTAACACGCGAAAACGGACTTCTAAAGGAATGTAATTCCATTTGGAGCAATACTACATTGTCCTAAAGGTTAGACACGTTTCCTCAATTTAGAAGTTTAATTTTGACTTTTAAATGTTTTTTTTAATTAGGAAAAAAAATCCGCGATGTAGTGAAGCCGCGATAAACAAAACGCGAAGTAGTGAGGGATCACTGTACATCGGAGTGACTTCAAATATCTTGGATCATCAAATACCATCATCCCAAAATTAGATAGCGTCTCCGTAGCGCCACTTTCAAGCGAGTCCAATCGAATTTTTTTTTTTTTTTACCACAAACTTTCACAGGACCATAAAGTTTTTGGGAGCTATTGGCCTTAAGTGGACTGTATGAAACAACATATGACACAATTATCTGAAACTAGATTTGAAGTCATCCAGCAGTTTGGCACTGAGAGTCATGTTGGTCCAAATCGTTCTGCGGAAGCAGCTGCGTTTGTCAAAAGCGTGCAAACACGCGGCAATGGCGGATGGCGATGGCGGCGTAACGAAAGGCTCCCGGATGAGTGCAGAAACAACATTACTCCCAGAATCTAAAAATAGATGCGTGTCAAGGCCCCCGCAGCCTCCTGCTCCGCTTTAGTCGTCTTTTTACCGCCTGCTCTCTCCCCCTTTGACTGACGTCTGTGTGCATGCTGATCATTGGCATGACTCGCCATCCGCAAAACCATAGCAGGTCTTTGGGGTGATGTCATCCAAAACAGTCCTCACATCAAAATGTCATAAATCAAATTCCATCTACAAACGACTTGCATTAAAATAGCATCATTGATGCCGCCAATGTTCTTAAATTGGATGCCATTTTGGAACGTCTTAGATCAAATGCCATCATGGCTTACGTCCAAAATCTGAAAGGCAATGTTTTATTTTCGAAAAGGTAAAGCTACATTTGAACATTTATTCAAGTTTTAAAAAACAAGTTTGTTAAAATATATGCGTATTCCTACTTGTGTGTGAGAATATCTTCACACTTTATTATTATTAATATAATAAAAATAATAATGATTATTATAATAAATAATAATAATATTTTTTTAAAAATATGTCTCCTCATAATTAGACAAATGGCTGACTTCCTGTTCAATTTAAACACCGCTGGTCATTTTGGATGGGTGGTAATAACGGGGGTGGTTTTACCAAAATCCTTTTTAGCCGATCACTTTACATGAGCTGCTTGGATTAAGAGCATGCGTGGGTTTGACTGCATCATCATCCTTATTGTCCTCATCATCTTCTTCACTCGGTCCAGGACCTTTGTTTTAGCAGACAAGGGAGGAGACGCACAAACAACCCCCGTTGAGCTCCTTCCAGCCCAAAACGACATTAAAGGGCTTCAAAATGATGTAAAAAACTCATTTTAATATGGAGTGAACACAGTAAGGTAGAAAATGTGTATTAAAAAATATTGTAAGATACTCAAAAGTGTCCTGGCTGGTTTACTACGAAAGTAGCTAATCCGGGGTTGCCGTGGTAACATTGAAAGGAGCCAGTGCGTCATCAAGATGATTTTGAAGCCATTCAAATGTCTCGCTTCAACCTTCAAAATGATGACGACATGCCCAAGCAGCATTTTATTTTGTTTGTAAGGACTCCGGGGAAATCAACCCCCCCCCCCCCAAAAAAAGTCAGATGTGGTGCTCCTACTTCCAGCGCCTTTAAATAAAGTGTGAAGAGGTGCAGCTCAATTTTAGAAGATGTGTGAAAGAGCAATCAGTGGGTTTGTCAAGTCTGTGTAAACAGGGATAGAAGAAAAAAAATACACTCACAGGATGAAGCGAGTTGGAGCAGCTGCCGCTCTTGATGCCATCCACACACTCCGCCAATCAGGCTGGTATTGATGGCGTCAAAAAGGCTCATTAGGAAACATTGTGCGGGCCATTTTCTTTCAGTGGGAGACTCATTTTATACTGGCTGGAATGACGGAGATGTAGAGACACTTCATTAGGTACACCTGAACTGCCATTAAGATAAAAATAAAAATAAAAATAAAAATAAAAATAAAAATTGAAATTGAAATTGAAAATGAAATCAAAATTGAAATAAAAATAAAAATTGAAATTGAAATTAAAGTGACCGAGTTGTGGGAGACTCACTTTGTACTGGATGGAATGACAGAGACGTAGAGACACTTCATTAGGTACACCTGAACTGCCATAAAAATAAAAATAAAATAAAAATTAAAGTGACCGAGTTGTGAACTGTAACAAATCCCTGCATGACAGCAATAAGTAATGCAATCAAAGAATAGCAGAATGTGTGTTTTTTCGAATGGAATAAACACACCCCAACACACACCAACACACACACAAACACACACATCCACACATGCAATGCATTTTTTCACACACGGCCCTTCACTGTATGTAAAGATTAAAGATTATTTAATCCGCTTCAAGATTAGCATGTTAGCACGCCGCTGGAGGCTAACAAGCTAAGAGAAGCCCTGCAGGCTTTTAAGATCAACTGCTAAAGCATTACAGATGTGTGTGTGTGAGTGTTCATCTTCATTCCTGCATCCCTCTTTACATTCCATCTTATGTGATCCATCCTCCACAGCAGCCCTCCATCCTTCTCTCCCTCATCCCTCCACCTATCCCCTTTATCCCTGTGCACTCGTCCATCTTCTCTCCATCCTTCCTTTTATTTGCCCACCGCTTCATCCTCCTATTCAGCCATCCTTCATCATCGCGCACTCCTCCTTCCTCGCCACTTCCTGTCACACGTGTTCTTTCTACCCTGTCATCAATCCCCTCTTCCTTCCTCATCCCTCCAGCTCTCTCCATCATCTCATGTTTCATTCGTCACTCCATCTCTTCTACATCCTCCATCTGAGGAACATCCATTCAATTCTCCTTTTCACTCTTTTCTGCTGACCTCAGCCAACACCTCTCATCCATGATTTCCATCCCTTTCTCCATGTCACATGTGGCGTGCATCCCGAGGGCAGCTTTGGAGAAAACATGACGTCACAAATGGCTGATGGAATTAGCTGAGCGTAAAATTCCCCTTTGTATGACGCCATGCCAACAACCTGCTAGTCGGAATGCGATGAGAATGTGAAGCAACTAGCAAAGATCTTTACACCGCTATGGTTCAGGTGTACCTAATGTTGTGTCCGGATAATTATGAAACCCATAAATGTATTTTGTGCTTACTCATCATCTTAATTTGCTTCATTGTTTGCCTTGTGGCTAAACAAAACATCAATCTTATGTCTGTGGCTAACATTAGCGTCAATGTTAGCCACAGTGGCTAGTTAATTAGCCACCAAACAAACGCTAATGTGCTCTTCATGAAGCCGAAACCACAACTTTGAAAGCCAATCTTAAAACCTTAACCCAAGTTTAAAACAGCTTCCCAACATTTTTGTGTTTGCGAGCCAATCAAGCGGCGCTGACCTGTGCGCTAACGCAACGCTCGGCGGCCTCATTAGCCGTTTATAATGACCTGAAATTTCCCACGATGCATCACTTCATATTCTCTCAATACATCTTGTCATCTGTTTTTCCAGCTGGGAGCTGCGCCTCCAACCCAAACGCTCCATCTGTGTCTGCTTCAGTTATGAGCACACAACACACATACTGACACAAACACCTCCACCGCTTTGGGCGCATCTCGCCACATGCGCGGCGTTGCATAAGTCTGACCTCCACTCCCAAAAACAACACACCCTGCTTTGACGAGACCTCGATGGTCAATCGCTGTGGCCGTCACCCGTGTGTCACGTCACAACAAGAAAAGATGGCTAACGAGGTGTTCAGAGAGAGAGTTTGGGTTTCAAATTAGGGTTTAAGGCCTGTGTTGGGGTTTCAAACTTAGGTCTGAGGCCTTGGTTGAGCCCAGTTAGAAATCTACCCTAACCCTAGTTTGAAAACCTACAAAATGGATGCCTGGGACGATTATTTAATTTAATTTAATTTAATTTAATTTAATTTAATTTATATTTGGGGCGGGGCAGGGACCATCAGATTTTTAAAATGTATTTATTTTTGGGGTTGGGCAAACAAAGGGTTCGGGTAAATCTGAAATTAGCGTTTCAATCGAGTCTTAATGTTTCAAATGATGGTACGTCTATTATGGGTTCTTGTTCTCATGTTTATTGGAAGCAAACATCGTGCACCTCACAGAGCTTACATAAGATCGAATGTTTTGGTGAATGTCTCCAGTCGACCTCACGCAGCCCCTCCGTCCAACACGAGTACCGACGAAATCCGCTGAAAATGTCTCATAATGCTCGGATGAATCCAGCCTTTGCCTCCCCCAAGGCAACTGTGTCATCTTCATCCCTGCTGGAGTCCTGGCGCTACCAACGCACCCCCCCCCCCCCCCCCGCCCCCAACTCGCAGAGCCTTCTTTGGCTCACCGAATTCAATTAAGTTGGCTCAATCGGAACGTCTCGACGTTTCGTCTCGGCTGAGGGCGAAGGTGAGCCGAGCTGGCTGGCCGTCAAAACCTCCCGAGGCCGGACGGGACGTTGAATCGAATTGACGAGATGATGTAACGATGAACGCTACTCCCCGCGATAACAAAATGGCGGCGCGTCAAGCTTCTTCTCGACTGAGTGTGATGTTCATTTTTGCAATCAACATCACACAATGGCCGCCGTCTGCTGTGATTGACAGGGCGGCTTTCACAGTCTATTATCACATTAAATATCTGACGAGATGTCTCTGACAGCAGCTTCCTCTGAGTCGAAAATACAAACGTCACTATTTTTCAGACTCTCGTGACTCACGTTTGATTCAGAAGTCTCGTACGTATGATCCGAAGCATCGTTGGTGCAGCGTGGACGAAACGACGGAGGTCTCGTGATGCAAATAACTCCTCGGGGCTGCACAGACAACAACAAAAAGCTGCATGTCACGCTTACGTAAAACACTTTGACTGTACTGAGGTCACGTAATGCACAAAACACCCACGCTGCTGTTTATTAAGCGTATGAATAAAAAGAAATGAATCCTAATTAGCGGCCATTACATAATAACACAACCATACACAGCTGAAGCTGTGGAAAAAAATATATATAAATATATTATTTTAAAAAAAATACAGAATATAGATTTTTTTTTAAATTAAAAATGAACCAAAATATTCAGTGCAATAATATATTTCTAATCTCTGTTAAAATTGTCGATGATGTTCTCATTACATTGTGCAGGTGTGCCTAATGAAGTGTCCGCCGAGCATTCCACCCCCACCGAAGTAATGAGGACAAGCATTTTGCCAAATTAATCACGCCATTACGCAACAAGGCCGAGTGCAGGGAGCGCAACAAAAACACAATGCTAATAGCTGCTTTTCTCACTCAAGCGTCAACATCCGCAGATAAAAACCCCAAATTGGGATACACGGGCAAAAACGCGGCGGCCATTGAAGGAGTGATCCATTAAAGCATCAACCGGAAAAAGGTGAAAAGTATGACCTCTGGTTTAGGTGTGTATGCTAACAAGCTAGCACGTGATGAACGAAAGCTCGGAGCTGAAGACTAGCTGTTAAGGTTTTCTAAAAAAATATTTTTAACAAATAATAGAATTACATAGGTTACTATTCTAAACATTAGAAAGACACATTCCTCGCATTACACCATTTTTTTAAATTAGCGCCGCTGAGCGCTTATCTGGGTCTCCCTCTGTCCCTCGGTGCCCCGCCGCCGGGCCCGCAACCCCCCCACAACGTTTATATGCACTCCTGCCCCATTGGTGCACAGAACCGCCGAGTCGGGACAAATGTCCAGAGGTCTGGATGAGCCTCCATTCGAGGAATATGCTTTAATTTACAAGCTGGATGTACATTTTGAGATTTTTATTTTTTCCCCTCCCCAATGAATTCTGCTAATCCCCTTGGGAGATTCTCTTCACACTTCACGCTGTATTTACACCATGCTGCATGAATTACGCGGCAAACAACTCATGCTGTACAATTCCAAGCGTACGATCGTCATTTTTTTGTCATTTTGCTTTCAAGGAAATATAAAGAGCGTTTATCTCTGTCATTAAAACAATTAAATGGAGAGAGAGAGAGGCAACAATGGACGTTAAAATCAACAAGCAACAATAATGTAAGTTTTGTGACAAGTGGTCGAGTGTGCATTTTTTTATCTGCAGCCTTGGCGACATTTCATGAACCTTCAACATTACTCACGCTCGGCCGCCGCTCCTCATGTGTCACAAGCGTTTACGTGACGTCCTCCTCGGGCCCTCGCCGAGTCATCCGCGCAGAGGCGGGTCACTTGGAAAAAGATAACAAGAGAGAGGACGGATTCATTTTGGTCACGAAATGGAATTCTTGTGGACACACGAGCTCGTATTCATATATTTCCTGTAGCTATGTTTGAGGGTAGCAGAGGTGGGATATAATCTGCCAATCAAATCTGACAATAATCCCTCGTTTATCGCGGATAAGTGAAATCCACGAAGTACGGTCACCAACAAGAAGTACTGGGCAAGCTAACGAGTTAGCGGAAAGATGCTAATTCACGATCGTGCTAACACGGAATATAAACGAACATTTGGAGCAATACTACATTCTCCTAAAGGTTAGACACGTGTTTCCTCAAATTAGAAGTTTTGTTTTGACTTTTAAATGTTTTTTTAATTTGGAAAAAAAAAATCCGCGATGTAGTGAAGCCGCGATAAACGAAACGCGAAGTAGCGAGGGATCACTGTATTCTTATATTCTTGTCAAACAATATTCTTGACAAACAATTTGGTCTTCAACAAGTGTGCGTTTTAGTCGACACGATGTTTTCACACGTCACATAAAAATAACAGTGCAAACTTAATTTGCATGTTTTAACAACTATTTCTCCAGATTGCGGAAATCCGACGTCCGCGGTATTTTAGCACCGCTAATTGCTCTTCCATCGTCTGCCTCCATCCCAACCTTCTCAGCCTGACAGCTACTTGAAATTCATTTTTAGAGCCAATTCACACTTCCTCTTTGCAGTGTGGCATGTTAAGCTCTGCCAAGTGGAGCGCTTCCCCCCCGACGGAGGTGCACAAAGACATCATCTGCTCAGGCAGCCTGCCAGAAGTCGTCGCCACGACAATAAGACGTAAAACGAATGGACGCGCCTTGCCGTCACGTTGCGCCTCATGCGTAGCGGTGCCTCGTCATCCTTCGAGGCCAGACGACAAACTTTGAGCAGCAGTGTCGCCAAATGGCGGCCGGGCTGGTAACTTTAATGAACAAAATACAAAATGTTGGCAGGTGACAGTTGGTGTGCAGATCACACAGCAAGTTGTGTTGATAGAAGTTGACTTTTGCATGCTAACAATGTTAATTGCAAAATTCTGCTTTTATGGAGAATCTTCTGCTGAGACCCGTAAGGACCGCGGGGGCTCTCTTTGCCCTTCCCCGGTCTCGCTGCATGCATGGCAAGCAGCATGCTGGAGGGAGGGAGGGAGGGGAAGAGGAGGAGGTGAAATGTGGAGAGCGCAATGCAAATTCATGCTGACAAGCGGCGCAGAAAAAAAACATGTTCCGACGCGACTCGGGGGAGGACCTTGATATTTGCCAAAGTCAAAAGGCGGCCAACGTGCCCGCCGCAGCCGCCGGCCAGCCGGGATGTTACATCACGGCACGGGGCACGTGTGCTACAGCGTATACATATAGTAAACAATTACAATGGAGAGTCAATGAGCTTTAAATGTTATTCACACATTCTTAAAAGTCATGAAAAAACAGAATTTCAATAGCAATTCCTTATTTAATTACTTAATTTATTAAACTAATGAGATTGTCTTGTTATTGTTTGCTAGCATATGTTAGCTTCAAATGGCTTTTTTTAAATGAGAATTTATAGCTCAAATTGAACTCGTGACCCGTAACAATTGCAGATTAAAATTTATTTGCATGTTTTGGCTTTGCGGACCTGGCACGGCATCAAAAGTTGTAAAATCCAAGTCCAAAAATTACAAACCTTGCCGGTCTGGTTTAGCCGCAACTGCTTATAAACATTGACATATACAGTAAGCAGCTATGAAATTACTATTTATTTTTAAACTCAGTCAAAAAGAAAGTTTCAATTTGTAACATGACATTTGGTATAACGATTACTATAATGACACAAAAAGTCTCAAGAATCAACACAAGACAGGAAGTCAGCCATTTTGGGTAATGGTCGCCATTTTAGGGTCATTTGGCTATTTCCACAAGTTCAGACAACTGCAGATAAATGACTTTTTCAAGAGTTATGAGATTTTGTTTGTTTCTATATGGAGATCATCCATACAAAACAGATGGGTGACACAACAGTGCGGCAAAAAATTCTAATTGTTCGGGTTCACCAGCACGGCTATGAGCAACATAGTTTGAAGTTTTTTTTAGGTTCTAAAAGCGTTCAAATAAAATTCCAGGCTGTTTCGTGACGGCGTCAACCTGCTCTCTTCAATCAACATTCGTCTCCCGCGGGTTCCTTAGAGCAGCTCAACAAATCCTTCTGTGTGGGAGGAAGTCAACCTGCGTCGTTGCAAATCCGGGACAAAAAAAAAATGTAATTAATGCAGAGTGATCCGGGCCTCACAGGCCGATGAGTCACATGACTTGCCTAAACCTCGTGCAAAGCCTAACTGGGAAACACAGCCCGCAGCATCCAAACAGAACCCCCCACCCCCCCCGACTCATCTTGATTCTGTCACAGCATTGAGTTAGGTCCGGCTTTGGTCACGCTACGGATTTAAGACAAAAATAAATAAAAACTTGTAATCATATTAATCACGCGTGGTGGTATGTAACTCCTGTCAGAAGCTCAGGTGGACATCTTATTAAAAGCTGATTAGCACACATCCTGCTCATCAGGATTACTTCAACATATCTTTAAAGGATGAGGAGTGTTCACGAGAGTTTGGACCACAGATCATCAGACTACAGCAGTACACACATATGACCAAATTTGGACATTTACCTTCTTATGCAACTAAGCAGAGGCTAAATTATTGAATGACTATAAAGATTATCCTGATTATCATGCGGTGTGGCGTGTGATTTGTTCTACTACTGAATTGCCGTGAATACTTTTTGTCCTGATACGTTTCCATCACAAATAAAAAATATTGTCACTTTCACATGTCTACTCAGATGGAATGATTTATTCATGATAGCATAATAAAACAATGAACATTGAAAGCACTGACAGTTGAACCGAAGGCCTCTCGCACACTCACACTAACTCTCACACACACGCTCGCACACATCATGCACCACCGTCCCCCAACTGCCCCCGTCCGCCTTTATTTTTTTAAATTCTGTCCCAGTCAGTCTTTTTTTTTAATCCTTTAAATATATTTGATATAAAAAAAAAAAAAAATCAAGCCCACGTATGATGAACCGTTCAGAGGCTGCTCCAAGTCCTCGTCCCGTCTGCTCCTCCATTTCCGCCACTCATGGCTCCTGGACCCCAAAAAAATGCTTCGAAATGCAGAGGGAAGAAAAAAAAAAAACTGGGATAAAAGAGATACGGCACTAGAAAACTGGTTTGATAACCTCCCTGAAAAAAAGGGCAATTTCAAATAAAAGACAGTGGTGGCGTTTTTGTGGAGCTCTGGAGGACTGGAGGCACTTTGGCACAGAGCGAAGGCCCCACACCTGACACCACGGCCAGCAGAGGGAGGAGGGCGAGCGACTGAGGCGGCAGTGGGACATGCAAGGTGGATTGGGTTGGGGGGGGTGAGCGAGCACCTGACAAAGGTGGAGGGAAAAGGCCAGCCTCCCCTCCACTTAATGCCGTGTTCAACAGAGGTGGAGAGGAAGAGGAGGAGCAAGAAGAAAGAAAAGAGCGGCCAATTGGGCAAAAGCTTTACAACACCAACAGGAAGTGGGTCCTTTAAGGGAAGCTGGCGGGTATCTAGGGGTGGAGGGGGGGAGAAAAGTTCACTGTGGTCCCTTGGTTTTTAATCCCCCCCTTCCTAAACTCCCCACCCCTATCGTCATCACCCACCCGCCGCTTCACAGGTAGAGCTCCTTGGCTCGGATATGCTGCAGCTTCTCCCTCAGCATGCGGAAGGACGGCCGCACCGTCGCGTCCAGGGTCCAGCACTGCTTCATCAGGTCGTACACCACCGGCGGGCAGCCGTCGGGGGCGTCCATCTTGTAGCCCTTCTCCACGCGGGGCACCACCTCTTTCAGCGGCTGCCAGACAAGAGAGGCCGTTTGCAAAAAGTGAACAATGCTGCCACCTGCAGGCTAAGCCCTCACAGTCCAGGAGCACAATTGTAAAAATCTTAAATTGAATTTCAGTGTCATTTAAATTGTTTGATTCTACCAAATTTGATTCATTCGGGTACTCACAATTCGAGGGTAAGGCACACGGCCGAAGGAGTAGATCTCCCAGAGGAGGATTCCATAACTCCAGACATCTGACTTGGTGGAAAACCTCTGAGGGGGGGACAAAAAAAAAAGTGTTGCCAAAGTGAGTCAGTTTCCCTGTCTGAGTGTCTGAAAATAATTCTCACCTTCTCCCTCAGAGCTTCAGGTGAGGTCCACTTGACGGGGAGCTTGGCGGTGTCCTGTATGGAGGAGGCCTCCTTGGTCAGGCCAAAATCGCTGACCTTAGCGATGTTGTCGTCCGACACCAGCACGTTGCGGGCCGCCAGGTCTCGGTGGACAAAGTTGTTGGCTTCCAGATACTCCATCGCCTCGCATACATCGCTGTAAAGCAGGATTTTTTTTTTTTTCTTTCACAGGAAATGAAACTTGCAGTATGGAAGTGCAAAGCTACACAGAAGACATCTCACAGTGAGAACTTGAGTAAGCAGTCACCGCCGAGCACAGTCCGTCCTCGGGAGCGCAGGTAGTCCACCAGGCTGCCCTGTTGCGCAACGGAGGTAACGACACCTTTGTTAAAAAAAATCATGAATCGAAGTTGGAGTTTGACCGACCTTGGCCATGTACTCTGTGACGATGTAGAGCGTTCCCCTGTCCTCCACGATGACGCCCAGCAGCTGCACCAGGTTGTTGTGTCTCAGTTGCCTTTGCAGACATAAAAAAAAACATCAGATTTATGTAGAACGGATTCGAATGTATCTGAGGAACTGGAGATGTGACTCACGTCATGACTGAGGCCTCGGCGATGAAAGCCTGCGCCGTGGCGTCGTTTTTGATACACTTCACCGCCACTTTGTTCCCTCTGTAGTCGCCCACCATTACATCTGACAAGACAGGAGGAGAACCCGGGCTAGAAACTCCAAGTTGACATCCTTAACTCTAAGGTGGGGGGATTCACCTCCAAACTCTCCCTTGCCGATGGTCTGCAGGAGTTTCAGCTCCTTCCTGTTCAGGGCCCAGCCACCTGGAAGAGTGAGGAAAATTAAATAAAATAAAAAAAGGCAATGATGGATCAATGAATCCAAATGTCCTTACTCCTGGAGAACTCATCCTGCGCCGCCACAGTGCCCTCCATCAATTTTGGCTTGATGAGGCTGGTGCACAGGCCGTCGGCATCTTTGGTGTAGTGCTGCGGGAACAGAATTGAACAGCTTTTAAACGTACCGTCAGTTTTGGGGACACCCTCAAAAACAAAACTTCTAAAGTGTGTCAGATGTTTCTGAGGTCTTCCCTGGTGAAGAGAACCTGAAAGTCGCATCGTTAAACAGCTTTTGACTTTCATCTTGTGCTTTCTTTGAACGCATTTCCTTTTGTCTGCTACAAGAAACACTTCTCTGAATGTCAGTTTTTTTTTTTTTTTCAAGTGTTCGGGGAAAACTTCGCCTCCCTTTGCTGTCACTGAGCAAAAAAAGAAAAAAAGAAATTCCCCGAGTCACAAGGATGACTTACCAAACATATGCAAATGTGACATTTAGTTTTTTTAGTGTTAATGTTCAGATCCTGGCTATAATCTAATCTACTGCATTTTAACTGGCTGCACAATTTGGAAGTGGACGACGTTTAACTCTGAAGATGCTATCCGATTGGCCGGTGATGACATCATGGGCAAAGCTGCATGAACTCCACTGCAGAGCGTCAGCGCTGCATGTGTGACGCGACAACAGGGACGTGGATGAGAAAGCGCCACCCGTGGGAGGCGGACATACTCATTTCGGGAAACGGCGATTACCAAGTCGCGCATGGGAGTCAACGACAAATTCCAAAACTGCAGCATGACCAATTGGCCGAGTGGCTGCGTTGGCGATTACAACCACCAGGTGGTGCCGTTGTAGCGAAGGAAATTCCCACGTGGCTGAGCGCTGCGAACAATGCATTACGCAACACTAACACGAAGATGAAAGATCATTTAAGAGGAAAGTGTGATTAAAGCGAGCGGCGTGTGTGACATCACAGGGGAGTCCCGCCTCCTTTTCAAAGTCTTTCGCAAAGGAGGCCTGCCGCGACAAGCCGACGGGAGCGAGGGACGGTCGAGCCGGAAAATACACACGCTAAGAATGCGAGGAATCCTCGGCGAGTGAGGAGGGAAGACGCAGTGGGAAATGCAGGCGGGGAGAAGCTATACATAGAAGACGAGAGAAAAAAAAAAAAGAGAGGAAGGCGGGATAACAGAGTGGCGAGGTTTACACAAGGACGGCGGAGATCCAGCCCGGAGGAACAATAATGATACGGAAAGAAAAAGGGAAAGGCTAAGATGGGGAACAACTAAAAGTTGGACACAAAAAAAA
Organism: Syngnathus scovelli; assembly: GCF_024217435.2. Taxonomy (NCBI): domain Eukaryota; kingdom Metazoa; phylum Chordata; class Actinopteri; order Syngnathiformes; family Syngnathidae; genus Syngnathus; species Syngnathus scovelli. Next base: position 20,380,574 of record NC_090850.1, read on the forward strand.
AACATTTTGGCTAGGATTAGGATTAAAAACTAATTGAAGCAAAGTTGCCTTTATTGTTATGTAATCTGAAGGCAAGAATTTGGACTTTACCTTGAAGGTACATTTCCATTGCCAGCCCAATTAAAATCGCACCCCATAGTTTGAGCTCTTGAGCTTCTCGTTATCTGACGGGATGAAAGTCTATCCGCCCGCCAGCCTTGCAGATAACAGCTCAGGCGGATTTTTTTTGGAAGAAAGCGAGATGTTTAGTCAAACCCCACCGGGAACTCCCGGTGTGTCTTTTTCAGTCGGGTGCCCGAGGTTATGTAACGGCGCTAATAAATAGCGGCACAATTTGAATATATTCATTCGTCATGCTAAATAAAGTAAGCTAGGTCGTATGTGTGGATCGAAAAAATGATTCGCCGTGTTTTTCCGGCTCACCTCCACCAGCTGCATGAGGTTGTCGAAAAATTCTTCCTCGTCGATGGAGAGCTTTCCGTTGTGGTAGATGATGCGGTAGTGCTCCACCTTGCCGTCGCAGCTGACGCACAGCGTGTAGTCGCCCGGGTAGTTGGTGCTCTCGCGTACCAGAAATAGGCCCGTCTCGGGAGGGTAGAGCAGCCGCTCGGCTTGCTCGCGGGTGATCTTCCCGTGGAACCAACTGAGGGGGAAAAAAAAAAAAAAAAAAGATTAAGTGCTGGAAGAATATTCCTCATTGTTGACGTCTTGAATTGTTCTTCTGAAATTAGCATGTTTTGAGATCTCTTCTGCAGATGCCTTGGTTACCACGGCGACAGGGATGACGAGTGATGCGAGTTTTCTTACCGGCCCAAGAGAGTGTGAAGAAACCAAAACACACTCCCAACCACAAATTACCCCCGTGTCAACTTCATTCGAGTAAATGAGAGCGATCAATGCTAATCTGTGCTAATGCTAAAAGTCTGCTTAGCTTTTGGCTTTGACTTGCTGGTGGAGAAATAGTGGGACTAGCTAGCTAGATAGCCAGATAGCTAGATGGATGGATGCATAACGGCGCAAATTGATTTAGCCTGTTTCTCGTGGCTGCTGGTATCCATCCCTCCTCGTCGTTGGCCTCCGCCCGCAGACAGCGCGAGGCTTTGTGGCGAAGCAGATTAATGCGTTTCTATTTGATGAGATCAGCGCAGGCTGCCTCTCCAGTGAACGGCGGAGGGTCTACAGCCCACAGACATAATTATTTTAATTTCTTCTTCCCAATATGCCTAAACCTATTAAAAAAAAAAAAGTTATGATTGCAATATAAAATCCACCAGTTATTCATAAGCCACTCAACAAGCTGCTTAACTATTTCGGTAAATCTGCAGTGAGCAACAGGAAGTTTGTTTCCCGTGTCGTCAGTCGGTGATGTTGGTTATGTAACAACCCCATTGGAGCGCCGGATGACCCAATGACCCAAAAGCCGAGCGTTGTGATGCTCATAACGGGGTTCAAAGGAGTGCTGCACTTTCAGCTGATCGTTTTATGGATCGGCAAATGAGGCGCGGTGTGGAATCAAAACACCGTTATTTGGGTCAATTTCTTCTTTATGGCTCATTTGCATGTTGCTCTTGTCTCATGTTCCCCCTTTTAGAAATGTTTCTCTCTCTTCCTGTCCTAGCCACCCTTCCCCCACCCCCTCCAGGCTTTGCAACTAGTTACAGTGAGAACGGCGCAAAAAAAGTCCGAGAAGTGAAGGAGAAAAAATAAAAGTCAACTCCCATCAAGACCAGAAAAAAGCAGGAATTGATTTTAACTGGTGGAGGCAGGAATTTAATATTTGCCTTTCTTTTCCATAATTTTTGAGGAGCTTTTTTGTTCCACCAACTTACGGCATGAGACTGAGCTTCCCTCCTGATTTGACTCCTTCTCTCTTCTGGACATAGTTTGCTGGAATGGTTCCCTCTCTGCCCACGACGTTCCTCGCTTTGTACCAATTAGGATCCTGAAGAGGAGAAAAGAAATTCTTCAGCCGACTTTAATGAGCGTTGTAGTCAGAGATAGCGAGGGCCCGCTTACCCTGGTGACTCCGATGATGGTCAACACGTCTCCTTTGCAGAAGGGCAGGTCCTGTTCGTTGGCCGTCTGGAAGTTGTACTTGGCGACGCATTCGGTGCCCGTCGACCACGGCGCCTGCGATGCAAAAAACCCCAAAATGGCGTCAGTACCGACCGACCGACCAAACTTGTTTTATGCTGGTGCCGCTTACGTGAATCCCAGACATGATGAGAGGAAGTGGGCAGCAGGTGTCCTCGGGCAGGTAGCGCTCACTGTTTACTTGGTACCATCAGAGCTGTGACGTAAATAAAACCGAACGTTAGCTCAAAATTCACGCGCATTAATTAATCACCGCGTCATTCACCCCAAATGACTGCTTTCAACCAAAAACAGCCTCTTAAATTTCTAGAACATTTCACCTTAAAAAGTCTGACCACCCGCCCCCGCGCTGTAGAGCATCGCACTTTTTTTTGCGAGCAGTCAGGCGAACAGGAAGTTGCCAGTCAAGCGAGAAGGAGGAAGTCGTAGAGTCATATTTTCCATCGCTCTGCATGAAGCGGGGAGGGGCTGACCGACGACAGCATCCGTACCCGCAAAGGAAAGCGATATTTTGTGAAGACGAGCTCGTAAGGCTCGGTGAGCATGACACATTCCCTGGAGAGTCGACGACGGCGCTGCGGCCACCGCATCCTGTGTTGACACGGGAACTGGCCCGCTTGCGGTCGATGGCGGATACAGCAACAGCTGCGTATTAGCCCCGGACCGCATTGTGAGGCCAAAGAGGGCTATTCTTAACTGCCGCCGCTCTGAGGAACGCCTTGAGCACATCAAGCAGCACGCCGCCTAAACATCACGACCAAATTAGTCAAGTGCTCCTCTTTTCTTGGACCCATTGTTCAAATCACATGGCCCTCACACACATGCATGAAAATCAGATTCATGTCCTCAACAATACTTGCCATTTCGAATTTGTGTCGTACAAAAGGTCATGGAGCAAAAAAAAAAAAAACTCCGATTGTCAACACAGGGACACGTGGAGGTCACGGAGAGAGATGCTTGGCTATTAAGATGTTCTTTCGTTATGAAAGAATGAGTCATCTTGTGGCCCATCTCTTAACATCGTCTGACACACCAATGTGGGTGTTATGCAACTTTAGTGCAGTCCCCGGGTAAATGTGGTTTAATTTTTTAAAAAGAAATGTACGCTAGCAGAACGCAGCAGCCAGAGGGTTCATGGAAAACTAATTTGGGGGGGGGATACTAAACAGTGTTTCTAAAAAACTGAACCCTTAAGAGACGACAACTTGGGCGTTTGATCATACGCAAGCGTAAACATTTGTATCAATTTGTATCAGGCTTTACTACTCGGACTATTGCGCAAGGCGGACATGAATGACGATCACTTCCTCCTTTGCGTCTAAATTTGTCTCCGCTCATTGTGACGTTGTCATGGCGATGAGTGATGCAACGGCGCTCTTTATTGAAGGAGCACTATCACGCCCGTGCGCTCAAACTAACTAGACCACGGCAAGCCTGTGGATTGACGATGCCTTCGTGTTCCTGCGGCTGCGTTGTCATTTATACTGCACGCTTGACGGTGATGTACTGCTATACCTGCATTGCACCGCCCATCCCCAAGCTTTCAGCCGGATGAACATTTGGCCACAGGAGCAAAAAAAAAAAAAGTTCTCAACGCTACATATAGAGCACCACTTTAGCAAATACCTAAGGTCAAAGGTTAATCACCAGTAAATCCAGACTAAAAACACAATGGCATGTTTACACCCCACAACCAAAGAAACACAGCGCCAAGTTTTTCTTTTAGCCGATTGCTGCTCTGTCAGCTTTTTACCGTTGGTGTAAATAAAAGCGTAAACAGAGGAATCACTAGAAAGGGCCCGAGGCCTAACGGAAAAAGTTATTGTCAGCGTCTCAAACCAGAGTGACAAAACCGCAGGCATCTGTGGCCGATGCGAAGCGGGCGTTATTTATATCGCGCTTCTTCCACCGTGAGTACACGACCAACGCACAGGAAACAGAAAACAGAACATCAACGAAATACAGGGAAACAGATTTATCGCAAATATCTTGCTTTTTTTTTTTAACTTGCTGTTTGGCCCAGATACTAAGAAAAAAAAAAAAAAAATGCCACACAGTGTCCTGAGAGAAATCGAATTGATCAAGACTCCAGTTGCGCAACAGCCCCAACAAGGACACCATTATGTACATTTCCAGTCAACAACATTCCTGATCAATCATGTGTTGGGGAGAAGTCACGTTAACTTTAATATACTGCCCTATGATGTCGATGGGTGGCTAATAATTTGGATATTCAAACCTCCCGAGTGAAATGAGGTAGTGGAAATAGGTGCGTGGAAAAAGCCCCCGAGAGAGATGACAGAGATGTAAATAATGGCGAGATGTGGCTTTGTGGGATGGAACATAAACAAATTATTTGCTGTTTGCAAGGTTTCATTTGTACGGAAAGTCAAAACGGAGATATGAGAGAAAAAACATCGTGAAGAAACAGGAAGACGCTCACTTCCTTTCTGTTACGTTGTTTACTGTCTTCAGGTCTACGCTGAGGATTGTCAATCGGTGGTCCTTGGCGGTATTGCAGGCGGTCCGCAAAATTGGAAATAAAATTAATTTATTATTTAGACTTGATTTACTTTGCAGCTAATTTTCTGTAACGTTTCCCCATCCAATATATAATGATAATCCAATAATAATATAATAAATCATATTCCGCCAAAGCAGTGGTCCCCGAGTTGCTTCTGGGTTATAATGGGGTGGTGGAGAAGCAGACGGGTGGGCTGACAGACAGACAGGCGTGACGTCACGGAGCGACTGGCCGCTCGGACTCACCGCTGGCGTCGGACAACAAAAGCAGGCAGCCAGGAAGTGGAAGAAAGAAAGGAAGAGGGGTTGGCGGGCGAGCAGGGGGGAAGGGAAAGGGCCCGCGACGGCTGGGCCGCAGAGGGGGAGGAAGGGTGAGTGATGCTGGGCGATGGCGATTGCTTATTGTTTGAGCTTGAGCTTCAGAGTCTCAGTGCGGACAGACACAAACACACACACACACACACACACACACACACACACACACACACACACACACACACTCCGGCTATTTATATCTTCTCAATGCACGTCGGGGTAGAGGCAGCCTGGACTCGCTTCTAGCGGCGCATACATTATGGAAATGTTAAATTCAATGAAAGACTCTGTTTTCCCTGAAAAAACATTAGATTTTGAGGGGGGCTGGAACGGATTAATATCATCCCCATTCATTCCAATGGAGACAAATGATTTGAATTACAAGAAATGAACAATTTCAAGTCGTATTTCAAGACACAGCTGTATAAATGGAACGGATGATCGGCAACTAACAACGAATTTGCGCACTAGCGCCACCTGTACCCCGACACATGCCAATATGTCGTGTCCACTGCCGGGCATCTCGAATATTCTACTCTGGCGACCATGTCAAAAGGACATCGGGTAGTATCTTGGAGGTGACGGGGAATGTGTGTGTGTGTGTGCTGCCTCATCTCCTCTGCTAGCAACACATGACAAGTCTTCCATTGAGGCCGCGGGGAAGAGGAGGGAGGCAAAGCGCATGCACGCAGAGACACAAAGAACATCATTAGCAGCAGACACAGCCGGGTGCGGGCACAATATGTCAGCCCCAAATCTCGTTTAATAAAGAGACGCATTCAGCACCAATGACACCATGGCGAAACACCCACGTCGTGATGAGAAGGAGGAGGCACGTTGGCAAAAAAGGAGTAGAAAGAGATGCTTCAATCACATTTGGCTCACAAGACAAGATTCCATGTGAAGGACACCCGAGTCAGACTTGGAATGATCACAAGACAACTTTAATTCATATGCAGATGTTGACGCTATCTGCGGTTTCTATTCCCGATGATTGACACGTTTCTAAAAAAACATCTTTGGTGTTGGATTAAAATCCGACTCAATCCACGCATGTCTTAACACACATGGGAACGGTTAAAACTGCCGGGAAGTGTTCGTAGACCGCTAGTTAAAACGGGAAAACTGGAGATGTTTTTTTTTTTTTTTTTTTGATGGCCGGCTGGCATCTGCGTATTATCGTCGGATTGGATGCCAGCTCTGAATAATGGAACTTGCGTCGCGTTATGCCAGGACTCTAAATTATTCATTTTCTGTGCGCAGGCAAGCATCGGCGCTCAGCGTGGGGCACTCACCACTCGGAGGTTCACACACACACACACACACACACTTGCTCACGTACGTTTCGAAAACAGGAAGTGAACTACTGCGGGGGCATATTCGCTTACATCCAGGAAGTGAATATCTTCCACCGTTCAACATGTCAAGCGGAGGTCTTTGTGGTTTGGGGGCGGGACTAATTAATGCTGCTAACAAATAAAAATATCCGTGCTCCTTAAATGTGCAATAGATGAAAGAGGGAAAAAGTTCGACAATGGTGGAACCCCCTCGAGAGGAAGATAATGAGGCTGGCACTTTCTTTTTACGGGCTACGTTTAGAAAATGTAACCTAATTATCCGGGAGACGACTGCTTAAAACATCCACTCGCTTTATGATAAGTCATTATTTTTTACGACTCGTGATTGTGGGAGCAATCCGAATAATCGGATCGCGTGAAACGATTCCCAGTCGGTATTTTCCGGGGTGCCCGGTGGGCTCTGCTCAACATGTTGGTCGGTCAGCTCGGGAGAAGAAGCCCTCGCAGGCTTCAAGTGGCGGGGGGGTGGGGGTGACCAGACGCTGGCACAGATGGAGAGTTTGCACCCAAGATGGCGGCCACAATGCCACCATTCTACGAGGCCGTTAGCGATGAGGGTCTTGTAAAGAGGGCTCGGTCTGATCAACAGAGAGCGTGAAGGAACTGAATCGACGAGATGATTCACTTTTATTCCCATTTCGGTTTAGAGTAGCGTCATCTAATCAAGCCACGGACAAGTCTCCGGTTACATCGTCTTTGAAGCTTCTCCCCCGAAAGCCATGTGGGAGCAGAGCCCAGTCTGGCTTAGGTGCTCAGCAGGGGGGTAATGGATCCTCGGCGGGCCCGTTTGAAGCCCAGCCGAAGTCCGCTGACCTCAACATAAAGAACGAGTTCACGTTGCCTCCCGCGTCTGCTTCTGATGCCTTTAATCACCAGCAGAGCAGGGATTCATCATCTGCTGCGGGTTCGCAATGCCAACGCAGCACTGAGGAGCACCAGGACATCTCAGATGGTCCAAACCCATATCACTGCATCGTTTATTTATGGCCCTTTAATTAGGTATGACAGTTGCTCTCAACTGGAGTGCGTTGATATCTCATTCCTGACTAAGAAAAAAAAAACTTCATGACGTTAGCAAGCCAGACAAAGATGTGAGTGGATAAACATGACTGGCCTCCCAAAAAGTCCTGACCTCAACGCGATAGAACAATTCTAGGGTGAATTCAAGTGGGCATGACTGGGAAGCCAGCGCCTGGCATTCTTGTCCATTATGAGAAGGTATGTGCGTATCAGCTGCTGAATAGCTCCAACAAATTGACAGCCAACGAGACGAACTCGTGATTTCGCGTGACGGCGGAACTGTTTCGCTTTTGTTTGCATTTTTTTGTCCAACTACGATATAAAACCGGAGCTTGAAAACATCTCGACACGGCATATCTTTCCAAAGTGACATCGCCGACAATTAGTCCAGCGTGCACATTAAACGTTTTTTGTTATCCGTCCGCCAATCTCCGATCCCGTTTTGCACGCCTGCTGCCGTTCTTAAACCGACCGGGCAACGCAAGCGTTGATGGACAGCGAGTGGATGCGCCTTATTTACGAGAAGCCTCCACTTCGCATGCCAATGAGATCGGCGCGGCGCAGCGGAGTCGGAAACAAAGCTCGACTCCAAGCTGCCAAACAAACATTAATAAAGATGACCTCGCAGGCTTACACATTTCTCCTTCACATGCCTTCTGGCGAGTCAATCACGTTGGAAGCAGAGCGAAGAATTCAAGTGTAAGACTTGACAGATGGAACAAACAAAATGTCTCGGCAAATGTGACGACCCGGCTAAAGTGATGCTGCCTCACATACTGTAATTCTGCTCCGAAGAAACTGTGGGTCAGTCTTTTTGTAATCCAAATGCCATTTGATTAGGATCATCCATTTGAGCACCAAATAAAGATGTAGACCACTTCGTTAGCTGCTAAAGCTAGCAGAAGTCTTATATGCATGTAATGTAGATTTTTTTACACACACCGTGTGACTCAAGAGTGAATAAAAAAAACATTGAGCTGAGCAAGCACATTGGCCCCTCCTCGCTTATGGTTGGAGCTAAGAAGGCTCCTGAAGCCCTTGATGGTCGTGCCCTGGCTTGCAAAGGTATGTGCGTATCATGACTTGAAAGAGCAGGCAGGACAGGAAGCGAATGAAAAAAAAAAAGAGGCCTAAAATGTCTGCAGTCGAGTTTTTGAAACATTCAACAGAATGTAATCAATACGGGAGATGGCCTGTTAGGGATAAAACTAATAATCAGATCATTTGTACGTGTTTTGAAATAAGGACGTGTTTTTTTTGGGCGATGAAACAAGATGGGTAAGATGCCCTCTTGGTCCCTTGAATGCAAAAACACAAGGCTGCGGGTTTAAAAATAAACAGCGGCTGTGCGTATAATTGTATGTACTGTAACAGTCAATTATTGCATTACGCACAATGTCTCCCGCAAAAAAAAAAAAAAAATGCATCCGCTAGTTTCTACCCATAATATGATCATCTATTCAAATAAATGCAACAAATAGCCTGTCAAACGCACCTTTAGTGCTTGACCACAAAAAGCTTACCGCAAGCGAAGCGTCCGATAATGGAATCAGGGGCGCATCTTTGATGGTTCAAAACTAGCGGTGGGCGTTGTTAGCAGATGCCAACGCAAGAATAGCTTCGTTTAAATGTTTTATTTTCAGAAAATGAAGGCAGAAAGATAGAAAAAGAGGGCGGGCGTGTGTCTGTGTGCGTGTCTCCGCTAATGCAATTATATTTTGTGGTGAGCTAGCGGCTAACGGTAACGTGTTTGACGCTGGTTGCGCTTTAGCAATGAGTCTTAAAAAAAAACCAAAAAACATTGCATTACAATCTTTATACAAACAATGGCTTCTCTCGTCTCGTTTAGCGCCGAGTGAAATTAACCACAACGAGAGGAAAACAGTAACCCGCAGAGACAGAGAGGCTAAAAAAAGGCTAACTCACCCCGAGAAAAAGCGTCGACCAAGCGGGCTGCGACAAACTAGCGACGGTGGTCCATGGGGGTGACTGCGGCGGGGAGCATCCAGGATCGGCTGCTGCGGCTTGAATTGTCGACAATCCCAAAAACGCTGCGTGGACTTGACGTTACTTTGCGCCCTGTCGATCATGTGTGTTTATTTGTATATATGAGTGTGTATGTGCGGCAAGGCAACAAGAGAGAAGGGCCTTCTGCTTCCCGAGAGGAAATGGTCTCCGCGCATGCGCAGCCGAGCGATTAGCAGCTGGCTGAGCTTCATGGTCGGCGAGCACAACCCAGCGGCCAAAATGGCGGCCAACACAACAGGCGATAATCAACCGATGGTCGACTTGTTACTAATGCCAACTTTGTAAGTGATTCTCTTTTCTCTAAAGTAAATAAGCCTCATTTGCAGGGATACGGGTCATTCCAGAAATGAAAAACCTTTCACCACCCACAGTTTACAAAATATTAACCTAACATTTTTCCATTCAAAGCGAAAACTTTACAAGTCAAATTTAAATATGACTTATAAAGTTTCTGCACCAAATACGGTTGCAGGCCGTGTCAAAAGTTTTTTTTTAAGGATGCTGAAGACCACAAATGGACCCAGGGACGTATGTTCTCGTTTTTTAATGCATCAATCAAGGTGGTAAACTTTTAATTAAAGAGGTTTAACATAAATATGACATTTAAGAATTACAGTAATTTTATATACAGTGCAGCAATTTTCAGGGACTCAAAAACATTTATTTGCAGTCAATGACAATGCTTTATCCACTAGAGGGCAGCATTTTTCTATGTTGGTGGTTGTTCTTGCATGAGCACGTTCTACCAAGTCTGCAGCATTTGAGATTTTAATCCACTAAAACACTTTTTTGTCAGTATTTGTTGATGTAATCTACCTGTGACAATGTTCACTTAATTGACACAGGATGATCACATAGAATTTTCAATGTTACACTTGGGAAGTAACCTAACGTCACCTGATAAACGATCAATCAATCACGACATGATTCAAGTGAACCAATTCAGATGTGGCCAAGTTCATATGAGCGTATCTAAATTAAAGAAGAGCCACCCTCGTTTTCAAAGAAGCGGATAAAACTTCCAGATAAACTTCCCTGCCACGAGAGAGAATGCGTAACTTAGATTTAAGATGTCATATCACACCTTGCAGAGGAAATAACCCAGAAACCTAACCTCTAAGATAAGAAACAGGTAGACACCCACACAGCTTCTCAGGTCCATACTTGTAAGACAAGGAACCGATTCTAAGTGGAAAAACTCCCCCATCCTCCTCATGAGGTAATTTCTTCCCTTCCTAAAGGATAAGTTCTATCTGTTCGACAAAAGGCAAGATCAGTGGCCCCAACAAAACATAACAAACACAAGGCAGGCCCACCTAAGACACCCACTCCCAAGTGGGAATAACCTCTTCCCAAGGCACCCCCAATTACCCACACCCCGGATGCTTTTTCAGTCAAAACATACATACGCTAGGTTAGCATGCTACCAAAACAAAAAACGACAAGCCAATGAACATCTGCCAGAATCAAAGCTTTGAGGAAACCAAGTTAAAGCTCAGTCTTTGAAAAGGCAAAACCAAGACTTTGACACTTCGAAAATTACCATTTATTATTCACACAATATCAAATATATTATCAAATCATATCATCATGCTTCCTCTGGCATCTTTGTGAGTTGGGGTACCATAAGAGCTTAGGAACGCAAAACGCTTCAATAAATGTAGGAAAAACTTGCTTTAACCGAGTCAAAACAGGAATTTGTGGAGTCAAGACCAAGTTAAGACTTTGAGGCGCTTAGACAAAATGAAGGGCCCGGTGTATCGTCAAGCTAATTCACCTTGGATGCACTCAGGAAAATTGATGGAACGGTCATTGTGGTCTTCCAAGTGTCCGTGCAAGTTTGTGGAGCTTGAGCTGTCACGCAATGGGGAGAATTCCGAGAACGGCGGCAACCTGGGCTATCCGAATATTCTTTTGCTTGTACGTACGCAAAGAGCCAAATAAGGCTTGATGCTAATGCCAAGACGTTAACCGCTCAAGCGGGCTCATGAATGACTTACAGTTTATCCCACACTCCAGCTGCCCAAACAATGAGGGTTCAAAATGTCTCCTCCTTGTTGTCCTCAAGTATCCTTGACCACAGCATTTGACCCCGCAACTGCGCGATGAGGCACCAAAGGTTCAATCAGCAGAGCGGCTAAGGCTTCCGAGAGATTTATTTCATGATATTAACCCCAATTTAGTTTTTTTTATTGATATACTTTACAAAGACAACTAAAATGGCACATGTTCGAGCGCAGTTCTATAGGTAGCAGGACAGACAACTAAAAAAGCTAAATTTAAATAAATGGAAGAACTAGCCAACAATGAAAACAGAACTTTATTAAGGTTTTAAAATGACATTGCTTTTGTGTGTTTCTGCTAATCATCCAACTAACCGCCTGACCAACTGACATACTGAATAACCAACCAAACACAAACACAAAACAAACTAACCAACAAATGATCTAATGAGTTAGCTAACGAGCTAGCTAATGAGCTAGCCAACAAACTGACAGACGAACGAACGAACGAACGAACGAACGAACGAACGAACTAACTAACTAACTAACTAACTAACTAACTAACTAACTAACTAACTAACTAACTAACTAACTAACTAACTAACTAACTAACTAACTAACTAACTAACTAACTAACAGGTTTCATCGCCATTTCTTCTAGCTTACACAAGGAACATAAGCGGCCAGTTTTTTCAGAATGACACCATCTTGTTTCTGTGCTAAGTGGCGACCTTTTAAAGGGACCCCTTGCTAATCCCTCGTGCTGCCAAGCTAGTGGCACATTAGCAGGGTAATGAAAGTCAAGCTGCAGGGAACTGCCCGGCTCAGGATGTCTTTGATAACTAAAGCTGCCGGGAGCCTGTTAAGTACATAATGGCCCCCCGTGGACCTCTCGGCTCGCTCGCCAAGAACCTGATGGCCTTGCCAGTTGTGTGTGCACACTATCACGCTTCATCACGCTGGCGATCATCACGCAAACACGCACAAGACAATTACACGAGCACACGTGACCCCCTCATCTTGACCCTGTTCCCTGCCACTATTGTTTTGCCCTGTAAATACGGTCGAGGGCGCGACAGGAAGCGTCAAGTGGCTCTTGTCATGCAAACGGTTACGTGGTGTGTCGGGCCAGCAGGAAGTGGGAGTCGCGATGCTGTGCGCTAATTGCTGCTCAAGTATTCTGACAGGTGAGCCTCTGAGAGGCTGTTCACACGACACCACTTTTGTTTACACGCTAACGTGAAAAGAAACAGTGCTGTCATTTTTGCCATTTTACACCTGGAATTGGATAATTAATTCGTCATGTTGAATGTCGTATACGTATGCAACATCCCAAAATTTTATTGGCATCCCACCAACTGGGTAATTGGATGATGTCAACGTCGGGATATGAAATACCAATTGGACAATAACACAAGACGATAGGAGAAATAACTTTCCCGTTGTCAACATGTTGCATCAGAGTCGTAACAATGTCTTAGTTGTCTTTGATTTCCGCATAGAACCCAGTGTTCAAAAACAAAGTCATCCATCAGCAAGCTACGGCGTGTAGCGGTTAGTATGCGGTGGTGCTAAAATAAACTTGCGTTTGGAAGCGATCCCTCGAGCATGACGAGGGATGACGGCTCGTTGTTGGATGGAGGCCAAATTGGACTTTCATAAGCGATGTTGCGATTCGAGCCGATGTCAAGAAGTGTTGGTGTGGAAATTCAAATCTGTTGTTTTTGTTGTTCAATATTGTTTTGATGTGTTTTGTAGTGAATCGTTTTAAGCGTTGGCAGTCTAAATAATGGCGAAGTTACGCAATCCGTCGCCTTGCTTCTTAACTCGTCACCTTCCTCACATTGACATGCATCATGCAAACCTTGGACCTGCAATAGCGTGCCGCACACTTATCGCATATGTTTGTGTTCAGTTATGTAAGGCACGCAGGTTCCTTGAGTCAAAAGTCAAATAAATGCTAAATGCTGAGTAAATAAATTAAATTGGACTGTAGCCATTACAAAATATTATAAAATATAACGTTGAGATTATAATGTTGTATTATTTCTGTGGGAAATATTGAGAACAAAATAGCTTTGAAGCTTATTTAGCATCTGAACCTAAAATGACCACATCACCCATTTCTAATTCAAAGAGACGAAAACAATAGAAAATTAGCTTGTGACTAACTTCCTGTTTGGTCAAATTTACATAAATGTCAGCATGCAAACAAAGTGAAAGGAAGTGAGGGGGGTAAAAAAAAGAAAAACTGGAAAAACCTGGCCTTCAGCCCTTAGCTCTCACGCTAGGTAAAGTCGCACGCTACTTATCATTGTGACAGCCAACACACTACAGACTGTCACGCAAGGTGAGAAAAGAAAAAAAAAAAACGTCCAACTAACCCAAAACCACAACAGGAGTAACAGACGGGAGTTTTTATCTTTTTAGGGAACCAGTAATTTTTCTAAAAGTAACTGTTCTGCAAACACAGATGAGTGTGGGGCTTCGCTAACTTGCGAACAGAGCGGCTAGCGACATTACTCGCGCTAATATCAACATCATCATTGGCGCGGATATGTTTTGTCACGCCATGCATCGTCACATTCAAAACGAAGCAGGCGGCAGGCCAAGTCAAACACGTCGAGAAATTGGCAGCTTCAGTTTAGACCAAATTAAATTGTCGCGTTTTTGTTATTTCAATCACTCGATAAACAACAAAGGGTAATATGGGAGACTAGTTTAGTCATTTATAATAGATTAATATTTTAATGTAAATTAAAAATTGTATCCGATTATTCGATGGAATAATCAATTGTAAAAATATTCGAAAGTAATAGACCCAGTATAGTGGGCAACGGGACAAATACAATTTGAGAGGCGGAGCTAGCAGGCCCTCTCAAGGTAAGTGATTTAAAACGTAGGACCCAATATTTGTCCTGTTATAAGATCCTGATTCAGGGAAGCACCTGAATGTTGTTTAGCTCTCCGGGAATCTCACTGGAACATCATTCCCACTTAAAGTCCGAAGAGCTCCCGTCGTTCTCTCCCATACAGATCAATGAAAGATATCACAGCAACATTCCTGAAGGGCCCACCCTGCTTTCCCTTGTTTGTCGCTTAGGAAGAAAGCCGAGGGAGGAGGTGGGGGGGTTTCTCAGGATGGTATGGCATCGCGTGTAAAGGCGGGCGGCCCCACCCGGGCCCCGAGGCACGTTGGCCCACCGTTACCCAGCCACACGCCTGAGAGCGGCAGATTAAAATAAAAACTCCCCAAGATAAACTTCCACAATTGATATCGCTCCGGCCTTTTCCAAGCACTCTGGGACAACACCGCTTCCTGTCCGGTCAGGGTGCGAGGGGTGGGTTGGGGTGGGGGTGCGGTGTTTCCTGTACAGAGCAGATTGGGGGAGGACGACAACGCAAGCATGAAAGGCATTGGACTTCTCTTAACTAGCTGACAAGCCAGAGGGAGGGAGGAATGTTTATTGATCTTAGTCACACACATATTGTAAAGAGGAACTTTGCTACGAGCCGCTAGCACGCTATGGGAATCGTGTGGTGGTGGTGGGGGCGAGGAAGCGCAGCAGGATTTGGACGATGAAAGTTCAAGAATTTTACCAATATATCATATTTTTGACACATTATTCAAGTGGTTGAAAACTCCAACAAGAATGTTCTCGGACAAATCAGACACCGAAACCTTGGCTCTCTCTCTCTGGTCAAATTTGCCGTTGGTTCGGTTTAGCATGATGATCATGAAGAATCTCTTACCGTAAATCCAAACCATTTAACCCCACAATGGTGTATAAAGTTCATCCTTGTATATCTTCTTTTTAAAAATATCCACAGGCAACTCCTCCATTGTGTGTGAAAGTGAGTTTAACTGATGAGTTGTGCACACGAGCTTCCTGCCGACCCCTGGATAACGCTGACCTCTGCTAATTGCGGAATGTCGAGCTATATATATATATATATATATATATATATATATATATATATATATATATATATATATATATATATATATATATATATATATATATATTGAAAATATATCATTTTCAAAAAATAAAACAATAATATATATATATATATTTTTTTTAAATGATATATTAAAATAATATATATATATATTATTTTTTTAAATGATATATTTTTAATTTTTAATAAAAAAAAAAGGTCATTTTTTTTTAAATACACCAAATACTGGCAGATTTTTGGGGAGTGAAAACATTGATTTTTTTTAACATTATATTCCAGCTCCAACTTCCTGGCAATTACGCAAGACTCGACCATCAGTAGCTTTTTTTTTTTTTTTTTCTTAAAATCAAGTAAAAACAAACTTTGTGCCTGTCAGATAATGCTTTGTGGTGATATCAAATTGTTGCTTTTAAAAACACAAAGAACAATAGCCAGCTAACTGGTAAGAATTTATCAGCGTCGCATTGCCCGCTTGACATTGTTTCACCCTGGCTGCTTTCCATTCACTTTGTCCTGCTCTTCATTAGTCATATCCTTTTGCATGCCATGGAAAAGTCATCATTAAATTTACAGACATTCTAACAGCTCGATTTTACGTGCGTCTCCACCGAAATCTGCAAGTCATTGCTACATTTCTGGCTCGTCATTCTTTCTGACTATGAGAAAGAAATACGAGTTGCGCAAAGACGACGTGTCACATTTCCTTCCGTTATGTTCATCAAGCCCAAAAATAAATCACTGTCACGAAGTGTATCAAAATAGGAAATTCACTTTCATGATGAGTCAGCAAAAAAAAAAAATCAAGTGACATTGAAGACGCTTCTTTTTTTTTTCTTCAAACATTTTGCCTTAAAATATATTTAAGTACACATATGGAATTTTATCATGTTACTTAAAACACACTTTTACAGTTAATTACAGTTTCTAATAGCAACAGACATTTTCTGACGTTCTCACCTGAACGCCATTTCAGGAACTGGTCTGCAGCTGACCCCCAATATTGTTCTTTTTGCTTCATGCGATGTTCCCGTTCACATCCCGGATAACCTCAGCATGCTGTGAATAGACACAACACCGCTCGGCCTTCCCGGCCTCCTTGTTTCCACAAGACACAATATTAATCAACGCACGTTGCAGGAATGGAACGTGCTTGGGATTATAACGGATGTTTCCAGAAAATTGTCTCTGACTTTGTTTATCAAAAGGTTTGAGTCAAGGTAAACAAATTTGCTGTGTTTTATGAATGCATAGAAGTCCATCCATCTATTATACACAGTTGGTCTGGTCTAAAATATACAAAATATATATAATAGTTCTCAAACTTTTTTTTTTTACTAACCAACATTGAAATACAGTAGCTGTCAAGTTCTCAGTTGGTTTGCTTTCCTCGTCCATTTTGTCAGTATTCTGGTTTCCTTGTGTTCGTTTTCTTTGTTTGCCTCATTAGATCATTACCTTTTTCTCGTTAGCCCCGCCCCTTTTATTGTCCAATCAGCTCGCTCAGCCACTTGGGCCTCGTTCAGGTGTCACGTCAGTTTGTCTATATTTGGTTCCCTCCTTTCTTTTCAATCTTGGTTGTTATTTCAGCATGTTGTGTGAATTATATGAACGGCAACCAGCCAGATATAAAACGACAAACAAAATGACTTTTTTTTTTTTCCCTCAGTTTTCTGACTTAGTTCCTATATTTGTGCTGTTTTTAAAATATGTATTTTAAAAGAAGCAAAGTTGAGTTGAGCACATTTTTATTATGACGACCATCACATCTTCAAAATGATAGCGATGCAAAATTGTCTAGCTTACTGTTGTCTTACAAAAAAAGAAATTTTTTGGTATCCTGGCAAATCAAATTCACTCCCGCACACACTCACACACACACGCACGATATATTAGGCACATAAATTTACAAAATACTCGATAAAAACACAAAATCACATTTTAGGATACAAATATAGCTTCAGTGTCCTTACATCCACATTATATTGGATTATAAAATCTAAACAGTATAAGCTCATATGTATTTCATTCCGAGTCACAGGATAGCAGCGGGACTCAAAACCACAAAAAGGACATTTGTAAGAAATTAATCTTCACACCATCATTAGCTGCTTGACTTCAATTTGATGTCCTGTACATTACATTCTGACACTCTGGCCCGGTTTGTGTCCATAATGTTACACAAAAATGAAATATATATTACTACATACAGTATAATGTTATTTAAAAGTCACTTTCTTATATTACAGAATTGTAAAGTGGCATGGTGACCAATCAGTGTTGCTGGGCCAGGAGGCGGGACTTAAACGGAAATCACGAATCAAAGAGAGAGGAATACATTAAACCCGTTTGTGATTCGCTGTTCCGAAATTCACCCAAATATGTTTTTCTTTCTAAAAAATGCCGAAAGATGCTGCCTACAAAGAGCAGTGAATCAAGGAAGTAGAATGTCCCATTGCTGATTTGTGATTCGCTACTCGAGTTCGCCTTGTCGTAAATTTTTATGGGAATCTAACCTCCGTTATTGTCTGGAAAACACGTCTTGAAATATGAACTGAAATGCACATTGTCCGTAATTGTGACAGTTATTGTTCTCGTTTATTTTCCAAGCTCAGCGCATTGTTCGTGGAACTTAGTCTTCACTGTACGTCAAGAGGTCTCAGGGTGGCTCTCAGATGGCAGCGTTTGTGCTTCATGGTGAGGCCATACTCAGGCGTCATGTCCACGGGCTCGCCGGGTATGGTATGGAATTGCAACCTCTGGACGATAATAGCTAAGAAGAGGAAGACTTCCTGTCGCGCGATGACCTCGCCGATACAGCGGCGCTTGCCCAGGCCGAAGATCATCACCTTCTCGCCTTCTTGCTTATTAAGCTCTGTGCCGTCGTCACTCAAGAAGCGTTCCGGGTTGAAGGATGACGGATCCTTCCAGAGCTCACTGAAAGATGCGGGGAAAAATTTGTGGTCAAACTTCACCGCAAACCAATTATAGATGTAGCGTTCCACTTACGGGTCGTGATTGATTTGCCATTGATTGATGAAGACGCAGGTGTCTTTAGGAATGAAGAAGCCGTTCAGAGATGTGTCCTTTGTGGTGCTAAGAAGACAACAAGGTTAGATGTCACGCTGTCACTACATCTGAAAAAAAAAAAAAAAACTTACCAGTGGGGGATGGTAAAGGGCAGGAATGACGAGTGACGGAAGATTTCCAAGATGAAGGCCTCCAGGAGGGGCAGGTTGGCTTTGTCGGATAAAAGGGGAGAGCGCTGGAGTCCTACTTTGTTCTCTGGAATTGAAAAGATTTGATAAATTGTCTGCTCAGATGAAGGGAGGGGGAATTCCACTTTTCAGGTACTTACTCAGCTCCTGATTAAGCCTCTCCTGAATCTCCGGGTAAGCCACTAAGTACATGACGGACCAGGACAAGGCGGTCGAGATGGTGTCGAACCCTAAAGTGGGATCAAACTTCAGTTTATCTATTCAAAGTTGACTTTTGATCAATGCTGATGGTGCAATAGTCAGATGTCGTAACGTCCCTGGAACCACAAATGATCTCTACACCAGAGATCTGAAGGTGCCTATTAAAAATCCCCATCTAGGATGTTACACCATGAGACACTCACCTCCAAAGATCTACATTAGCATTCTAGACCGGAGACTACCAGTCCCTTTGGCGGTCCCCCATAACTTCAAAACATGCCACAAAGATCTCTAGTAACCTCAAGACCTTAGCTACCAGAGATCTTCAGTAACCTCTCTCGCCAATAATGACCCAACCCAATCAAAATAAATGGCTATGCTAACGAGTGAAGTCAAAAGAAGAACTCCAACTAACCTGCTCCGAAGAGGTCGTTGACGATCCCTACGATCTTGTTATCCGACACCTGGATGTTAGAATTCTCGTCCAGCTTCCTGTCCTCGCAGTGATCGATAAGGGAGTCGGTGATATCCCGAATGTTGTCCTAAAATTGGGAACTTTTGGTCAGATTTAACCCACCAATTATAATTTTAACACATCCAAACCCAATAACTTTTTTGGGGGGGGCAAAGTTTAAATGGATTTGAAGATTTTGAACACAATACTACTGTAGCGTTTGTGCATTTGGTGTGATGTCACAAAAATGTCAAACTTTTTATGTGATTGTTCTGATTGTGTTTCTCTTCTCAAAGAATTCATAAATTGAACAAAACTGAGTGAGAAATTGGAAGATAAATTATGATTTATGACGGGCGGGCAATACCTTGTTGAAAGAGGCGTAGTGGTCAACCACAATCTTCCTGACAAAGGTGTTGAAACGGTTATTGATGTCCACGAACGCCCTCATGCTGGCGCTGGGCAGATACTGAAGAGCCGGGATGAAATCGGCGGGATTGCCGCTGCCCACCACCTGTCCGAATTCATCGCTCAGATTCACCAGGCTCAGAAGTTCTTGATCGTCGTGGTCGTAACGGCGTCCGAAGCACATTCCGCAGATGACGTTAGCCACGGAGACGACGATATGCCGAAAGGGGTCGAAGCTTCCGTCGACTTTCATGACCTTCTCCAGCTGCTTCACCAGATACTCGCCCTCCTTGCAGATGTGCTCCTCCAGCATGCACGAGTACTGCGGCGAGGTGCCGTCCAGAGTTGCGAAAGATCTCAAGGCACTGTAGGCTAACTTCCGGCGAGCCCGCCACACACCCGCTTTGTCGGTACTGAAGGCCAAACTCTCGCCGTCGTTGATGTAGCGGAAGGAATACAGGTCGGGTCTGCCCGAGAAGTCCTCTCCCTGTTTGATGAGCGCCTGTCGCACCGTTTCGCCGCCGCTCAGCACCACCACGGGACGCATGCCGATCTGGATCTTGAAGACGGAGCCGTAGCGTTGGCTCATGGCGGTAAGACTCAGGTAAGGCCTTTTCCCCAATTGCAGTACGTTGCCGATGATAGGGAGGGGCTTGGGCCCCGGGAGCCTTCGGAGCCCCTCGGGAATGTTGCCGCGCATGGACTTGAGCAACAGGTAGACCAAACACAACGTGGTCACGGCCACCAGACCCTCCGACACGGACAAGGCCCCCACTAGCGGTAGTATCATTAGCGCCATGGCAACCGGCTTCGAAATTTCTGGCTGGAATATCAAAGCACCTGGAAATGGAGGCAGAGGAGCGTTGGGGCTGGGAAGTTGTGCAGCATGCCGAGAACTAACATTTGATTTATTATTTGAACTGAAGCTGAAGAAATGAATTTACCTTGAAGGAAAGAGATGCAATCCGAGAGGAGTCAACAAATTCCCAAATGCTCAGGCCCGAGTTGACACTTCTTGTGTCCCCAAAAGCCAGAATGGGCTTCTGCTTTATAGCGTGCTCCTCCACTTCATTGGCTGCAGCCCGTGATGTAATCACCCCTCCTTCTGTTTGTTATGAATGAAGTCTAGTGCGCTGAGAAGGTGTGTGTGTGTGTGTTTGCATGTGTGATTGCATGTTTCGAAATGCTCTCGTGCATATGCGACAGATATTTATTACTTGAGCATGCTTTGATGTTGTTCATAAAGTCATTACGGGGCTGTGATTGGTTTCATTTTTATGACTAGAAACCTTAAATGAAAAAAGAATGAATAAAGATGTAATGTTTTCACAACAAAATTACGGGATTCTTTTTTTTGTGTACAGCTGAGGTGTGGCATAAATTTACACAAAGTTTGTTTTGGGCTTTTAGCTGACGCCCGCAGCTTGCTGCAGGTTAAAACGGGTGTTTGCGCCTTTTTGGGTGTGAACACGAACGACTCTTTTCGCCGTCAGCAGAAGAAGCTCTTCAAATTCTCTTTAAAAAAAAAAATAAAAAAATAATCATTAACATGACAGAAGGAGAAACTGACTCTGCAGGGGGTCTAAGTGTGCAAAGTTTCTCAGGAAAGAAAAAAGGCCTAAAGTAAAAAAAAAAAAAAAAGTCATATTATTACAAGAATAAAAACAAAACAGTACAGAAAAAAAAACGCAAGATTGCAAAAATTTTACTCGTCATGTTACAAGATTAGAAGAACAATGCGATAAGAATTTAATTGCCAGTCTAATATCCCTGCCGCTAAATTTACAATATCATTTGAGGGTCATGATGTGATGGCTGCTTGATACACTCGACTTTGATTACCCACTTGCACGTTCAACAAAAGTGACGACTCAGCTGTTTTTGTGTGCGTGTGTGTAATATGTGAATTTTGTTGTATGAAATTACACGTGGAGTCTAATAGTGCAGGGGTCGGTGTCGGGGGAGGGTTGCGCCGAGGTGGGAAAGGGCATCATGACAACATCTACCACCCAAGCAGAGCTAAGTCCTGATAAAGCACTCGGGTCGAATGCCATTGCGTGCTAGTACCTGTTAGCCGGAGTTAAACATTGACCAGTTGCGTGAGAGCGCAGCGATCAAACCTTCACCTCCCCTTTGAGGTTGCGAACCTTGCAGGGCAGGGTGGGGTGGGGTGGAGGAGTATCCGAATGCGGGGGTAGACCGGTTCAATATGATCGTTATAAAAAAATTGGAGTTTCTCAGAGTTTGCAAAGTGAAAAAGGTTTAAAAAAATTAATTACTTCTGGAATGTTATAAGAGAAAAGTTGCTGTGTTAATAGAATTAAGTTATCTTCTTTGAGATTATCTAGATAAACTAGAAATAATGTTACAAAAGAACTAATGAGATTATGAGAAACCCTGTTATGAGAATAAAGTTGTAATTTTACCGGAATACATTTTTATTTTTCACCATAATATTAAATTAAAGCTTCATTCTTGTAATGTTATGATCTTCGCACCTCCTTTGATTTATTCATCATCACTCCTTGGTAAATTTAGGTGAAACAGCTGAATTGATTTAAAAATACTTTTGATTGAAACAGTTAATGATTAATGCTCATGTTCGAAAGGATTACTTGCACATGTGGCATATTTTTGTGCGAAAACAAGCTCCGATGCCAAGATTGTGCAACATCAAGCATTGTGAAACAAAACAAATAAAACACACACAAAAAAAAACAAAGCGAAAACTGTGAATTATTGTATTGTAATCTGCTTTATTTCGTTTTTTTTTTTTGTGCTGTCGTCTTAATATTAATAGCTAAATGCACGGTTTATTGGCTTATGTATAAATCCGGCCTTGTCACGGCCAAATTATTTTGACAAGGTTTCAATCTTACCATCCAACAATAAATAAATAAATAAATAAATAAATAAATAAATAAATAAATAAAAATAAACTAACAAATAAATAAATACAAAGGTATACATGAGTAAAAAATAAATAAAAAATAAATAAAAATAAACAAAAATAACTGAAAATAAACAAAAAGAAATAAAAATAAATTTAAATAAATAAATTATATATAATAATAATTATTACGTACAAATCCGGCCTTGCCACAGCCAAATTATTTGGACAAGGTTTCAACCTTACCATCCAACAATAAATAAATAAATAAATAAATAAATAAATAAATAAATAAATAAACTAACAAATAAATAAATACAAAGGTATACATGAATAAAAAAAAAATAAAAAAAAAATAAATAAATAAACAAAAATAAACTAACAAATAAATAAATACAAAGGTATGCATGAATAAAAAAAATTAAAAAATAAATAAATAAATAAATAAATAAATAAATAAATAAATAAATAAATAAATACTGTTTTAGGTACGCCCAATATGCCAATTAGATTCCATGTGCAAAATGACTCGTGTATTAATGAATGTGATGTCATTGACTGGCAATGTTTGTCCACCGAAAAAGTCCATAAAATCAAAACGCAATGATAGCGTGGCCAAAAGTAGAGACAGGTATAAATTATAGTGCTATTAGGCTGGCTTGTTGCGAGAAAGTGTGTGCGTGCGTGTAGTGTGTGTGAGCGTGTGTGCGTGCGTGCAAGCGGTGCTTGCGTGAGAAGCGGAGGCTGGGTCCAGAGGAGGGGAGGGTCTCGGACTTGCGGACAATCCTAAATCTGCCGGCTCAAGTCACGCGAAGGCGGCACCCACTGCAAAAGACACACGAGGCTCTTAAACTGGCAGAACAAAGAACAACGCACGACCACCACTCCGATCTGTGCGCGTGTGTGTGTGTGTGTGTGTAGTGCGTGTGTGTGTGTAGTGCAAGCGAGGATCTGGCGGCTTTGGAGTCATGCAATGTGCCACTCAGCCCTCACTCATCGTACTCATGCAAGGCAGCGAGGAACTGCACTGCTCTTTCAAAACAAGTTGAACAAATCAGGATTAAGATGCTGTCGCAAGCGTGCAGCAACACTTGATTCACTTTCCAGGTCGCTGTTGCCAATAAGCATTAGGGACACAGCCAAAATCAAACAATAGTTTTAAATTACAGAGGAAAAAAGAAAGTAGGATTTTATTGTGAAAAAAAGGCAATGCATTTCTGCGGGGAAATTCTATATAGTATATAGAATTTCCCCGCAGAAATGCATTGCCTTTTCTTCACAATAAAATACTACTTTATTTTTATTTTATGACACAGGGGTGTCAAGCTCATTTTATTTTGTATAGCTTATTTTGGAAGGCCATTATGATTGTCAACCCAAATAAATGTATGAGCACCTCATATTATATATAGTAAAAGCTACAAAATAACTCATTTTTAAATCAGACGAGTAAAAACTGGTCAAATATTAAAAAAAAAATATTATTAAAAGTGAAGACATTTTGCAATTCTAGTAATGACACGAATTTGATGCACAATTTGTCTTAAAATAAAATAATGAATAAAATGATGTGGCGGGCCGTATCTGGCCCCCGGGCCTTGGGTTTGACACCTGTGCTATATAGCATCAGAAAAAGTTCATTGAAAAAAAAAAAAGTTTATTTTTGAGAAAAACTGCATGTGCAATATCTTGATGCTGCACCTGTGGGGTGGATGGATTATTTTGGCAAAGTGATTTAGACAAATTTGCAAAAATTATTAGAAAGTTTTTGTGACACAACTTTAGGCCACACAGCTGGACAGTAAGGTCACATAGCGGAGAGCAGTTGAGGAATGGCTGGTAGAAGCTTCTTAAACAGATTAAAAGTGATCACATGGTCCCTTGCAGGAAGTGAGCTACTGTTAGCAAGTTAGCTGAGCTGAGCTAAGCAGCAGGGTGAGTATCAGGACACGCACAAAAGCAGATGAGCTGGAATTAATACAAGTCGACTCCCTGTGTCTTTTCAGGCCTGGATTCTTAAGCCTTTTTTTGTGGGTCTATCTTGGGGTAGAAAAGTGAAAACAGGTTCAGACGCTGGATTTTTACAATTGATTGTGCAACAATTTCAGTTTTACAGCAATTTTAAGAGGCGCTACTGTGGGAGCTTGAAAAGAAAATTGTGGAGTCATTGTGTATTTTCAGGCATGGCTTCTGGAGAATATTTTGTGGGTCTGCTTATGATAGATGTGCCTGACAAATTCCACATGGCTCAATGAAACTATTTTGGAGGGCTGAATTGAAAATGACAGCAGGTTTTACAGTTTCAAAAGCTTGAAACTAAAATGGCATACTTCCTGTGTATTTGCAGGTAGGTTTTTTTTTTTTTGTGGGTCTACCCATGCTAGGCAAATAGACAAATTTCATGCTGTAAATGAAACTGGTTGTAAGTAATTAAGTTTAAAAACATTTCTGACATGCATACATGAGTCAAAACAAACAAAAAACAAAATGGTGGACTCCCTATTTATTTTCAGGTGGGGATTTTTGTGGGTCTACTCATGATAGAAATTCCTACCAAATTTCACATTGCTCTGAGAAACTGGATTTTGTGGCTTCTTTTATTTTGGGTGATTAAGCAGATGCGTTGTTTGATTGTCTTGAGTTTGTTTTTATAATTTTATAACAATATGATTGGATGCTGAATAAATTTGAGGCGCTGTCACTGGTTTGCAGAATCTAAGTGGTCATCTAAGTGGTCGTCAGTGCGCCCTCCAGTGGACAAATTTAGAAACAAAAGTTTCTTTAATTAAAACATTTTTTAATTTAATATTTAGTATTATTTATTACTTATATCTCTGCCCTTTTCTTGCTTACTCTGAGTTACTAAACTGAATAGACAATGACAGTCATGATTTTTTTTTTTTAGTTTGGATTTTAATTTTTTCCACTAATTTTACATGTGCTTTAGAGTTTCTGTTGTTTATTTTATACCAGTTCCAACACTCTGTTCCATTCCGACAGTTCGTGTCCAAGTTCCTGCTTTTGATTGACGTGCCATTTTTATTTTCTTCCGGGGGGTCGGGTCGCGACAGGAGCCGCCACCGGGGTCAGCAGAGGTCACATGCAAGCATCACGCTTCACACGCAACCCTGAACGCATGTATGTGTGTATATGTGTGTGTGTATTTGCATTTGTGGATCACCTTCCCTTCCTGACCAGGCACATATAACAGATTAGTAAGTGAGCTAATGGTCCCCCTTACCCACCTCGCCTCCTCCCACTTTTACAGCCCTCATACGAGCTGGCGTGTAACAATAGTTGCGTGCGGAAGGATCTCGGTCATCCATCTTTCTGTCACCTCTGACTTTGTGCTACTAAGGTGTCATAAGTGAGTGCAAATGGGCGAGGAAGAGGATAAGGAGGAGGGGGGGGCGAGGGGGAAAGTGTTCGTGAGAGCAAAACATTTTCAACTTGCATGTTTGAGGAGAGTTACGACCCTCCACCGGGAAATAATTGGCCTGTTGTCAGCAAAGTCGCTCGGGGCTGGCTTTATGAGATGCTAAAAATGTGCCGTTGCTCGGTTTGAAGCACGACAATACAGACGTTTTAAAATAGAGGACAAAGTTTTTGTGAAGTACGTGATTCAATGCATGATTTTTTTTAAAAGCTAATTAATCCGATCATTTTTTTTGTTGATTATACAATAAATCACATACATGAATCAAAAGCAGGACATTAATTTATTTAGAAATGCATTGGGAGAAAATGCACAAATGTAAATTGATTATCACTTTTGGGTTTAGTCCATATGAGAAATTATTAATTTAATAAATTTAGCAGTAAAATATACTGGGATGGCATGAGTGAGTTGTGTTGATTGAGGGCTCTTGAATGTCCCATTCACCGCCCTGTGTTTATTTATAACACTGTCCCCCGCATGCACTTCACTATTTCTACTCTATTTTATACGGGGAAACGTACGGAGGCCAGCAGCACGCAAAACAAGTCATGCGTGGCTCACATTAACCCCTTCTGCCCTTCTTTGCACGCACACACACACGCACGTACATTTACCCGCTGAATGACCTCGGTAACGAGGTCTCACTCTGTTACAGTTGCCAGTAACTTTTTTTCAATTTGAATAATATTTAAACTTTTTATTTTTTGCTAAAAAAATAAAACTCTATTGGCTGGCAATCAGTTCAGGGAAACAGCATGGACATTTTTCCTGGTTTAAACATATTGAAATCAACCAAGACAATTTTATTAATCAGTAAAAAGAATCAGCGTAATATTCTTTCATTTACTTGTATTTTTTTTGTATTATTTTCTCAATATTTGTGTGAATTACAACATTTTTATTTGTATTGAAAAAATGTTTAGTGCATATTTGTATTCATTTTCTAATTAGAAAATTCAGTCATCTTTTATCCATTTGTTTAAATTAATTTTTTTAGGTTATTTTAATTTGTTAATTATAAAAACAGTAATACAGTCAAACAATTAAATCCTTATAAAATATAAATTAATATTATAAAAATGTTTCCTCTTTTCCCAGGTCTCATGAGGACCACGTTGACACAACAGCAGCGAGGAGGAGCTTTCCAAGTCAAAGAGGTTCATCCTTTTGTGTGACCCCCCCTCCCTCCAGTGATCCCTCTCTTGAATAGAGGATCTCGGGGGGTTAATCATTGTGCATTGCGTGCAGACTGTGTTTGCTCTGTCAGAGCCAAGGGTCGCCGGGCCTGTGTACAGAAAGAGCAAAGGGACGTATCGCTCGCCATTTTTTTCCTATCACAACAATCGGGCGGCCGCTGTTTTAGACGGCACGCCAAGTTCAGCACAAAAAAAGTCGGACCAAATCCTCCTTGCCAGTAGTTGGCGCCACCACAATGGTGACAGCGTCAAAAAAGTAAAGTCTTAAATTAGATTAAAATTTATATTCATAGGTATTTGAGATGAATAGAGTGAAAACTCGTACTGGTATTGGCATGAAAAAAAGTGTAGAAGAAGAAGCGGCTCACCCACATGCCCTGTGTGTCGCAATACTCGCTGTGTGTGTGTTGTGTGATCTAGTGCAGGTGTAAACAAGCGTGTGTGCTGGATGCCAATGGGCGTCACCAGCCTTATATAAACTCTGATTCCTGCAGGGTATTATTATAGTCGGGCCCCCTTTTAGGGACGTGAGCCAACCTTCAATACAAACAGTTAAATTCTATCCCAGGTGTGAGCAAAGTTTGGTATGTGGGCCTCATGTGGCCCCCTACAACTTGACCCTGGATCAGCGGAGGACAGGCAGAAGCAGTTTTAGTCATCAATATATTCGAAATACCCTAAAAATCAAAATTTACGACTGCATTTAAATTTTTTATGGTAAAATAACTGGTTAGTTAATTTATTGTAGCATTCCTTCGCTTAATCACTAGTGTGACTGCCACCATTAAATCTGGATTTGATCCGAAGCCATCTGAGCATTCCAGGTATAATTAAAGAGCAGTCAGTATTGTACAATGTCTGCGCCAAAACTTGGCCTCAGGACACACGGTGGCGGCGGGCACGAAACTTTTGTTTGATGGAAGTTTGGATACTGACTCATCGTATCAGCAGCACGCTACTGTAAACTCATTACTGCTGCACAATGAGCATCCATCCATCCATCTATTTTCCATAGAGTGTGTTCTCATGGCAGGTGAGCTGGAGCCAGTCCTTGCTGATTTGGGGCAAGTTGTAGATCCTAAACTGGTCGCTAAAAACTCCCTGGACAAAAAAGCATTAAGACAATTTGTGGTATGCGGGAAGAGGCCAGAGTACCTGTCAAACTCCAGAGTTAAAATCCAAACACAGAACCTCTTGACTGAGGCACTAAGTAATTTTGTTGAAATTTTATTAGTAAAGACAGCAAGCGAAGTAGTAGCAAAATTAACACATTATTTTATTTATTATTTATTTATTATTACTATTTTCATTATTTATTTTTATTATTTATTATGTATTTATTTATTCTATTATTTTTGTGTTTTTTGTATTTTGTATTTATATATTCAAATTTTATTAATAAAGACAGCAAGGGAAGTCGTAGCAAAATTAACACATTATTTTATTTATTATTACTATTTTCATTATTTATTTTTATTATTTATTATGTATTTATTTATTCTATTATTTTTGTGTTTTTTGTATTTTGTATTTATATATTCAAATTTTATTAGTAAAGACAGCAAGGGAAGTAGTAGCAAAATTAACACATTATTTCATTTATTATTTATTTATTATTACTATTTTCATTATTTATTTTATTATTTATTATGTATTTATTTATTCTACTATTTTGGTATATTTTGTGAGGTTGCTAATTAGCAATTTAATCACTTTCCAGGTCCAATAAAATTTTTACAGTTAGTTTTAGTTCGTTTTTACACCGCCGAGCACAACATTAAGATTTATAAACATGGCGTGTCCTTTTACAAATAACCATTATGACTTCAGAGGGGGAAGTTCTTTAATGGAGCCCGTTTAACAAGTTGCGTGACCCTTTACAGCGGGATGAAAGTGACGAGATAAAATGAGCGAATTCCCACCCAACCAAAATCCTTTCAAGTGTCCGTGAAAGACTTTTTCTATGGGCGTAGAAGTTTCCTGTTGGCTTCCCCGCCCTGCACGAAAAGGCGCTGCACACACCTGGTAGAAGGTTCGCACGCACACATACCAGCACTTAAAAGACGGCACGCTCACGGCATGAAAGTTACGACTTGCTGGTTTTTTTCACGCACGCAAACATACGCACGCGACAACTCGGCAGACGAGATGGACC
Organism: Syngnathus scovelli; assembly: GCF_024217435.2. Classification (NCBI taxonomy): domain Eukaryota; kingdom Metazoa; phylum Chordata; class Actinopteri; order Syngnathiformes; family Syngnathidae; genus Syngnathus; species Syngnathus scovelli. Next base: position 20,409,836 of record NC_090850.1, read on the forward strand.
AGGAGGTCATACTCAAGTAGAAGTAAAAATCATACTTAATGTCACATTTACGGGGCCTTTCCTAGTCGCAAGTTTGCATGGTTACCTGTTGCTAGGCAGATTTGACGGGGCTTCAACAAAACTGCCCCACAAATTCAATGATCGTACGTACGTTCGAATGTGTTTTCGAACACATTCGAACATACTTGCGAGTACGTTCGAACGTACTCGTGCGTACGCATTAGGGGAAAAATGCTACGTTTGTAGCATTTAGCTAAAAGTATGTTTGAACGTATTTGCGAGTACGTTCAAACCTACTACAGTCAAAAATGTTTTATTCTACATTAGCAGGTCTACGTTTCCATAGATTATCCTTTAAACCAAAATGCTAATGTTTGTATTTTGCTTTTGTGAGGTTAGTCTCGTTTCATCGCAACTTTGCAGCGTACGTTACATTATTTTATAAGTTATTATTGATGTTCTAACATCGTACGAGCATCAAGGTGAATTCCGTATTCCCTCAGATGTACTTTGTGTCGGGGTTAATCTGGAACAAATTCACCACAACAGATCCAGTTAATTGTCTGATTACGCAGACAAGTCAGTACAAGATGTTTTCTTTAATATGAAAAAAACCAACTTGTGCCCTGAAGGTGATGTTAAATATTCACAACGCTAATAAGACAAAGGCACAGCACAGATGCTGTAAAAAAAATTATCCAAACATTGGAACAGAATGTAGTTATGATTGCTTAGATAAGCGCTTCAAACACGGCAACCTCATGTGATGGCCTTTGACCAAAACAGATTTACATCAAGCGTGCTCCAGTTATTCCGCATTTTACACGTAACAGATTTATTGAAAATATGGATTCACTTCAAATTCTGTGAAATCATTAACAATTTTCGAAACCAACAACCAAAATGTGCATATTAAAAGTAAATTTCCATATTAGTAATTGTAATATTGGATATAATTCTATGGTTATCATGAAATAAGCTCCTTTTCATAAGGAGATTGTTAGAAAAAAAATACTTGTGTGATTTAGTAATTCAGTGGTTGCGTGTTGCTTTGCGTGCCATGGCCACTGTGGTTTGGCTCCCGAACGTCAACTCGAAGTACTCTGCGGCTTTCCATGGGAATTGTTACAACTTGTATTTGTTTTGCAGGGGAATGTAATAACGCGCATCATCATCTTCATCGGTAGAACATTCCTTTTATTATGGATTGACACGAAAAGATGTCTGTACCCACGCAAGCGGTGGATATGATATCGCTGAGTATGTAGCTGCTACTCGGAATTCTGGGTTTTAAATCTTCTGGGAGGTCGAAATATTTGGCAAACGGACGGTAGACATGATCACACAGCTTAGCTATGTGCTTAAGAACAAACTAGCGCAGATAAGCTATCAGCGGCTAACACAGCTAACAGAATTGTTCTGTCAAATATCATTTGGCTAATTCATTAGCATATAGCTAACAGGGCCAAACCCTGGCCCGCTGGGGAAAATTAGTCCACAGTGTGACTATTTTTTGGCCCGCAAAGACACTTTTAAAAAGTAGAAATGTTTCTGTCAATTTTTATTACCATTCATCTTTTAAAAAATTTCAACAGTTCTTACTCGTCTCTGATTTCAAAACTATTTATTCATTAGTTTGTTTTGTAGCTTATATTGTAAATCATATGAGATGTTCATAAATTTATTTGGGTTGACAGTCATAATGGCCCTCCGAAGGAAACTATGACTACGATGCGGCCGGCCACAAAAATGAGTTTTGGTTCCTCAGAGCGCCACAATCAAATATTAACATAAATATAGATTTACAGGTATAGCAAATCTTGGGCTAGCCTGCTAACCAGACCTCGCGCTACACTTGCAATAGTAACCATGAGGGCCCTTTGCGCGGACTTCGTTAATGGTGTGCCACGGGACAGGTCAGAAGGTCGGAGATGTTGGGGAGGTCGCAGACTTAACCGTCCGTTTTTCTCCAAGCACGGTCCGCGTCAGCGTGCATGCGAAGCGCTCGTAAATGGTGCAGGAAGCCGAGGTGTTTGCAGCCCGAGCGCCTCGGGCCAGGGGAGTTTACACAGTGTTGCTATTAATCCGCCCTCTCGGAGATTGAGCTGTACAAGTCTTCCATAACAATGCCTGTCATGCTCGAACATTCCCGTGAAGGGAAGCACAAGTCGTCACGCATGGCTTCGTTTGTATGGTAAACAAAAAGTAGAAGTGGAGCATTTTGGATGCCGTGAAAACAACATGCTAAGTTCGTTACGTGACGGTTTAGCCTTGTCGTAGTTGCGTGAAAGTCGTAGTATGCATTAGACACGGACAGGGATATTTTGTCAAGTTTCGCAGTTTGCTATGTTTTTTTATGGTTCAAAAAAATCTGTAAAACTCAAAATTTCTTTTTCAAATTGTTAGTAATTCAATATCTGAAATATATCAATATCTCAATATCTAGAATATAAGTCATTCTTTTCTCAAATATGCAACATATTCAATAATCAGATTACTTTTTGCCATTAAACTATCCAAATATCTTTTTATTGTAATATTATGACTTAAATGAACCTATTATTCCATATTACATTTTTTGCCCATGTTTTTTGAGTAATGCTCAGTTTTTTTCTGTTATGTTCTGACTTTTTTTTGTATTTTTAAATTAATTAATTTAATCGATTTAATCAAAAAATGTCTTTTTTTTCCTTGACTTTTTAATTGGAAAATAGACTTGTAATGCTACAACTGTAATTTAAAAAATAAATGAAAAATATTGCAATAATACGGCTTTTGTGTTTCAAAAACATTTTACAATTTTCCGACATTTAGAGATTTCACCACAAAAACATACAAATGTTTTCTTTTTCTCATGATTCGACTTTAATATACACTGGAATTTTTCTCAGATATACTAAATTTTTTCCTTGGAAATACAAAACTTATTTTCTCCATTACATGAAAGTTTATCCAAACTTTTTTCTCTAACATGCCTTTAATCTTACATTGTTATTTCTTTCCTTTTATTTTCCTTTTCAGTCACACACACACACACACACACGCTCACAGGGAAGTGGGCTGCAGCTCAACATTGCGCCTGGGGCGGGTCACTGCATTTTAAGAATGAGTTAGCGTGTCAAGATAGCGTGTCTCGCCGGCAGACCACGCCTGCACCTGTCAGGTGTTTCGTGCAGAAGACTGTGCGTGCGTGTTAGATACTGAAACACGTGTGTGTGTGCCGAATAGCCAGGCGATGATAGACATGATGTTATTAAGCCATCCCTGGAATCACAATTAAAAACCGCCAGTAGTATTTGATGTCACCTTACTCAAATGTTCCTCTGTGCCAACTGTCACATTTTATGTGTCATTGACCTGCATTTGACCTCCGGATGCATGACATCATATATATATCTATATATATATATAGATATATATATATGAATATAACATAATAAAATATAATATGTCTAATGGAATAGATTTTTGGCGCTCTCTTCTTCTGTTGATCTCCCCTCTGGCGCCTCCCGCAGGCCAAGGGGCGGGCCTCCAATCGCATGACAAGAGCTCGTCGGAAGTGAGCTCATCTCATGTGTTCTTTCTGGCACATGACACGTTTTCTTACTTATTACTTAGTGAGCGAATTGTTTCCTGTTGTTTTGGGGCCCCGGCTGTCGGTTGCCCTGGCAACCGGTTCGGAGATGTCAAAAGCTCTTGTGTGTCAATAAATGTATAACACACACACACGTCAGACAGATAGTGTGTGTGGGTTTACGTGTGTTTTGAGAGGTGGTGAAGCGAGTCCAGGCAAGACCCCTCTTCACTCTGCAATTATCCCCTCCTAGCTGTTTTTGCTTCTGACCTCTGCGACCTACGCTTGTCGTAATGACGCCTAGCCACGCTAGGGTTCAACAGCGTGTGAAGATTTGCTTGTGTGCGTGTGTGTGTTCAATTATTATAATATTAAGGCATTTCAATCAAACGTTTCCTGCAAAAAAGTTTTTTCTTGAAACAGACCTGATTCTCATTATATTTGTTTTTTTTTAATAGAACAAATATGACTCCGAGAATATGACTTTATTCCCTCTCAGTGCACACTGACAATAAAGAATTCCAGGCGAGAGTCTGTGCTAGCATGCTAACCTGCAGCAATCGGAGAGAACGCTAGCAACAAGGCTTGTCCTTTCAAGTCCTTTATGTCCTTCAAGAATTCTCAATTTTTTCGATAATGTCACCAGCAGCATTCCAATAAGTTCAGGTACTGAACATGAGGTCCCCTTGGCCGGACCCCCACTCGGTGAAATCGGACTCCCCGACAGAGGGAAAAGAGTCCAACGAGATGCCCCTCCTCTCTCCAAACACTTTCTCCTGAAGCTCGATGATATCGTTGCGAATGTCGGCCATCATCAGCAGCAGGAAGTCAAAGGAGCCAGGTGGGCCCTGACAAACAAATTGCATTGTATATTTATAGATTTATTTATACAAATCGATATTCATTTATGTATAAAAGTTTTGCATTTGTTCCATTAAATCAACTTACAGGGGGACCGCTAGGACCATCGGCTCCTCTATCACCCTGAAAATGAAAAAGTATTCATGTGATATTGTTAACAACTAAAATCCCTTAAAACGTATTTATACATACATATATAATACAAATAGTATATTTGAGACTAAAGAGACTCAGTCATTGGTTAATTTTTAGCTCGAGACATTTTTGTAATTGCCAGTTTGGCCACCAGAGGGCAGCAGAGCATCTTATGAACACATTCATAGCTAAACATGAGGGAATAGTTTTTATATACAGTACACAAAATACTATAGTATGTGCTATAAAGATATTGAACTGACCTTTAAACCATCTCTTCCGGGTGCCCCGGGTGGTCCCTGCACGGAAACACGATTATACTCTAAATACAGTCCAGTCCTGTTTTGCATTTGGTTCTTATTTATTTATTTACCACTGGTCCTCTGCGACCTCTTTTGATGTGTCTCAGATCAGGCTCTGGCCCGATGGGTCCAATGTCCCCCCGGGGGCCCCGAGGACCTGGAGGGCCTCCCTCACCTGGGTCTCCTCTAGCTCCTGGACCCCCTGGGTGACCTGTGGAGAAGGTAGCTTGGTAAAAAAAATGCATTGATCCTTAGGTTGGTCGGAATGGATGTGAAATCAGCAGGAAAATTTAAAAAATAGGTTGGGACGTTAGGCGGGCTATATTAGTTAAGTATTAAGCATCACCTGGGACTCCAGGAGGTCCTGGAGGTCCAGGTAGACCAGGACGGCACAATCTGTCAGGATTTTTTCCCGACCTCCTGTGGGAAGGTTTGTCGCTGCGGTTGGCCAGCAGGTTAGGAGCCTTCAATCACATCAAGTATTTTAAGTCCACTACACTCCAACTATATACCACAAGCTACATGAGATCTCTGGCAAGGCTACCTGCGGACTGGCCAGCCGCAGTTTTATTTGCAGCAGACTGCTTTTCATGGTCATGAAGTCCTGGCAGGTAAAGGAGCAAGTGGCTGCGCTCATTAGCGTGTCTGACTTCCCTGATGAACTCACTGAAAATCAAAAAACGACAAAATAGAACAATTAAATGTTTCTGTTTTATCTAATAACTTGGTTAACTTGCTTTAATGCAATTCTAATACTCATTATAATGATTTTTATTAGCATGATATTTACAGTAGATCGCATTTTATTATATATTATAATTTTAAATATTTACTCTAAGTCAAAACAAATTCACGGTTGCTTTAAATCCGACACAAATGAGCAATACGCAGTGATTTGCGGTGTGTGCTCCCCCTCAAAATATATGATACATTGTGCACGTTGTTGCGTCTTTGGCAAGCCGTGCACACTGCTTGGATTTATTGCTCCACTTCATCCTTTGGAGTTACAACATCGAAATAATAAGCTGCTCCATATGGACTGGATATAAATATGACTACATGTCTATACTGCACATGGAATTGCCTTTTAAATCTTCATTGCAAAAAATGTGTTTCACATGCACCTGCCATGATTGAAGTCTACTTGTATGTTTTATTTTATTTATGCAGCTCATTTACTCAAATACAAGCAATGTGGATATTTAGCGAGTACGCAACTATATTTGGAAATTACAAAAAGGCAAAATTGACACCACATGTTTCATTATGACAAATCGATTTTACAGTTTTCTTACAATTGTGCACGGCGATGCATGAATGTTGGTCGGGAGCCAGAAGGTATCCACTTTGGCATCGACACAAGTAGCTGCCACCCGTGTTGACGCACTCATGCTCGCACACGTTGCCGCCAGACTCCTTGCATTCGTCTATGTCTGCACCGAGGGGGAAAAAAAAAAGATGCAACATTTAATTGGAACCACTAATTGGTTTAAATAAATAAATAAATAAATAAATAAATAGAATAATATATGTATATATGTCTTCCAGCCTCTGATAGTCTCAAACAGATGCTTGATGATACTGACCAAGACAATAAGGAGATTGGTGGTTGCGGTGTCTCTCCCGATCGAAACGATAACCTTGATAGCATGTACACACCACCCGTCCGAAATTGTCTGTGCACTGTTGCTCACACGGCGACTCGGCACACACGTCCACGCCTGAGCAGAAATAAAAATACATGGAGGGAGCTGTCGGAAAATTAGGCACGGAACATCAACGAGTAAAGAAATCTCAAAATCCGGAACACCTAGACGAGGGCCACTTATGACCTCAATTCAATGTCAGTCATTTCTTTCTTAAAAGGGAATTCAAGTCAAAAATATTGTTTATAATTAACTAAAACTCATCTAAACATTGATATTTGGATTCAATTTGGTGAATCTTGTGACCGTCACATTTCTAAATTCAGAGAACAGGTGAGTCGACACCTGTGATGTCATTTTCAATCGGCAGCAAGCAACAAAATGGCCGCCGCTTAAAACGATTAAAAACGGGTGGTGTTTGCTGCTGAATTCATATTTTAAAAAAGCAAATCAGAATGTATTGAAGATATGAAAAGAAACATTTGGACTTCCCAGCCAAATCCATACTGATTGATGATGTATTCCATATGAAGTACAACAATGAAGCACAAATGGGAGTTCAACCGCATCGGCCACTTTGTTGTTGATGCCAGAAGTGAGCTAATATGGCTTACGTGATTATTCGAAAGCGACAAAAAGGCAATAATGTGGAATTTTTTGGAACGTCACCCAAACCAATGTGGTCTGCAGATTTTGTTTTGGCGCAGGATGTTTCACAGCTATACAGGCGACGAAAGCATAGACGTTAAATGTGTGTGTGTTTAAAAAAGTGTGTTTGACCTACTTTCAGGTAAGCACCTGCCCATCACAAACCTGAAGCCCTCGCAGCATTTCCTCCTGAGGAGAAAAAAGATTGAATATTAATATTTTATGATTATGACTAAAGGGGGACAACATTTATAGGGCAACATTTTTTGAAAGTAGAAAAAAAATGGCAGTTTTTAAAAATAAGAAAAAAAAGGAAAACCCCATAGTATTGTGATTTTTATTGTCATAACTTTATTTACAATCTATTTTTGTTTCCTATTAATAAAAAAAAACATTTGGAATGTGGCGATTCATTCATTGAGGATTTTATTTTGTATCCACGTGTTTTCATCACATGTCCCTCGCATCCACCAATCAGCTCCCTGAACATGTACCTTGTCCAGGTGTTCTTTCTTGTCTCGTTAGTCTGGTTGTATTTAATTCACGGGAGCCATTTTGTTTTTAGTGGTGTGACTAAAGCTGACTAGCGGCTTGAAAAACATCTGGAGAAAGAACTGGAGCAAACTAAACCTTACAAATGGAACTATCGGAATTAAAAAGAAGGTTTGGAGGTGGAATTGTAAGGGAACAAGGAAAACCTGCGCAAGACACGAATGGCTGAGGTAAGTCTTGAAAAAAAATCACCTAGCATGACCCTTATAACGATTTTTTTCGATAAATGTAATTCATGTCCCCCACTGATCATGCTTCTAAAAATATCATCCTTCGAGTGTCTTTAATTCATTCCTTGTGTACACCCTAAAAATGATTTAGGGCATTTGTCACATATGTGGCCCAGCACATGTACGGCACATCACAAGAGGAAATGACTCAAATGTCGTGACCGCACAACAAATATCACACAAGAGGGGAAGGAAACACATTACCAAAGTGTGCGAATTAGCGTTTTATTCATCTGCAGCCTCCATGTAGCATCATTTTAAATCACCAACCAAACACACACACACCAGAGTGAATAATCACCCATAAACCGTCGAGACAAGCCCGAACTGATGAGATCCAGATGATTCTGCCGCTTTAATCCCGAACCGAGGTGGAGACAGGTGGGTGAAAGTTAAGATGAAAATTGTCACTACTTCATTGAGTCCGTCGACAAATCAGTCAGTGAAGGTAATGACTCGCAGATGCGAGCTCAGTCCCGTGGGAGAAACTCATACCTTTTACGCCGCTCGGATTAAAGCGAGGTTAGGTGACGTGAAGATTCCAATCGGTGTGATTCTGATGTTAAATCAGGTCGAAAGTGTTACGAATGACCTCATTTCTACAAGATATGTAGAAGATATGCCGAGAGGCCAAGTCAGGAACTATCAACATCCTAAAATAATTTTTTTTGGAGTAATTCAAAACACCTCAAAAGGGATATATTGAATGATGAACTGCAAAGTTTCTACACGGTGCCTGTCAGCCAGCCATTCGGCATCAACGTCTGCACATGTCCCATGGGTGCTCCTGGTGGAGAACACAGAGGAAGCTGTGGTGTCTGGACGAGCAGATGAGGGCAGCAGGAGAGCTGACCCGTGTGTTTTTGTTTTGCTGTGTGAAAGTATGTCAGAGAGACAGGAAACAGGCCCCCACAACACACTCACCGACCGGTGTGTGTGTCTTCATGTTTTCTGGAGAACTTCTTCGGATTTTTGTTCTGGTATCATTCCTAGAATATGCTTCAGACTCTTATCCCATGCGGGATTCCCGGTCTTTATCCTGACGTTCTTTCTCTCGTTGGCGCTTATTTGACAAGATTGCTTAATGGAGTGCTAATGCCTGCTTCGGGTTACGGTCAAGTCGGAACTGTCAACACTGAATCTCGACGTTGTCAACCGCCTTGAGCATTGGTCTACCATCTGGTCTTAAGGACTTCCAGTTGGTCTTACGGATTGATGTTTCCGTACGTACTTTTTTGCACGAGATTGTCGAGATGTATGTAAGATAGTCTATATCAGGAGTGTCAAACTAATTCAGTCGTTGTTATAATTTCCTTCAGAGGCCAGTAAAAAAATGAATGGTACAAAATATCTGTATTTTTTTAAAAGTGAAGATAATTTTAGATCGGATACAAGCGGCCGAAATGAGTTTTCTCCACAGGATGTCCGGGCTCTCCCTTAGAGATAGGGTGAGAAGCTCGGTCATCCGGGAGAGACTCGGAGTAGAGTCGCTACTCCTCCACGTTGAGAGGAGCCAGATGAGGTGGCTCGGGCATCTTATCAGGATGCCTCCTGGACGCCTCCCTGGGGAGGTGTTCCGGGCATGTCCCACCGGTAGGAGACCCCGGGGACGACCCAGGACGCGCTGGAGAGACTATGTCTCTCAGCTGGCCTGGGAACGCCTTGGGATCCCCCGGGATGAGCTGGATGAAGTGGCTGGGGAGAGGGAAGTCTGGGAGTCCCTCCTAAAGCTGCTGCCCCCGCGACCCGACCCCGGATAAGCGGAAGAAGATGGATGGATGGATGGATGGATAATTTTAGAATTGACAAAGGAAGTCAATGGTTGTCTTTGCGGGCCACAAAAAAATGATGCGACGGGCCGTGTCTGGCCCTCTCGCCTCATGTTTGACACCGGTGGTCTTCACCGTTACTTCTCACAATACGTATGAGTCTTTGAAAGAATGACGACGGCGTTAAAGGTTAAAGATGAGATGTTCAAGAGCCTTCCCATCCAACACCCCGCCTGAAAGGTCAGTTTAGCCTGTAGACACTCGCCGTCATCACTCACAAACACCGCCCCTCCCCTCCCTCTGCCATCCATCACCGAGAAGGATTTGTCCTGCTTGTTGGCTGAACGATTTTAAATCTTTCCTGTCGCACTCCCGTCCGATTTGTTTGAGCCACGTAACGTCTCGTTCATTCGAAAGATAACCTAGCTCACCCCCGCGTGTAAAAAACAACGAGTAGCAGATTGAGCGAGATGCTCGACTTAAAAAGCTTTATTAGACGTATTTCACATTTTGTTCTCACTTCCAAAACCGTTCCCAGGTGTCTTGTCTGTGCCATCTGCCGACAGAACCGCCCCACGTGTACCTAATAAAGTGGCCCTTGAGCGTAATGTGCAAAATCCTCGTTGATGTCAATGTTTGTTGACACATGTGGGCAAATCGTGCGTTATTGCCCAATTACTGGCATCGGTGAAAGCCAATTGATGAAATATTGGCGCAATATTTACATGTTTTTAGAGTTGTGTTGACAATTTGTGTGTGCGGTCGTGGGTTTTGTGTACAATAAAGTCCAGATGCTAGTTGGGATGAAGAAAACTAGTCATCTGGAGTGCGGGAAAAATCTCAGTTTGTGTGTTAGCTCAAAGAGCCTTACAGATTGGACTGTCAGATGTTGTAATTCCTATATTAAATATGTTTGATAGACTATAGGTTGATATTTTTTCTCATCTCTTGGGAAAAGTTTTTAAGATATTTGTATCTGTACTTTCGCCAGGGAGGATTTGTTTCCTTTGGATTTACTCTCGCCTCGCTATTCGTTTCCCAAATATTTTTATGTTTCTTCTGTTAAATCCATACATGGGAGTTTAAAAATTGAAATAAAGAAAAAATATGACATAAATAATATTTAAAAAAAATACAAGGCATAAAACATTTATATTATGCTGCCACAAGAGATTATTTTTCTTCTATATTGTATTTAGTATATTTTAAGGCATTTTTTTTATTACATATTCAGTTTGTTATATATCAATTTTTTTTTCACATTACAGTTAAATCTGCACACTGCTCTTATTCTATTGCATTATATTTTAAAAATGTTTTTCATTTAGTTTTTGGTTTAATTTTCAACATACTACAAATTAATATATCAAGTATGTTGAAAATTAAACCAAAAATTAAATGTACAAAAACTGATACTACAAATTAATATATAAAGTATCAGTTTTTGTAAACTTTTACAAATATGTTACTCATTTAACTCCACATGTGTTTCATCAGAAATGATTTGGTAATTGAATGATTAAACTGAACATCTGATTTGTATTTGTGTTATTTTCCAATTATGATTATTTACACATGAAAGCCAGCCAACATGTTTTACGAAGGTGTTTCCCAGAGCGGCACGTTACAACTCCTTTTGGTGTTGCTTCCTAATTACAATCGACGCGCATGTGCTCGATTCTCGTGAAGGCGCGACACGCCAAGACCTCCTCCGAGGCCTCCAGGTTCTCGGCTGTTTATTTGCCCTGAGCGCGCTTGCAGGACGCCGGCCTCCGGGGAGCCATCAGAACTTCACCTCACAGAGGAAGCTTTGACTCGAGCGAGCCAAGCAGGAGGTCCGGATGGGCTTCCGCCGCCAAACACGTTTGACCTGCACTCCCTTCGTTACTTCCCATGTTACGCCTCAGCTCGTCACCTGTCCATCACATTCCCATCTTCCTTAAACCGGATCCCAGGTGTCTTTTTAAACGTCAAATGTTCTTGTGTCTCGGAAGCTGGCTTGTTTTGAGGTCACTGCTCACCCCACCCCTCAGGAGTTAGGGTGTTGCAGCAAGGCGAGCAGAACAACCCCGATGAAGATAAAATATTATCAGTGGTCGATGCCACAATTTATTGGATTTTCAATTAGTGGATTTGCGCATGCAGCAAACGTTTCGATAAATAAGTTCACATAAAAGCAAAGTCGGAGCGAGAAGACTTGAGACTAAGTCAGTGTGACTTCCTCAAAGATGATGAGCATTTGGAATGTGCCCTCGACCCCACCGAGGGCTCCGTGTCACCGCAAGAATTTGGCATCAGTGACCCTCCGAGCGACTTACGATGACACACACACACACGATAGGCTTTGTCCGCTGGGAATCGCCGTGTTGATTTCCTACCTTGACAGTCAAGCGTGCTCGCATGGGAATGTGTGTGTGTATTGTTGGCCTTCTGATTTGTTGTGGGGACCATACACACTACCAGTCTGAACACAGTTAATGAAGACCACATTGTATGGAAAAAAATATATAATACAAAGCAGCTAAGGTGGTTTTCCAGAGGGCTGTTCAGGTGCACGCTAATCAGAAAAAGATGACTGGAGTTTTTGTGTGTGTGTGCGTGTGTGTGTGTTGTTGGGGGTCACACTCCTCAGGTCCTACCGAGACAATTAGGCTTCCATTAAAGACAGGAAGCTTAACTCGCAAAACAATGACTAACTGAAGCAAAATTATTTCTAACGAAACGTCGCTATAATTATAACAATGTCTTGTTTTTTCGACTTTGTCGATTCATTTCATATATGAGCTTGTCCGGTATTTACGTCAGTATTATTGTACGTCCGTACAGAAAAAAAAGTTGGTTTAGGAAAATGCCATTCACTTGACTACACAATATATAGAGCGATGTTATTTTTTTTAAAAATCTTGCACGACAAAATAAAACTGATAAAAACTATAACAAAAAAAACCCCACTTGAAACAAACTGAATTTTAAAAGCCAAAATGAAATAAAAAGTGTAATAAAAAATCCAAAGTTTTTATAACCCCGGGCTGAACAGACGGCTCATTACGAAAGAGCGGATACAGACAAAATAGGTGACGTACGCATTTTGGGAATACAAAAATGAAAGTCCTCTGGAACCATTCGGCATTTCTTCATCCAGATGAAAAAAAGATACTCGCCGGTGAGGTTGGCCAGTCCCATCAACAAACGGCAGCCTGACACAACAATTTTCTTGAACGCTCTCTCATGCTGTCAATATTTAATTTGACTTTCTTTGGCTTTGTCTTTGGCTTTCAGCTTCAGAAATTTACAACTTCACCTCCCCAGAGTTTTGACTTGCTTCCCTTCGTTCCTTTCTTTCTCGTCTCCGGTCTTCGTGTCTCTTTATCCTTTCTGTTTACCCTTGTTAGCCTGTCTTGCCCCCAACACTGTTTACTTAGCTGGACAACTCATTAGCTATGTTTGTTTACAATCTAATCTGCCATGTTGGAGCCACCCCATTTTTTCCCGCAGCAGACTTTATGCTCATTACAACTACTAGTCATGAATGAACACTGACGTGTCCGTTTATGAGCGCAGTTAGCAGCTTTTTAAAGCCAGAGTGGAAGTGAAAACCAAGTGTTATGCTATAAAATGAAGGAGATGAGTGAAATGAATGATCCTGCTTTAATTGCGTGACAGATTTGCCGTAGTTTCCGTTATCGGAAGTCTTTGAGCGACTGTTTTCGCTTCGCGTTACCGATGGGGACGTGAGTCAAGAGGGCATGTATACTTTGCCTCCGAGGCCTTCCACACTTCATCCCAAAGGACGAGATTTACGCCTGACCGCCAACCTCGGATGACCTCATCTGCTTAGCGCTAGCGTGACACTTGCGAAGCGTAGCGTTTACCCCACCTGACCTGACGTTAACGCCACGGCTACTAGACGGGCGTCTGGCTTGTGTTTCTGTCCGGACGAATCAGGGTAAGAGGGGTCAGGAAGTTAGCGATACGCTCCAGGTGGATTCTTTGTTCTAGTGGCTGAGGAACATTTGACCGCCATTAACCAAAATAAAAAAAAGCTGCCCTCCTACGGGTTACGAAAACACAAAAAGAGTCCAAATCGAAAGTTTTAAAAGTGAGCCAACGATAACAACATTCACCGTCCGCATCGGTGTTTCCCAGGGTACTTTACGCACAAAACAATGAGTAAGCAAGTGGTAACAATAATAAGTTGTGCGGTAAGTATGTCATGAGCTCAATGTTTAGAAAAGACCACAATCGACACGGATATCAGACAATAAGAGCTTCTTTGGTTTTCTGCTATTTATCACCTCTGCCAAGGAGGTTTTAAAAGCAATATGACAATAAGTCATCCATGTGATTAACAATGTGGAAGAATCAGTTCAAAGCTCAAATAAAAACTCTCAAGCTACCTCGACCACTTTGGATTTCACATTAGCTAAAACCAGCAGGGAGCTTTCAATAAGAGACAAGATGGATGGTAGTAAACAACCACAACCTATTCCACACAGCTGTTTTAAGTTTTTTCTTTCGACATCAAATAACTATTCTGAAACAATCAAAGGCTGTCGATCAAGATTGGTGAATTTAAGTGTGCATATGCTAACAAAGTACAGCTAGCGTTTAATAAGACAGTCAGTTTAGCATGTATGTGGTTAGCTTGCGCACGGTTAGCTTGTGTTAGCTTGCCTGCCGTTTGCTAGTATACGTCACAGCAAGTAGCAATATCTTTTCATTGTCGGATAATTTACTATTGTTTTGTAGCCTGCTAGCCTTGCTAGCTTGTCCCTGTCGTTTTCAACATTTATTATTTCGGTCACTTTTACTCCTCGAATTCCAATACAAGACAAGATAACTCGAAGAAGGACAAAGGTGCTAATAGAATCCGTCGCCTGTTTTTGTCAGACTTATATGGTTGTTTTTTTTCCCTCCCTGTGGTTTCCATGGTTGTTGTCCCATCAGAATAGTCGTCAATTGTGGCAGGCCCGATTCAGTTTTGACATTTCGACACATTACGTGAGGGAAAGAAAACTGATAGGATCGAAGCGAGGTTGTTTTTGGTCATTTATGTGGCAGGAATGAGAGAAAGTGGACATATTTGGAATATAATATATCATGTTTAGAGAAATATCAGCCTGGGGTTTATGGTATAAAATGAGCCACAAAGAACAAACAACATTATCTTGGAAATGAAAACATTTTGTTCCTAACAATTGCGGACTGCTCTTCAAAAATCTTAAACGACACATGTAAGTACTTGGATACGCCGAGACGCACACACATAGAACACAGAATCCTTCCTTCAGGGACTCAGGCTGGAAACTCCTGGCAGACATTCCGACACGAACGTGGATGTGAATGCATCAAAAGTATGGCGACACAATCCAGACTTGACTTGCATGGGAACGCTTGCTGGCCATGTTCACGGGAGAGAAACCCTGCACGGGTGCCCTAATGAGTCAAGACAGGAAGCCGTTGCGGTTTAAGTGTAATGTCAACCCTGCGTCGCCCGGGTCCTGAAGCAGAGGAGCCTCTTTAAAGGTCATTAAGAGACCCGAAATATCTGCTTTTTCTCATTCGAAGTGACTTGTTTGCTCGGCCACTTTAAATTTCAAACAACATTAATTATATGGGTAAGCTAAAGCTAACGCGAGGGGGGTTGGAATAATTAAGGTACTATGATGCCCTTGCAAGTGGGCAAGGAGAGCCAGTCCCATTTTTTTTTTTGGTTTCTTGATCTGTTGGTTGCAGCAGCTTGCTTTTGTCACATTTCCGTCGAGTCACACAGTTGCGAGATGTCCGACTCCACATCGAACGTTAAATTTTAACATTACACGCTGTTTTCAATTACATTATTTGTGTGGGCTCTACTTTAAGGAGGCGTCATTCAAAACAAAGGAGCTTGTTCGAACGAGCCTTACACAGCTGAGAGTGTTTAGCCACACTTACAAAAAAAAAAAAATAATAACGTCATCATATTGACAATGCAAAACATTTGGAGGCAGACTCAACATGCACGCTCGTGGCCTCCTGCCAAGACTGAGTAATACGAGCGAGAAACGACCACAACAATGAGAATGTTAAAAAATCATTTTTGGACCTCGTTGCTGAGAAAACCGTGGAAGGCGGGATATCATTTTGTCAGAGGGCGGTAAATGGGTTTCACTTCGGTATGACGAGGCAAAAGTCCTTGGAGACTAAAACATTGGCTTTTGATTTAGAAAAGCCATCAAAACAATGAGTGCTTCGCATTTTGAGAGCACGAGAATCAGATTCCCGTAAGTGGGATATCAGATTGAACACAAAAGTAAAAGATTTATAACACACTCTGGTTCGAATGACTCTCGTGCAAATGCCGAGTGTATTATAAAGAACAGCCACCCGAAAAATCCGTTTAAATAAAAGCATTTTATGAGACACTATAACTTTAATTACTGTATAGGTAATGTTTTAAACAATGTTTTACAACGGTGATTCTTAACTGTTTGGTCGGGAGCCAAAAGTGAGTCGCGGAGGCCTTTAGTGTGGGTGGCGGCAGGTAGTAAAACAAAATAGCAATATAGTCTGTCTTTTGATTATCGTCGGCTTATACGCTCTTTGTATATATATTTTTATTATCGGCTCGATGCCGCAAATCACGAGATGCATTGTATCTGTGCCAGCGACAATAAAGTCGAATTAAATTCTGTGCTTTGGCGCCTGTGTGTTAATTATGAGTTGCAGAGATGTCATTGAGAACCGAAAGAAGTTTTTTTCTTAATTGCTGAGGAAAAATTCTAAAGGAAGAAAATGTGAAGTATTGCAAATTTCTATTTCGTTTTAAATGACACTTTTACTTGACATATTCTAGATATATCATTCCAAAAACATCCTTCTTCCCATCTACACTTGACATATCAAGGGCAAAAAAAAAAAAATCGTACTAATAGCAACGTATTTAAGTTGAATTATTATTATTATTTGAATAATTTTGGTCAAAATCTGCGGTTGCGAGCACCACGGCAGCCGTATAACATGACAGAATGTGTCATATAATCATCCCGAGTCAAGAGCTCTTGCAGCGAGGGTAATTGAAGCGCCATAAGTGGCATAATTAGCTCGGCTGTTTGGACAGCGGCCAGGCCGGCCGCTTCCAAACGCTTAACACGTCAACAGCAATCACACAAAAAAAACACATCCGGCGCTCCGAGCGATGATTGGACACGCCATGTCCGAGTCATGTGTAGTTTAACGGCGTCAATCCACACTCGCTTTGTCTCTCTGGAGACGTTCTTGAGAATAACTTATGTGAAAGTGATGAGTGGCCCTTTCACAACCCCGAAACACGTCGCCACTGTTTTGTGTATGTTCTACTGACACGTGTGTTGTGTTAGCACTTCCTAACGCGCTAAGTAGAATGTAGCTAAAGCCTTGTTTACACTATGAGGGCTTCCTAAGCTGCTTATGGTAATATAAGTCATAAATACCGTATTTTCCGGACTATAAGGCGCGCCGGACTATAAGGCGCACCTTTAATGAATGGCCCATTTTAAAAGTTTGTCCCTATATAAGGCGCACCGGACTATAAGGCGCACCATTAATACATCATGTCAGATTTTTAATCCAAATCATTCTCCATTTTATCTTTTTTATTTCAACTTCAGATGTAACAAATTACTTTATAATCACAAAGTAATGATTCATAGTCTTTTTGATTCATGATTCATAGTGTTCAGCGGGCCACTTATGATTGATTTCATGACACAATGCTTCGGGCTAGTTTAAATTTAGGAATTTGGTCCATATATAAGGCGCACTGTCGGCTTTTGAGAAAATTTTAGGTTTTTAGATGCGCCTTATAGTCCGGAAAATACGGTAGCAAAAAAAAAAAAAAAGCCTTTTTTTACTCACTGACATTTTCTGGCCTCTGATTGGCTAAAAAGGCCTGATGATTATGACTTACAGCGCCACCTGCAGCTTCGGGAATGTTTGTCGTCATGAACCCAGTTTTGATTTGAATATCATGAGCTTGCATGTTGAAATAATCCGCTCAATATTTATCGTGTCATTATTTATTTTTTTACTATATTAGTCCACCAGGTGTGTCGTCATGCTTCCAGACAGTTAAAAAAGCCCCCCAATCAACCCACATAAATCCATCCGATGTGAGTTATTACTTTTTTAAAAAAGAACAATTGGATTCAAGAGAGGGGGAAAAAAATGACAAGATGACATCCATCTTTATGTAAAATTGCCTCCCGCGGAGTCGTACGTCTTTCAACAAGCCAAGAAAGCAAACAAGATGCGGTCCGACCGCGACTGTGAGAGCATCCTGACTCAATGCCAGCCAGTTTTTCCTTCAAGGGGAACTTGTCTAAACAATAAAAGGACTTACTGACGTGTTCCCCTGGCGTGTGGGAAGCTCCGTGTGCTCGTCAATGACATAAATCTGCATTGAATTCTCAATTCTGTCTATTTTTACACTGCAAAGAAGTGTGTTGACAACCACAGAACAGGAAATGGAACTTGTGGGAAAAGATATAAATGAGCTATACTGTTAAACGTCAAATACTCGTACATTATTTGTTATATCTTCACATAAAGGGTATTGTGGTGCTAAATTATTAGCACAGAGGCATATAGTAGCGACATTGTTAGCAAATAGCTAACATCTAAAACTAGCTATAGCTAGCAAACTGCTAACGTCTCAAACTACATTATTTTCCATTTTTTTGTTTGTTTTTATTGATGTATTTTAGCAGGTTAGGCTAACAGCTATCAAACAGCGAACAAAAACTTTCACTCAACTAAAGAAGGCCTTAATCATTAGCACACAACTATCTTGGACTGCCGCACAGCTACATGTTAAGCAAACAGCTCAAACTAATTAGCTGTCAGTGACTAACACAGCAGTCATCACTTTTTTCGTAGCGTCATTGGAGAGGAAATTATCTTGACGCACAAGGGCTTTCACAAAAATAAACTACTTAATTATAAAACGAAAATTAGTCGTTTGCACACAACTGGCGGATTCCAGAATACTTTGATGTCGAGATAGACTACCGTATGTGCCAAACGAGGAGTATTCTGGAATTTTCCCGTGTGAGACGAGCAATAAAAATAACGAATCACATCCTCTGATGTCAAATATTAAGTGGACGGGAAGTTGGGGGTGAGGGGGGGCATGATGATGAGGTTGTCAAATGTATTCTGGAATGCAGATACATGAAGTGCCATCATGTCTTTTAAGTGGACCTCTTCAAAGCCACTATGCTTTTAAGGATTTCTTTTTTTGGGAACGTCCTACCTGAAACAAGTACCGCTTTTCCCTCCAGCTTGGACGCAGGGATACTCCACGGTTAGAATTTTATTGTCGGGACACTTGCCGCTGAGGAAATAAAAAGATTCCAGTCAGCATGTGATGTGCCAAGTATTGTCTTGCTCAAAACTTACACCATTAATACCCCTTTAAAACACAAATTCCCGTCTTTTAATGTTTTACATCTGTTTATATTTGAAAATAAAATGGCCGAAACATAATTACTCCCTCACGGCCCTTATGAGGAAAAAAGAAAAAATATCTACCCATCCATCGGTCTATCTGACCTTCTCTCCATTTCAATGGACATGATTTGACAAGTGTCTCCAAAGGACCTACCTTGAAGCGTCCATCTCATGTGTGGTCCTGATGGAGCTGACACCCGAGCCGCAAAGCAGAGCCGCACACATGGCGGCGCCAAACGCTAGTAGAGTAGCACCATCAATATGACCCATGTCCGTGACCGATGCCCCCCCCCGAAGTTCCTTCACTTCTTCACATGCCGCCTCCAAATACCAAAAAAAGACGACTTTGTCCTCGGGCAGGACGGCAGGGGGGTGTCGCACGCATGCGAGCAGAAATCCCTCCTGCACTGTGCCGTCCACGCTGACTCGACGCACTGAAGCGGAGAAGGAGGACTTCGCAGACCACTACGCTGCCTCTAATCCCCCCTTTTGGTTTTACATCCCTGCCCCCCAAGCCCGCCCCTGTTCCTCCCTAGAAGAAGAGACACGCTCCACAAAAGACAATTGGCTCATTAATTCACTGATCTAGTCTTGAATGGCTTTAAATATGGTAACGATTAAATTAATGAGTCAATTTAATTAGGGCCTTCTGAAGGTTTCCCAAAAGCAATTCCTCCACAAACCTCATTTCAATTCCACATTTGGCCCCTAAAAAAATGAAATACACTTTTTTAATGGATATAAATTGGTGCTCAGCGTGATTCCCATTTTCAAGCGGGAGAAACATTCCGACCAATATAATCGAATCACTGCTCTGCACTCGCCGATTCTTAAAATTGTTTCAATACTTTTTTATTTTTTAAATATTTCTGGCTTTTTTGGGGTGCGGTTGTTTTTTTTCCTCCCATTTTTTGGTGGAAAATTTTCATTGAATGTTTTTTTAAATTTTTTTTTTTTTTGTCCGTGCTTTTCATGGATTTGAGGGAATTTAAAGATTTTTTTTTTCCATTTGAATTAACTGTCAATCAAAGTTAGATAGATGTGTCAATCAATCGACACTGATCAATTCTAAATAAACCAGACAATGACCAAACTTCTCGACAAACATAATATCACGATCATACAAAGCTACCATGGCCGCCATATAAGTTATTTTACAACATCTGTGCAAGGGCGGATGATTTACTGGAAGTAGTCAGATTAAATTCAGGAGAAATCTTCAAATTAAAGAATTTACTGATGACACATCGCATTGTTTCGCACTTACCTCTATGTTGAGTTGCGAGATCAGGATGAAAACTAAAATGAGTAACTAGAATGAAACCTGAGCCAACCACGCACAGTACAAAGTATTGCGCAACATCCATTCATTCTGTATTAAGTTCTCACAAGAAAGAAAAATACAAAATCTAATTATGTTCTAAAGTTAAACCAGTGGACCAAAGTTTATGCCAAATCAATTTTTCAATTACGATGCTGTATGTATATATAACTGATTGATGACTGGATGAAGAAATGACAAATAAATCACAAGTTCAATTGAAATAAAGTATAAGGGAGATTTGGATAAAAGAAGTCATTTAAAACTGAAAGAAACCCGAGACAAAAATAACAACGCAATGTCATGCTCAACATTTATAGCGTTAAAAGTTTGACAGTCTAATAAAATATCATTTTTAATATTACAAATAAACTACTGCTTCAAACTGTTTCATTTGGAGCAGTTTGGCTCCAGCAAATAATTGTGAATAATGCTGAGGTTGCCATTAAACCAGAACAAAACAGGAATGAAAAATGATATTTGGTATTAAAAAAAAAAAAAAAAACTTGGAACACACACACAGTGTACATTGCGGTGAAGTATAGCGTAGCTGCGCTAACGTATTGGAGCTTTTCCGCAGACAGATGGTTCGCGAAGCCCTCAACAACACCAACATCGACGAGAAGGAATTATTGCATCATTCTTCAAGGTTTCCTTTGTTGCTGGGAACAAGCTGCAACTTATTAACTCTGTTGAGCCTCCAACATGTTTTTTACAACCAGGAAAGTCGACATTTGTGTTCGGTTCAGGGTAGAAGTTTTTTTTTTTGGGGTAATTAATTTTATTATTTTTAACTATGAAGTAAAAGGGGTGAAACAAAAAGGGCACTGTTGTTGTTATGTGGTAGCAGACAGATGCATGCAATTAAATGCTTCTCTAGGTGCTGCTGTTTTGGTTAGCAAGTTTGTTTTTCTATATTTAACCATTTAATGACTATTATTATTTCTATAATGTAAATTAATGTAAATAGAAATAATCTGACGGGGTAAAACCGAATCGCAAGTACTGTGCATTTTCTATAGTATCTATATTAGCATAAATGGCCAGAATTTAAATTATTTTTTAATAGATTTTTTTAAATATATAAAATTAATTAATTAATTAATATAAATTAATGTTAATAGAAATAATCTGACAGGGTAAAACCCAATCGCAAGTACTGTGCATTTTCTATAGTATCTATATTAGCATAAATGGCCAGAAGTTAAATGATTTTTTCATATTTTTTAATATATAAAATTAATTAATATAAATTAATGTAAATAGAAATAATCTGACAGGGTAAAACCTAATCGCAAGTACTGTGCATTTTCTATATTATCTATATTAGCATAAATGGCCAGAATTTAAATGATTTTTTTTAATAGATTTTTTTAATATATACATTTTAAAAAAAATAATGAAATCTGAAAAGAAAAAATGGCATTTTTTTTCCACATCCACAAAAAAATATTAGGTATCGTCTGGAATACTAAAATAAAAATAAAATAATAATAAATAAAAAACTTTATTTTGGAGTCAACCAGTCCTCCCTCAAACATCTCCAGTCGGTCCAAAATGCTTCTGCTCCCTTCGCTTGTCGGCTTTCATGTAGCCTTTAAAGACTTGTAGTGTGTTTAAAATAAAGTGGAATAAATTCCATGAAAACATGCCTAAGGAGTATTTCACTAGGGTATATTTTTCTATATAGCAGATTTTTCGAACTATGGAGGTGGTCTGGAACGTAACCCCTGCAATGAAGGGGTGATTACTGTAAATCCAACATGTCTAGAGAAGTAAATGTTTTTAGAGAAGTACAGCTGCTGCTGAACTGGCAGACTGGTCTTCATTATTCCCACCGCACGTTCACTTTCTGTGCCATTCCCAGCGTGGAGAGTTCCCATTTATCTGCTTTTCATTTCATCCAACCTCTCGTCATTCGCCAAGTTCAACCCTCGCCAATTAGAAATGCAAAGAATTCTTCCAGAAAGGAGCCGCGGGCTTTTGTGAAAATGGAGTACGACTCACCTTTGCCATCATGAATATGCTTAAAATGACAAATTAAAGAGAGTGGAAAGAGGTCAGTCCAGCTTTGTGACGTGTTGAGTGACAGCTTCAATTGATCGGGATTTTTTTGGGTGGGTTCGGTTTTGGATGAGGTTCACAAAAGGGGCACGGATTAAAGTCCATGATGCTTCTATTGGCTTCATCTCTTGTGGGACATCTGTATTATTTACATAGTCTATGAGAACCGCAACAGCAAGCAACTTTGCCAAAAAAGGCAATATTAACCCAAAAAACATTCAAGTACCAGCCAAATATGTGTCAAAATGGTGGATACAAATATTTTAATCCAGAAATATAAATATTTTGCCATATTTTATTTTTTATGGAGTAGGACCACATGTGATCGGCTTGTATATATAATATATATGTAATATAAATATTTTAATACTTAAATATAAATATTTTGCCATATTTTGTTTTTTACGGAGTAGGACCACATGTGATCGGCTTGTATATATAATATATATATGTAATATAAATATTTTAATACTTAAATATAAATATTTTGCCATATTTTGTTTTTTTATGGAGTAGGACCACATGTGATCGGCTTGTATATATAATATATATATGTAATATAAATATTTTAATACTTAAATATAAATATTTTGCCATATTTTGTTTTTTATGGAGTAGGACCACATGTGATCAGCTTGCTTGTGATTTAGGGCTATATAAATAGACTTGACTTGACTTGACTTGACTTGACTTGATCGGGATGTGGTGCCTATGGATGGACAGAAAGATGGATGGATGGATGGATGGATGGATGGATGGATGGATGGATGGATGGACGGATGGACGGATAAAGTTCATAAACTAAAATTGACCCATGGAATATTTTAACTGTGACATTGATGGATTGAGCAGATGTGGCTTTTTAACCACTCATAACAAATGTCTCTTTAATTGTCTCCCATTGTGATGATTTTGACAGGGTGGGCTCAGGTTCTTTTTGTGGTTTCACACTCCAGGCCCAAGTCGGGATGCTTCTTTTGCTCCAAACCAATACGGCAAGGATTTGTAAAAACATAGCAGCATCACCACTTAGTCTTCCATAAAATGTTCAACCTCAGACAGGAGGAAAAAATATTGAAGGTGGAGCTCAGCCAGGAAGAACTAAGATGATTTGAAAAATGATTTTCGACCGGATGAAAAATGGTCTTTTGTAAGGTGTACTGTATATCTTCCTTCGTGAGAGTTGCAGTGATTTATTTGATTTAAAGTTACAGGTGCAGGAAGCATTTACGCAGCTGGAAACACAACACATTGACCTAAAAACATGTCCGCCGTTCCCAGCCAAAGTCTTCCACTCAAATGTGAGTCAGCTGTGAGACACCACAATGCATTGAAGATTCCAAATTGTCTTCAGTGTTTACAAAAAAAAGAACATTTGTTTCAGTTACCGAAGACTCTGAATTGTAATTCGTGTTTACAAAAAACGGATTAACAAGTTGTTGCCTCACGGAAGTTTCTAAATTAGCTTCAATGCTAACGTAAACATGTTCAGTGAAGAAAATTGTCATTGGATGTTAGGTTCATTGAAGTCATGTTTGAAATATTTGTAAATATTGTGAACAGGAACATACTTTGGGTTTGGTGAGAAAATTGTCATTTTTAAATTGCCTAACCCTAAATTTTAATGGAGTAGCAGAATACATGTTTTCAAACGTAGGGAGAAAAAAAATAATTAAAAAATTTAATTTAAATTTAAAAAAATTAATTTAAATTTAAAAAAATTAATTTAAATTAAAAAAAAATAAATTTGAGTCATCTCATTTCCTCTAATGATGTCATGATTTGTGTCAAAATTTGTCAAAATTTTATATCTGATGGTTTTGATTTTTTTTGTCATGTCTCGATGGTTCGGCCTTTGCTCTCCTCCTGTGCTCGCCAACCTGGTCACTCGTTTTAACCAATCAGCTTCCTCCAATCCTTTGCGTCTTATCTAGATGTTGCTTATTTTCTCATCAATATTTTAGTATTTAGCTCCCTGATTTCCCTCAGTCACGTTTTGTTTCTTGAGGTTGCTGCTTTGTTGTCTTTCCGCAAAAATCACTTCGTGTTTCTGATTTCAACCACACTTCTGCTTGTTTTCTCGTCAATAAATCATTTTGTTCAATTACGGTTCAAACCATGACAAACAAAAGCACTTGGTTACTTTTTACCACTAAATATGCGAGATGCAATATCAACAAACAAGAAGCCATTTCGACTGGCGGCACCAAATGTTGCCTTTCAACATGGACGCCTCTGTGCCAGCGCAACCGTAAAGCTGTGCCATAAGCAGGAGCAGATGGCGACGGCGCTGCCAATCGTCAAACCGCAAATACTTTTCCTTTTATTGTCCGTCTGCCTTTACTGTTTCTTGTAAATTTCGCCATCGGAGTGCGGAAGTGATGTCACGGGGCAAAACGGTTTGGGATTTTAAAAGGGTTCGAGCGACTTAATGGTACCCACCCGAGAAGGCTCTTTTATTAATCCCCCACTACAAAGATCATTCATTACCTCCTCCAAGCACAAAAAATCTCGGTGGTCTTTCATAACAAAATGTCTCGTTGAGCTCAATTACAGCAGAAGTGTACGGATAAACCGCAAAGTGGGATTTAGGATAATTACAAGCACGTATTATTTTTACCAAGCCGTGACATGAACAAGCTATAGCGGTTCGTTCGAATGGCAAGTGATTTGAACGTCTCGTCATCTGATTTCTATTATTGATTTATTTATTTTTCGGCCACTGGCAGGCGAACACAGGAGACGTAGAGTCTGCTGGACATGCGTGTCTTGTAGTTTGTTAAAAACAAGGGAAGGAAAAAAAAATGAAAAGGTGACGTACATGGTGCACGCACGGCATGTGCTAAAACACTGACTGCCTGTTTTTTATTCTTTTTATTGGGTTGCGAACGTGCAAAGAGTTGTATGACAATATCGATGTTTTAAATAGCATGCCGAGAAGGTCATGACTCTTAACTAATGGTAACATGATGGCGAGGACATATCAGCCAAAAAATCAACCTCCGTTATGATTGATAAAATTGTTATGATAATGCTGCATTCATGGATTGTATTATACAAATGTGCAAGCAAATTATTCTCTTAGCAAATAATTGTTTTTCCTGCTCAAGCAGATTTTTGCACGTTTGCCTTTTTTCTATGTAAAACACATGACGACTGGCTTTCTTTTCTTCTTTTGATCTGGATTAGCATTGGCAACAGTGTTTCGTTCTCGTTTTTGTCTTTCCAATTTTCTTTTATCTTTTTTTTCCTTCTTTTTTTTTTTTAAATAATAATACAGTACCCCTATAATGAAAGCGCATTGTCATGAAATGACTTTCACCCAAGTGGTGAAAGTCGCTGTCAGTTAAAAACACAACAGTTGGAACGAGAAGAAGAATAATAAGAAAAAAAAGAAAGAAAGAAAATTGTCTCCTCATGTGTTCTTACTTAATGCTGCCGGTGCTTTTGTTTATGCGGCCCGGAAAGAGCGAAAGAAAGAAAGAGAGAGCGACACACACACACCAAGGCCAGCTGCTGCTCTGGAATTATCGAGAACGCACTTCCCGCCGCCGTGTTTAGCACCACACTGCGACACCTGTTTATTAGGAACACCGTAAAGGCCACAATCTAATTTCAAAACAAATGAACCCTAGTGAATTTACCCACAGACCATAATAAAAATACAGGAAAGATGGCGATCAAACGGATAATTGTAATCTGAATTGTCTGCAAATTTAGCCTTTTGCTTTTTTGCCAACAACTAAAAGATGCTAACACTGGTAGCTAACGCTAATCTATGCTAATACCACAGCCTTACTTAGCTTTTGACTTTGACGTGACGCACTTTTGTGAAGTCTGGTAGATCTTCGTAAACCTAAAGTCCTCGTAAATTATTTTTTTTAGCCCTATTGTGATGGAAAAAGAAAAAGCACAACAAATATCTTTTAGCATCTCACTGATGCTAAAACATATTTGTTATTTGCTATCTCACTTGCAAGGTGCATGGAGATTTTGTTGAACTTTTTCCAGAAATATTTCATTGCCCTCTATATTCCACCCAAATTGGAACCACAGATTGATTTTTTATTTCAAGCCAAGCCAAAGGGTACGGCACACAAAAGCGTGAAATGGCGTCGCGCCACCGTGACGGAGGCTTCATTAATCATGGCCGCGGAGAGCGCTGATAGACGAGAGCCAGATCTGATCCCAGAAATGCTTCTCTGATCTGACACCGGGTCTGTGTTGGCCTCCAGATGTTATGGCCCTCCTGCGCAGTCTATGTGTGTGTGTGTGTGTGTGAGAGAGATTGTGAGTTTATTTTGAGTTCAACAATCAATGGTGGGGGAATGGGGATAGATACATGAAGTTGGCCGACATATTTAAGTCACATATTTTAACTCATTGTGTATGTAATAAGGTTATTTTGTCATTTTTAGGAGCCCCAAAGATTGCCTGTGTTCAAGCCCACAACAGCGCAAACGACCCTTTTCAAATGCTTGTCTGTAAAATCACCAACACCGGGAAAAAAAACAATACTGTTTATATACACAGGAAATTATTGTTGAGTGTTTTTATTAGTGCAGATGTTTCTTCAGCGTTAAGTATTATCATCTTCGCACATGCATATTTTGGTATTGGATCTCCTTGAATATGTACATAATATATATACATAACATATACAGAAGCCTGTGAGTGCAGGATGAGATTGTCCGACAGTGCCACCTGCTGACAGAGTATTTTATAACCCAGGAATTGCCAAAAGTTCTTGATCGAGGGCCTCATTTGTATTTTAAAACAGTTTGCTTAAACCAGATTATTTTAGAAGTTGATATAAGCATTTAAAGTTCAATCTATATTTATTATTTGTAAGGGATTTAATTATATGTGCACTTTATATTGTATTAATTACCTCTAACAGATTTTAACCAATCAAAACTCGCAATTTGAAATATTTATTAGCGCCTCTTGTTGCCACAGTAATGAAAATAAAATACCTCAAGCTGGACACAAATAAACAGTACAGTAAAACTAAGCGTTATATTTGAATAAAATGTATGGTATGTTTGATAAAAGTTTGTCTTTAACAATAATTCATGAAAAATATTTTTTTTAATCTAAATTAAAAGATTGTTTGACGTTTTGAAATACTGATATTTAACAAATTAGTTGATGTCTTGTTTATTTTTCAATTGGAATCAAAATGGAGACTTAATGATGCATACAATAACCTACACTGCAGATAAACCTTTCACTTACTCAGTTCACGGAAAAAGATTATCTAGACATGGAATTTTTAAAATACACACAAGAAGCCACACAGGGGAGAAACCTTTTGCCTGCTTTGTTTGTGGTAAAAGTTTTGCTTACAATGGAATTTTAAGAATACATACTGGAGGAAAAACCTTTTGCATGCCCCATTTGTGATGAAAGATTCTCTGGAAAATCAGGGTTAACAATCTACACTGAACTTTTGACAACACAAAAAAAAAAAGTGCAGACTGTATTTAAAACATTCATATATATGTGTGATGCAGCTCAACTCAACACATAGCGGGGGAAGATGATGAGGACCATTGTGGGGCTTCCCGAGAAACCCCAGTCTTACCTCTGCAATCATATCTGAAGCAGAGAAACCTTGTACCTGCTCAAATTGTTGTAAAAGATTCTGTCTAAGGACCAATTTAACAATGCACATATGTCAACACACTGAAGAGAAACATTTTGCATGTTCAGTTTGGGTTCAAAGATTCTCCGGAGAGACACACGCACGAAGGAGCACACGCTTGGGAGAAACCTTTTTCCTGTTCAGTTTGGAATCAAAGATTCTCTTTAAACCATGATTTGCTAACACACACTAGAGAAAAAAAAACTTAATTTTATGCGGTAAAAGATTCAACCAGAAAGGAAATTCAAGAATAAGCACTGGAGAGAAACCATTTGGCTGCTCAGTTAGTGGTCAAATATTTTCTGCAAGTGGAGGCCTAAAAATGCACACAAGAACACACACTGGAGAATAATCTTTCAGTTGCGGCGCATATGATAAAATATTCTCTATGAAGAGACACAAACGCTGGTGTAAATAAAAGATTAAAATAAAAGAAACTGATTCTTTGTAGCAAATGGTAAACATGTATTTATGATCATAAATAAACGCAGGTGGTTTTGCGAATGTATTTATGAATGTAATATTGTTTGTATTTCGAAAAGAGAAGTAAATTTATTATTAAAATTATGATGGATAATAATGAGTAGAATTTTGCTGCTTGATTCATTTTCCACATGACTTTTGTCATTAACAAATGCATGAAAATAACGACAAACAGTATTCTTAAAATCCTTTTATTAATCTATTCTTTCTCTGTGTCACGGGCATTTAATTAATTCAATCTACATATAAAACGATAGAAATGTTACAAAAGGACTTAAAGAAAGATGACAAAACTAGCAGGCTTGCTCTCATTGTACTTTATGTACATTTTTAACATGCTTTTTCAGGTGTCCAGACTGTGTAAATTGTTTCGGGCAATGTGGGCAGGAGTGTGGTTTCTCTCCTGTATGAATATACTTATGTCTCTTCAGGTTGGTCTGGTCGAAAAATCCTTTGCCGCAATAGGGGCACCAATGTCTTTTCTCGCCGCGATGCCACCTCAGGTGGGCGCTGAGTTCGGTGCTCCTCAAAAACCTTTTCTCGCACAAGTGGCAGTGATAGGGTTTCTCCCCGTTGTGGCCTCGTATGTGGGTCTCCACGTCTCGTTTTGTGAAGAAGGCTTTGCTGCACAGCTGGCAAATGAAGGGCTTCATTTTTCCGTGTACCATCTGGACGTGTTTGGTGAGGTCGAATTTGTAGACGAAGCCTTTCCCGCACTGCTTGCAAACGTGCTTCCTCTCCTTGCGATGTACTTTCATGTGTCGTTTCAAGCCCCTGCCGTTGGGAAAGTTCTTCGGGCAAAGTTTGCAACAAAATGGCCTGTGGCCCGTATGCAGTTTGATGTGACTATTGAGGGACGTACTGTCGCAAAGGATGCGGCCGCAATACCTGCACTGGTTCTTAAGCAGCTCCTTCTTAGAGATGACAAATCGAAGCGGCTGGGGGGTTTCTCCTACTCGCACGATCGGAGACGGCCATTTGTTTCCCGCAGGCTGGTGAATGATCGGCTTAGTTGTATTGGATTCGGTTTTAATCATTTTGACTGATTTCTTTGTGTCCTGCACGTTTGGATTTTCTTCAACGGTAGACTTTTGATTGGATCCCGATTTTTCCCTCGTCTTAACCACACTGCCGTTAGCCAATTTGGGCGATTGGACACTCGAGGAACCGCTTTTCGCTCCTAATGAATCTGATTCTTGTTTAGCGATTAGCTCTTCGGGAGCCTTGTAAATCCAGAGCGGTTCACTTGGAGCATTTTTCATACCGGTGGGATGTAATTGGAATTTTTGCTCGCTCGTGATTTTCGTCTTTTCTTTTTTTATTTTATCGACAGGCTGGTGTCGAGGCAGATTTATATTTTTCTCATGAGCGATTTTCGTACGAGAGAGACGATTCTTGGAAGTCTTAGCGGTGGAATCTTTACGTGACCTTACACGCACATTAGCGGCTGTGTGCGGCGACGGGATGACGAACAAAGCGCCTTTTAGAGATAACCGACACAAACGTACCATCGGGTTTCGGGTTCTGACAGAAACAGTCTTACTTTGAGTGATGGTCGCACTCTTCTGTTGATTCCTGAGACTTGGTCGGGAAAAGGTATTTTCTTTGGGTGGCCCCGTGGGAACTGGAACAGGCTTCGGGGTAGGATCTTGAACGGTTTCCAATTTGGCTTTCTTGCCTGTCTGCGGTTCTGGTTCGGTTTTTGTTCTTTTAGTCTGAGAGTATGTATTGCGGGTGGTGCGAGGATGGACAATGATGGATTCTTTGCCAAGCTTTTTCCCGCCACGGGCATCGGACAAAATTTGGGGTTGCGCAGATTTGTTTGGTGATGCCTACAAAATACAAGAAGAAGAATTTATTCACATTTTCTATTATGAAGATATTTGAGGACAAAAGAATGGGAAAATTTTTATCACCTTTTCAGCATTTTGAATTACAGGCGCCAAGCACACCTGTGCAAGCAACTGGATTTGGGTCAAAGGCAAGTGAGGTCCACATAACTCCTCCGGGATGGTAGAAGAGCCGTTTAAATCTGGACAGGAGCTGGTTGAGACTTGCGATGGATGGGTTGTCGTTTTTAATGCCTGGTCATCGAGGAGAGACGAGGCGCTATCGCCTGCTGGTACGGATTCGCTATCATCGTTTAACGATTGTGGAAGCAAAACTGAGACAGCGGACAGACGTGGCAGCCTTTCGAGTTTGATGAGTGGGACGAGAGGACGAGAGTTTCTGGGCACACCCTCGCTCGACGATGCTGCCGCTTCTTCCTCGGGAGTTAAATTTGGGCAAAAGCTTGCTGGCTCTGATGAAGGTTCCATTTGCGGAGATGTCGGTGGAGTCGGACTTGACAATGACTCGGCTTGTTCTCCGGGAGTTTTTTCTTCACTGATGTTCATCTGCTCTGATTCCGGTCGTGGGGGTGACAACGAGCCCGTTATCGCTACGCTCTTAGTTGCTGCTTGCTCGCCTGGACTTATTTGGAAACCATCACAAAAGTTTGTCTGCGGTGATGAAGGTTCGGCTTGCTGAAACGAGAATTGATTTTGATCTGAGGTGACTTGAGCGACTGCGTTTGGTTCCTCTGATGATGTCATAGCGACGGCTGGTCCAATTGCATCCTGGTTGAGTGTCTCCGGTAATTGCGGCGGGCTGGCCTCGACATCGGGAGCTCTGCGGATGATTATTTTGACTTTTTTAAACACCGTCGGGTTTGACCTTTGTTGCGTTGAGCCGATTGTTTTGTCGGAGGTGACGAGGGGAGCAGATGTGCGGGAGTTAACCTTCCTTTTCCTTCGAAAGAGTCCGAAAGATGAAGATGCGACACGCTTATTGCGGGCGGGTTTCACTTTTGACACCGAGATCTGATTTGGGGAAAGGGGAGCGGTTGTTTCTTGTGGATGAAGGGATGGCGATTTGACTTTAAGGGGGGCGGGGTCTGGGACCACGGTTGCCCCGAGAGAATTGCTGGTCGCTGATGATGTTGATGCCATGTCAGAAGAAGCAACGCCATCTTGTTGTTGATGCTCTGAAGCGGCGCCGATGTTGAACTGATTGTCGGATTGTGTCGTACGAGCGTCAAAAAGCGTCTCGTCTGTTGTGACCTCTTCCACGCCGTTGCCACTTACATCAGCGGTCGGCGGCGAGGGCAACGGAGACGACACCACAGATGCCAAAGGAGAACCAAGACAGCAGTCTTGGGGTGTCGGCACTTCTTGCGGGGCGCTACGATTCTTGGAGTGACCCATTGCGTCGAGGAGAAGGATTGCATCCTGGACCGTTGCGGAGCCGCTACACATTGCTTGCGGAAATGAATTCACAATCTTAGGCGTCGTTATGTTTCTTTCGGTATCGTTTTGGGCTCCTGTTTCCCACTCGGTCTTAACTTTCGCCAAGATATATTTTGCTTTTTCTCCTAGCTGTTTGTTCCAAAGTGTCGACTCGACGTTCAGTACGTCTCCCAATGACGGCAGCTCAGTTCGAACCTCTGATTCCTCCGACGATTGAGCTGAGATTTGACCAGCTTCTACGTCATTAATTCCAGCGAGTGAGATGACATAATTTACAGGCTGGATTGATTGATTGGGTGCCTCGGGTAAATTGTGACCCCCGTCCAAACTAGTCACTTGAGTGTCTTGTCTTTTTCTGAGCTCTTCGGTCAAACATTGTTGGCTAATCTCAGGGTCTCTGATTTCATTTTCACAAGCGGTGGTTGGTGGTGGATCTAAGAAAAGTGACACAACAATTAAAGTGTGTTAACCATTTTCACTGAATAATTTTATAATCTGTTAATATTTTATGTATGATTTAACTTCTCACCTGGAAATGTGCACAATATGTTTTGGCTGGCAACAGTGGGCTCAGAGTCCTTTCAAATAAAAGAAAGGAAAAAAACAAAAAATAGTCACGATAATCTGTCAAACCTCATCTGACACCAAGTGTCAAAATCTCAGGTATCGATCCAATTGATTTTTTTTTTATACCATTTCACATGCATACCTCATGGTTTGGAATAGAAACGGTCATGTCTGGATTTTCTTCTTTTTCAGCAACACCATCATGGTTGTTTAGGACAATGTACAGCATTTGCTCTTCTTTACATTGTTTGACTTGTTCCTCTCCACTTTGCACCACTGGTTGAGCTACCATCCAAAGATGGTAAGGAAGAATATCTGCAAACATTTGGACAAAGTCATTGATTGATTGACTCTAACTAAAGTCTGTCATTCTTCTTCCAATTTTTTTTTAATATTGGGATTTTAACATTTTTGACGGGCTATAGCACCCTCTCACCACGCTGTAGCAACGTGGAATCCCGCTAGCAGGTTCAGCAGTACATGTAATACACATGTAATACGTTGTAATGTACCATTATAATCATGTAATACCGAGTGAGGAGTGGAATAAACATTACTGGGAAACGAACGAGACAACTACGTAATAATAAGGCAACGATCGCCTTAGAATTGCGTGTTCACGCGTAACAACGAGGTCTAAAAGACCAGAGAAAATTTCGGAAGAATTTGGAGAGGAACAAAAGTATCGAAACTCACGTACCACATTGCACAGCTGTATCCTGGATATTCGAACAGCCATTTTGGCCGGGCTCTTTAATGGCATTGATTTTCGCATTAGCTATTTGTCTGCATGTTGTTTTCAGGGCCTCGTTTTCCGTCTTCACCTTTGACAATTCTGCTTTTAATTCATCAACCACCGTTTCAAAAAGTTTAGTCGTTTCTGCGACCGTACTTTTAACCAACCGGTCTATAAAACAGGCGTACTTAGTTTGAAAATCTTCCGTTGACATGATAAGATGCGAGTTTTTAACTTAAGTCATAAAAATTCGGTCCGATGGACTCAATTGTCCGTCGAGATACACCGCGACGGCTATTTTCAAGATGGCTGCCATGTACGTCACGAGTGTGCGCGCGAATGTCCTACGTCACATTTACGGCCTTTGTTTATTGGTCGGTAGGGGGCGCAATACTGTCATCAACTGGGCTTAAGTGGCATCACCCCTGCCTATGAACCGATATAAAATGTCTTTTTTTTTGCAGTATTATATTTGTGTTATCTCAAAATATTTAATGAAGTTCGCTGTATTGTTTGTGTTCACGTTCGTGGCATGACTACTGTTGAGTTGCATGTACACATTTTAAGCAACCCTGATTTCCCAGCAGGTTTTGAACGTCCCACGGTCCTTCTTTCGAGGGCATCCGGGACCTCCCTCAAATGACATCATCATTACGCGCCAGAAAGTAAAGCAAAGACCATCCAACAGCGCTTGCACTCTAACGGAAACTTATCTCCTTCTATTTGACTGCATCAGATAAACACACGATTTATGTGGTGAATCAACGACTAAAGAGGTAAGTTACAGGAGCTTACAGGGGATGCTTTGAGAATAATTGTCAATTTTGGCTATGTGAAGCCCTTTGAGACTGTTTGTGATTTAGGGCTATACAAATAAACTTGACTTGACTTGACTTGACTTGACTTGACTTGACTTGACTTGACTTACAGAAGTACGGGCCTCTTTTATTAGCATGAAAGCTACCACATTGCTAACTTTATGATACTTAGCTTATTTTCTTGCCAATCTAGCTCAATATTGCTGCATAAATATGAGATAGCCAATATTCAATTACCTCAACAAATAGCTCGCTCGCCGCTGTCCAAAAGACACTTTTGTTTGCGAAACATTTTTGAATAATTGTTGTGATTGTAGGGTGAAAATGTTTGCAAGGATCACAGTAAAGCACGTGGAGGAAAAGGACAGTAGTCGTCGACGACTGGAAGATCTTTGGCTGCAGCCTTATGTTCTGTTACGCAGAGCTGGTTAGTACTTGCTTAAGAAAAAACTATTTTCTATTATGAATCCTCTCCCAGTGTTTATTTTATCTAAATCATGTGTGATAGGCAGATTGAAGAAGTCCTTCTATAGGTTTTGCCAGTTTCTCTTCCACTGTAACTTTTGTGTTTGCCTTGTTCTGCAGACATCAGTGAAATTATTGGTCGTAAGCAGCAGGTGCCAGAGCGCAGTTGCCCTAAAGAGGAAGTTGTGGGCGAAGAGCTCCACCCCTTGAATGAACAAATGGAGCAGATGTTTCTTTGCACCATAAACAAGGAGGAAGAGCCGGAGCCTCCTTGTATTAAAGAGGAAGGAGAATATGAGGTAAGCAAAGGGGCGGAGCCTCCAAGCTGCAGCTCAAGTCAACAAATGACCAGAGAAGGTGATGAAGACCATTGTGGAGGAGCACAAGCAGCTCCACCATCAGATAGTGATGACATGTCATCACATGCTCCTTCTGGTGGTGATGTGTCTCAAAACAAACGCACGCAATGTTCTCAGTGTGGGAAATGTTATGCTAATAAGACTGCTTTGAATCGGCACATGAAATCGCACGCAAAGAAAAGGTTTTCCTGCTCAGATTGTGGCCAAAAATTCCATTGGAGTTGCCATTTAGAAAGGCACCGAAAAATCCACACTGACGAGAAACCTTTTTCATGCTCATATTGTGGCCAAAAATTCTTTCTGAGAGAACATTTAAAAAGTCACACAACAATGCACACTGGCGAGAAACCTTTTTCATGCTCACTCTGTGGCAAAAAATTCTCTCAGAGGCATAATTTAAAAAGGCACACAATGATCCACAC
Source organism: Syngnathus scovelli (assembly GCF_024217435.2). Classification (NCBI taxonomy): domain Eukaryota; kingdom Metazoa; phylum Chordata; class Actinopteri; order Syngnathiformes; family Syngnathidae; genus Syngnathus; species Syngnathus scovelli. Next base: position 20,445,190 of record NC_090850.1, read on the forward strand.
TGATGAGAAACCTTTTTCATGCTCACTCTGTGGCCAAAAATTCTATCACAAGTTCAATTTAAGAACACACACCAGAAGACACACTAAGGAGAAACCTTTTTCATGCGCAGTTTGTGGCCAAAGATTTTCAGCGAACAAAATTCTCACAGCTCATGTAAGAATCCACACTGGTGAGAAACCTTTTTCATGCTCAGTTTGTGGCGAAAGATTTTCAGCAAAGGCAAGCTTAGAAATGCACACAAGCATCCACACTGTTGAGAAACCTTTTTCATGCTCAGTTTGTGGCCAAAAATTCTCTGAGAAGAAAGTTTTTATACATCATAAAAGAATCCACACTGGTGAGAAACCTTTTTCCTGCTTAGTGTGTGGCAAAAAATTCTCTACCAAGCGATCTGTGAAATGTCATACAACAATCCATACTGGGGAGAAACCTTATTCATGCTCAGTTTGTGGCAAAAAATTCTTTTGGAAGGAAACTCTAACACGACATACAAGAACCCACACTGGTGAGGAACCTTTTTCATGCTCAGTTTGTGGCAAAAAATTCTCTCTGAAGGAAGCTCTAACGCGACATATAAGAACCCACACTGGTGAGAAACCTTTTTCATGCTCAGTTTGTGGCAAAAAATTCTCTCTGAAGGAAGCTCTAACGCGACATATAAGAACCCACACTGGTGAGAAACCTTTTTCATGCTCAGTTTGTGGCCAAGTATTCTCTCAGAAGAATTATCTAACACGACATACAAGAACCCACACTGGTGAGAAACCTTTTTCATGCTCAGTTTGTGGCCAAGTATTCTCTGAGAAGCAATATCTAACACGACATATAAGAACCCACACTGGTGAGAAACCTTTTTCATGCTCAGTTTGTGGCCAAGTATTCTCTGAGAAGCAATATCTAACACGACATATAAGAACCCACACTGGTGAGAAACCTTTTTCATGCTCAGTTTGTGGCAAAAAATTCTCTCTGAAGGAAACTCTAACGCGACATATAAGAATCCACACTGGTGAGAAACCTTTTTCATGCTTAGTTTGTGGCCAAAAATTCTCTCGGAAGAGAATTCTAACATATCATACAAGAACCCACACTGGTGAGAAACCTTTTTCATGCTCAGTTTGTGGCAAAAAATTCTCTCTGAAGGAAGCTCTAACGCGACATATAAGAACCCACACTGGTGAGAAACCTTTTTCATGCTCAGTTTGTGGCCAAAAATTCTCTCGGAAGAGAATTCTAACACATCATACAAGAACCCACACTGGTGAGAAACCTTTTTCATGCTCGGTTTGTGGCAAAAAATTATCTGAGAAGAGATCTCTAACACGTCATATAAGAACCCACACTGGTGAGAACCTATTGAGAATTCCCGAGTGTGTTGGGGAGATGAGCGATGATCCGTGAAGTTTTCACCTTCTGTTTGAGCAGACTTCATGAGTTTTTGCATCAATGAGAATTCTATTCTATGTACCTTCTGATTGGGATGCTGAACTCCTTTCCTTCACCACAGTGAGAAGTTCATATTTTCATTGTAATTATTTTGAGAATACGGTAATCCCTCGCTACATCGCGGCTTTGTACATTGCAGACTTTTTTTCCAAATTGAAAACAATAAATAAACTCACCAATTGGAAATAGAACTTCTAAATTGAGGAATTACGGCATGAAAGTTGCTCACACAATTGCAGAATGTACACTTGTACCTTTTTATACAAAAAAATTTATAATAATTTTTAAGTTCTAAAAACATATTTACAATATTGTACCTTGTTATAATGTTTTTATACAATTAAGAAGAGTTCTGAAAAAATTTACTGTATGTACATTTGTACCTTGTTATAAAAAAATATAATAAAAGCATTCTAAAAACATATTTACAGTGTGTATACTTTAGCTACATTTACATGTTACACACACACGTATGATATTTATATTATACATTATTTTCTGTATGTCATTTATACTACATAATATAGTATTTACATGTTTGAAACTATTATTTAATGTTCCAATGATAACATGTCACTAGTTAACGTATACGTACTCGTGAATGAAGGCAAATAATTCATAGCATTTTTTCTCAACACATTGCTCACACAAATTAAACATTGATGCTCTCTAGGGGGCGTGCGTTATTTAAAGGTTACACTAGAGATAAACTAGCAGCTCATATTGGTTAACTGTCAACTTGTATTTTCCCTTTTGGGCTTTTATTTAGTTCTCCAATACGGAGTTGGCCTTAAGGCTTCATAAGAAGTGACACATGGACAAGCCAGCGTAATAATCAATAAGAAAAGGTTGTTGTTATTTTTGAGATATGACTCAGAAATCACGGCCTGACCGAATGATCATTTCTTACACGTGGTAAATTCAGGAAATAGTCTTAGCCCAAGACTGGAGCCAGTGATAACAGGAAACAGTGTATGAAAGGTTTCCATACTTGGGAAATGATTAATACATGAGAAAATAGCAATTAGAAAATCTGCAAATTAATAGTCTCTTTTATTTATTTATTTTTCTGATCATTTAAATGATCATATCACAATTCTGCAGAATTTCCTCACACCAAAAATAAAACACATTATTCCCCATTTTAACTTAAAGTCTTTCAATACAGCGACATCAGGGCTGACTTGAATGTCCCAACTAATGAAGTGTTTCACATTTCGCTCGATTTAAATAACACGGCATATTACACACTGTGTAAATGTCACCATGTCACATGCTGGCTCATGTGTTATGACATCACACTGCCCCAGGATGGAGATTACGTCATAGTTGCGCTCTATTTTTAAACAAAGTCAACAATGTGAATTGCCAACATGGCGGAAATAACGAGAAGAAAAATATCAAGAAGTGTTGATTTTCAGTTTTGCTGAAAATTGTAGCTTGTTGGCTAATGTGCTTGTGTAGCGCAAAAATAACAGATTTTAAGGCGTCACTTTGACTCACTAAGGCAAGAATTAATGCATGTCTTAGCATAATTAGCTCTTGAAAATAGAATAAAACATCACAAATGGTGTCACGCAGAATTTAAGCCAATATTTACAAGTATACAAAAGAAAACAACACGTTAGCGAGCTAAGCTAACAAACAAGCTTCAGGTTGTACCGCTTGTGCAGAGCTATTGCTTTTTTGCGCTTGACCGATTGGGAATAAACATTCGTCTCGAACACGTTACAATGAAATCAACAAAAAAAACAAATCAAATTCTCTATCAATCATTTCTACTAGACGTCTGATTGGATGGCATGCCAACGAGCGGTCTCCCCGGGGGCCCGGTTGCACATTTCCTTCCAGTGTCCTCTCCCGGCCTCCGAAACATGACCACCAATCAGCACGCGGCCCAAAATGCTACTCTTGGTATACAGACGACCCTGTGAACGGGAAAATAACATCGGTATTTGAGTTCATCTCATTATTTAGAGTGACTCGTATCGAAATGTCTTCACAATAATCGAGGGAATCGTTTTTTTTTCGATACCTGCATGATTATGAACTCAAAAAGCAACGGCAGATGAGCGACGTCGCCGAGCGGCAAGTCGAACAAGAAAGGTGCGTTCCAAACGGGACTGGAACCGCAGGCGGCTTTGGTCTCCTTGGTGCTGATTACTTTTCCGTCGTGATGCAACTTGACGATGATGTAGTGGACTGAGGAGGAAAAACATGGCACCGGTATTTCGCATCAGCATTGTCAACGGTCCAAAGAAAATGCAGCTCCCCCTTTTTTTTAATCATTTTAATTGGATTGCTTAATAATTCAAATGTCTTTTTATGGTGGTGACACATTCCTGGAAGCGTGGGGACTCTGGGGGTAACAAAGTGGAATGAATTTATCCGGAAACGTCAACGCTAGTTTTTGTTGTCTTGCTTTTTGCGCGCCAGTGAAGCGAAGCTGGAAATGAGATGCTAAGTAGACGCGAGAGGAACCGACATGGCTTCCTAATCGGGTTATACAACAAGACGGTGAAGAGTCATCGCGTGTTTTGTCGTTTCTAATACGTAGTAGAAAAGGAATCCCTCGCAGTTCCATAACGGGTTCATCAACGATCATAATCGGAGTCAATTGTATCGTACGTCTAAAGTGATTCGCACCGGTGTTGTAATTGGAGTGAATCTGAACACAGGCAATCGTACGGTATTGTACCGTATTTTCCGCACTATAAGGCGCACCTAAAACCCTCCAATTTTCTCAAAAGCCGACAGTGGGCCTTATAATAAGGTGCGCCTTATATATGGACCAATATTAAGCCACTACAGCAGGCGTGTCCAAAGTCCGACCCGCCGGCCAAATGTATATACATATCTTATATATGGACAAAGCTTTAAAATGGGCCATTCATGGAAGGTGTGCCTTATAATCCGGTGCACTTTATATATGGACAAAAATTTAAAAATGGGCCATTCATTGAAGGTGCACTTTATAATCCGGTGCGCCTTATAGTGTGGAAAATACGGTAATTGAAATCATAATTGGTGTTGATCATATTGTAAATGGAGATTTTTTTTATCGTTGAAATGTATTATACCGTATTGTCAAAGGAGTGGATTATACTATACTGTAATTGGAGTGAATCATATGGTGATAGGAGTCGATCGAATCATATTGTAATCTGAGTGAATCATACACCAGTGGGGTGAATTTGTTCGGTAATCGGGGTCATCATAATTAGAGTGGTTCATGTAATGTCACAAGGGTAAATTAGATCAAATCATAATTTGAATGAATACCACGGAAGTAAATAGTATCAAGATAATCGAACTGAATCAATTGTATCATGAGAGTGAATCATATTGGACTGAGTCATGTGCCGTTACCTGGTGCGCCAGGGATGCGCGTGAGCTTGGCCAGCTGGTCGGCTTTCCGCACCATCACCTTGATGCGCCGGGCCGGCACCTGGTACTGGAGCAGCACAAAGATCTGACCCAATGATCTCAACGCACATGGCGAGCTCTTCCTGCGTGACCACGAATCCTGTGAGCTCATACTCTGAGGAACATCAACACAACAATGGGATATTTATTGAAGGAGTCATTTAGGCAGCAGATGTTCCCTGGTGCATCCCAAAATAGATCCCAGTCATTTTTGAGTATCTGAGGGATGTGACATCACTTCCTGTCTGGAGGTATTCCGACATCCTTTGCTAAGTACCCAGCCGAGCGTGTACGTGTTCTGATAAAATCACTTTTGCGTCACTCGCTTGCTCCATCGAATCTTCAGAGCGCAACCGACTTGAAAAGATCGACTTTGGTCATAAATCAAGTGTGTGGGCGCCCGGCGTTACGTCACGGGCGCCGCACCTCACGCACACGTCCAAACGGATCAGTCAATTCCAATCTGGAGGGGAACGCGATGAGCCAGACGGGCTTTCACAAAAATTAGACTTGGCACAATCTGCGGAGTTATTTATCAACACTGGCAGAGTTCCAGGATGGCGCATCGACAATTTGCTGCTCATTTTGACCATGATGAAGAAAAGTGAAGCACAAAGCTAACTAGTGATTATAAGCATGCATCAATTTACCTTCTTGAGTTTACTTTTGGCAGGGCTGAGCTCCCTCGTGCAAGTCGCCGTCGTGTCGGGCTCCCAGTCCAGGTGCTGGCAGGGCAGCTCCACCACACCCAGGGCTACCTCCCGTAGGCCAGAGAAGTCACGGCTGTAGACCTCTAGTTTCAGCGTACATGCCCGTAGCCTCTCCAAGGAGCCCGCTTGGAGAGCTACGTTCTGGCTTTGCAGCTCCGGGCTGAAACTGCGGCGCCGGGATGCCACCTGGCACGGTACTGGGCACACTGGAGGTAGGCTAGCCCGCACCAAAACCCGGTTACTCCGCCTCCTACCGGACACCCCCAGGATGTTGATTACCAGGGTACCACTTGAGGAGTAGAGCAGGGAGAAGTGGAGCAAGGGAGTCGGCTTGGTTGGGGTCGTTGTGGAGCCGTATTGGAATGGAGACAGCGCACCCTGGTGGCTCAAACTTTCCCCACTCACTGTGCTGCGTCGACTTTTCACCCAGCGAGATTTGGGAACCAGTTTGGTGAGCGAAGGCAAGGAGGCCCGACTGTGGCTCGAATTTTGACGGGACGGTAAAGGATCGAGCGGGGAACTGAGGCGGCGCAGTGGAGACAAGGACCGGGAATCCAACGGGAGATCGCTGAGATCGTCCTCGGATGGGGATGAGCTACTTTTAGGTGATGTGTAGTCCAGAATGTCGCCGTCAAGTTCTTCGTATTGTTGCCGGACGGGCCGCGTGCTCAGCGCCGGCGTCACCGTCACGGTCACCCGTTCGTTGGGGTGAGAGCACAAAATGCCCGACTCCTTATCATCATCTGAGGGCACGTTCTTCTTTGGCCTGCAGTAGAGGATGAAGGCGAGGACCACGCAGTAGCACAAGATGGCCAGGAGAACGGCTAGCAGGATCTGCAGATGAACTGGAGGCAACCATATTTTCAGTCTGAGAACTCTTTTGCATCTGTGATAACTATAAACATTTACTGTTCAAAGTGAAGCTTGAGTATTCTGACAGCGAGGACCAGACCAGGTCAAGGACCAGACTAAAATTTTGAAGACGTAAATGAGTTAGACTCATCTTAATGAGATCAATCAGGAAACGTCCCTCATTTATCACAATCGCTTAAGACATTGTCAAAAAGCCAGACAGAGGATATGATAAATTTCCTGACAGCCAGACAGCAAGTGTCCTCATATAATATGATCACATGATTTAATTTAAATGTCCAATCAGGGGCTCAGAAGCTATAAAATTCATCCACTCATCATCCAATTTGTAAAATATGTTTTATATATATATATTTGGTTAGAGCAACATCAATCGGAGTTCAGGGATCCCCCTCAAGTTCTTTGTTGATCCGAGAAAAAATTATTTAACATTAGGAAAATCGTGCACACTATCAAACGAACAAGATGCTATCTCAATTTATTCACAAGTTTGCATAGTCAGCAGGATTTGTTTTTGCTCTGGTGCTTTAACTCAGGAATTCATTATGCAGTAGCTATGTAACTTCATTAGGACCATGTTTGGTTCATAATATTTTGCTTAAGCACTGATTAAATAAGTTAAAGCCTGCAGCTCCAAAGTGTTATTTTTGGTTAAATAAATAAATAAATACATAAATTGATAAATACATAAAATGCTTCTTACCTGGCAGAATGTAGTGCGACATGACTGTGTCCAACACTCTTCAACATGTGGAATCAGTGTGAGCCCACCAGCATCAGCATCAAAATTCATATGATGCGCTCTCTCTCTCTCTCTCTCTCTCTCTCTCTCTCTCTCTCTCTCTCTCTCTCTCTCTCTCTCTCTCTCTCTCTCTCTCTCTGTATAAAATTGCCCTAGAATATTTTATTAGTGCACAAGCCTGTTTAATGCATATGCACCTTAATGTTATTTTTCAAAAATTGAATATAATTGGACGATCTGAAAGCGGCCAAATATACAGTTTAAGATCGTTCTACAGTGCCCCCTGCTGGGATGAACTGTACTGTACCGTACCAGGGGTAGGCAAAAATTCGTGATCAAGGGACTTCTGTTGTATTTAAAAACAGAGTGAAGGGCCAGGTTATTTGTAGATTACAAACGATTATTCAATAAAATAACATTGTTGAATTATTTATTTACCAATTCTTTGAATGCTATCTTACAAATATATAAATGCATCAAATAAATAATTGCATCAAACCAATCAATCAATCAATCAATCAATCAATCAATCAATCAATCAATCAATCAATACAACGGAAAAGGCGCCTCAGGAGCCACCATCTGATTGGTTAGTTAGAGCCAATGTGTGAATGGAGCGCCATCCAATGAAATTCTCTTAAACTGCTCCGCTCAAATGCAGGCAGTTAGCAATTTTTTTTCAATTGCAAGACGCGCTTGCCAGTCACGCAGAAGGATGACAATCTATCGAGCGGAGCTGTATTTTCAATATTTCTTTATTTTATGGCTCCTCGCGAATGTCAGCTCACTGGACCCGAGGATGATATTCACAAAGGAAGGTAGGTGACCTCTACGTTATCAAAGCAGAAGGCAAAGACAGTTGAGACGCAAACAAGATAAGACAAACTGGCGGTAAAGCGAACAAAAAAGTACTTGTTTTTAAACTCCACATGTTTTAGAAGTAGCAAAAAGTTGTAGTTATCCATCCATCTTCTATACCAGAACTTCTGAAATGAATATAAGCAGTTATATTATATAGTCTATATATATATATATATATATATAGTCTATATATATATATATAGTCTCTGATGAAGGCGGAAGAAACCGCCGAAACATGTCAGGTGAATAACCTAAAACAATTTGTTTGATATAAAAGAAACCAGTGAAGTGATTAAGCAGTTATATTGCTTAAATATCCATCCATCCATCCATCCATCCATCCATCCATCCATCCATCCATCCATCCATCCATCCATCCATCCATCCATCCATCCATCCATCCATCCATCCATCCATCCATCCATCCATCCATTTTCTGAACCGCTTAGTCCCCACGGGGGTCGCGGGCGTGCTGGAGCCTATCCCAGCTGTCATCGGGCAGTAGGCGGGGGACACCCTGAACCGGTTGCCAGCCAATTGCATTTTTTATTGCTTAAATAAATAAATAAATTCATAAATACACAAAATAAATAAATGTAGTTTTGTAAGATGGAGTTGTAGTTTTCCGAGAAGCTTTGTTCAAATCCCATGTGAAAAGTAATTTAATAAACATGCAAGTCTCTGTGGTCGGATTCAAAGCGTATGCCGCAAATTTGACTTTGACCTTATTTAATTTACATTTCATCTAAATTGTCTTTTGATGTTTCCTCTGGCAGAGCTCACCCTTAAAAGTGTGATGTTACCAGAGGGAGTTCATACACTTCTATTTCCAGAAAGAGATTATAATAAGATCATGGCTGTAGGAAAAAGACATCTGATCCCTCTCAACTTCCATTCTCCTTCTAAGGTAACCAATAAAACCTCTAAAATGCTTAAATAATTAAAGTGTAACTAAATATGGCTGAATAACTTCAGGTCATCGAGGTCGTCTCTGAAGATCGATTTTGGCTTTGTCAATTTTTTTAAAATTGAAGATGAGCAATTCAGTTGACAAAATGACATTTTAAATAATTCTGTCGCTGGTATCGACAGATGAAGTCTCATTATTTGTCCTCATTAAATGATCATTTTTAGACCAATTAAGTCCAACTGATGATTTGTCGCAGCATGTTAAGGCTTAATTTGATAAACTCAATAAAATGATCATTCCAATCATTTTTCCATTGCAGGCTCCCGTGGAACGTAATTTGCTGTGGGCCGAGTGCATTAAAAATGAAGCGTCGGCAAACGTGAGACACACAAACGCAGCTCTCTTATTACTTGGTCCTCACTTCTTAAAATGTCCTCCAGAATTGCAACTATGAGGTGATGTTGGCCCATGAGAGAGAAGACGCCAGCCGAGTGTTTCTGTGCGGGACGGACGGAGCGGAGACACTTTGCTGCGATACGGTGAGACACAGAAAATGAACGAGACGCTGGTGTCTTGTTACTGACCTCCCATATCGCTTTGTAGAAGCCGTCAGAAAAACCTCCCGTCTGCACGCTAGCCGACGACCTGAAAAGAATCCAAAAGAGCATCCGAGGTTTTGTCTTGAAGGATGCTGAACATTCTGCTCTCGTTGGTAAGTTTCAGCCTAATGGATTGTGTAGACAAAAAAATCTCAACACCAAGCACAAATTTTTAATTTAATTCCAGAATCTGCAGAAGGTTCCTCACTGTACGTCACGTATTCCGGCTCGCAGGAGTTCGTGGGCGTCCATAAGTTCGGAAAGAACAGAGTGGGACCGGCTAACCACGATAAAGGTAACGTGAATAGTCGGAAAAATTGCTGGTAACATCACTATTTTTTAAAAGTGAAGATATTTTGCTTTGACACATAAAGTCGATACACAATTTACAGGCCAAATATACCGTAATTTCCGGACTATAAGCCGTGACTTTTTCCCAAAATTTTGAACCCTGTGGCTTATAGTCAGGTGCGGCTTATATAAGATTTATGTATTTATGGATTTTTACGGCTTTCTGTGTCCTGTCTTTCTTTGTAAAGAACTCATTTGCACGGTGCGGCTTATGTAAGAAAAAAACTAAAATATCCCTGAATTTTAGCTGGTGCGGCTTATAGTCCGGAAATTACGGTAATTACACCGCGGGCCAAATTTGGCCCACAAGCCAAGAGTTTGACACCCCTGCAAAATGGGATTGTCTTCAGTTTTCTTATGTAACAAACAGGTGTGCCTCTCACCGCAGGCAAGGCAAATGTGACATTTTAAATAAAATTATCCTATTATAATATTTGTGTTTTTAAAATAGCTTAGCTGTTGTTCTGCCTGTAGAGCAGCATTACCTGGGGTTGGTCATGAGCAAACGCAAGGACGAGCCATTGCAGGACAAAGTTTACGCCTTCTACAAGGAGAGGAATAAAGATTTGAATGTATGGAGCAGCACGTGGCTTCCGTACATCTCCCAGTTTTGCTTGGTGAGTGATAAATCCAATCGTGGCGTGAAAGTGACCCAACAAATTTGATTTAAAAAAAAAAAATACGCACAAGAAACCCTAAAGCGTATCAAGATGGTTATTTTGCATCTCACCAGGCGGACATGGGCGGCCCCAAAAACAACCTGCAGTTCACGTGGACCTCCCAGATGAGCGCCAGACTCTCCTGTGGTGACCCAATGAGCAAAAGGCAATTTTACGAGATGGTCGATATTGCCACCGTGCACGCGGAACGATGGCAGGACACCCGTGTTTATGCGCTCTTCAGGAACGAATGGTACGATTTAAAACACAATTATTAAGAAACTGGAAGGTAAGTTTTCAAAGCGGTGTCTTCGTCGCAGGGACATGAGCGCCGTATGCGTTTACGCTATGCAGGACATCCAGGACGTCTTTAGCAACTCGCCGTTTAAAGGCTCAGATCATCAGAGGGGCCGGTCCAGACAGGTACGAACATTTAAATAACTCAATTGAGACTTTGGAGGATTCAACTAATCATATTTTTCTTTTCAGTGTGTTGCAGACAGCACACGTCTCTCTATGGACATCTTGAAGATGACCCAGATGAACTCTGAGATGGAGAAGTTGGTGAAGCCTTTGAAGAACTCAGGCCCACTTCTCATAAGCCACCACGTCTACACTCACATCCTCACAGACACTGATTCCGCAAAGGAACACACGCTTCTCTTTTTGACTCGAAGTGAGTATCGGGCTACCGAAACCGATCTGGCAACTCTTGCTTGCTGGAAACGGATCTCACTAGGTCATTGTTTTGCATTGCAAAATAATCCACTGCATGTTCTTCTTGCACAAAAGAACTCCTGTTAGACCTAAGGCAGGGGTGTCAGATTAATTTTTTTCGTGGGCTGCATTGTAGTCATAGCTTCTTTCGGAGGGCCATTATGACTGTGAAAGTAAAAGCTGCAAAACAAACTGACAAATAACTCGTTTTCAAATCAGACGAGTAAAAACTGGTCAAAAAAAAGATATTAAAAGTGAAAACAATTTGCAATTCTAGTAATGACACACGAATTTGATGCACATAAAATGATCTGGTGGGACGTGTCTGGCCTTGGGTTTGACCATTGTGGCCGAAGGGGACAAAGCCTCGTTGTAATATACAATTCGACTTGTTGTTGCTCAAAAATGGCAGAGTCAGTGGGATGTAGGGTCAGACTGTGGTGGCACAATCTTCCTGTTAAAAATTTGAGCAACACTTGCTCAGTCACATACCACAGAAGCTGATGCCACCCAACTAAAAGTCAATTTTCTGGTTGCTTTAAAATAACACAGTAAATATAGAAACAGCTCTGATTATTCATGACCCAGTGGGAAGTAAACTCATGCTGACTTCCTGAAGAAAGTTCGGCATGGGCTTACTTCTGTAATTCTATTTTAGCTTGACAAATGTCATTTGAAATACTTTTGGAGAAGTATCAGAGTTGAAGAATCTTTTAGCCAATCAGAAGCCTGAATAAAATCATTGTCCAGAAAAGAATTGGAGGAAACATATTGTGGACTTATTTATTTTTCTAAGATGCCTGAAGAAAGAAATTTGTTGATTTATGACAAAACCCAAAAATCTGAGGGGATTTTTTGGTGGTCTCTGACTTGCTGTTTGTTTTCCACCAGAATGCGGAGGAGTGGACAAGTTGGCGGTGAACAATAGCACAGCTTTCATTATCGCAGAGTACAGACCATTTTCCCAAAGAGCTCATATCGACAGCATCACCCTCCATCCTTCCTCTGTGAGTCGATGAAAGACAACATCCACTCCGCTGGCCAAATGCATTTCGATCTCACATTAAACTTTCCGCAGAAACAACTCTACATCAGCTCTCACCGTCAGATCGTCCAGATGGACGTGGCAGATTGCAACCATTATGGAGACATGTGCGAGGAGTGCGTGTTAGCACGAGATCCGTACTGCGGCTGGGACAGCACCGGATGCACCGCCACGACCACAACTAGGTCTGACACACCTTTTTGCATATAGATTCCCCGAAGTGTGAACATGGTGGTTAAAAAAATGATCACACCTCTCCAGGAAACAGACATAAGTCTCAGTTGAGTAGATTCATATCTGTAGTTCTCGCTTTACCGGTTAGCCCTGGATGTGTAGACATTTTTTATATTAGTCAGAAAAATAACCAGGGGGGAGATTGAATCAAACGATTCACCTTTGACTCGTTCATCATCGTGAAGTGACGACATGACTTTTCTTTATTTGATAAAATGATTCAGCGTGACTGATTTGAGTTTGTTCATCAGTGTTGACTCATGTTGATTACAGTAAGAGTTTCAGGTTGTGACATTGGAAGTTTCACGCCCCCCCCCAAGTATTCCAAAGTTCTAATATGTAAAATCTGTATTATGAAGTTGTGATATTTTAATATCTTACTTTGAGTCCTATTAATACATGTATGTTTTGTTTGACAGCGGCAAAGTGGTTCAGGATGTGAATTCAGGAAATTATCACTTGTGCAGGTCTTCACTTCATCCTCACTTCAGCAAAGGTTTGTACAATAAAAAAAATAGCACAAAACAATCAATATAAATATAACGTTCCACATTTGTAGCTTCTTAGTGATTACAACATGCGTAACGTCTGAATTGCAAATATGAACACACCCATGAAACTGACAAAGCAGCAGTGTCAATACCGGTCATGGGATTTGCATGACATGACCTTCTGCTATGTGGGCGTACGTGCACATGTTTTATCCAGAACAACAGTCAGCTTGTTGATATAAAAACCTCTTTTTTCCGTCAACCACATATGGGAACCGAAACTGTTGAGTAATTTCAAAAGTGAAAAATTATAGTCACAAGCTAAAAAAGTCACAATGTACAAATAAATGCTAAAGAGTTGTTACAATACATTTGATAAGTGATAAAGACAGACAAGCTAACTAATATATGTGCTAAATGCTAACAATTAGCATTTCCAGCATTTCTTTAATGATAAAAACATGGCCAAAAATGACGTAAGTTTAGCTCAAGTGTCATCAAAAAATAGCGCTTGCATGTATTAGTCAAATGCTAACAAATCCGTACAATTACCTTGTATGTACTAATTGCTAACAAATGTTTGCCTTAGCGTGCGGTAAGAAAACTTCCGTAATTGCCCCCGTGGGGATAGTTTTCTGAATCTCATTCAGAAGCGAAAGAAATTATCGTAGTATAAATAGTTTAGATGGATGAATATGAACAGAACGTAGCATTAGCATACTTTTGTTGCGCACTCCTAAAGATTGTGTGATTTGACACTGTATAACACTTTTCTGAACAATTAGCATCTTTGCTAATGAGCGGTGTCCTGCCTGGACCACCAGCAACACAAAATGAGGCGGTTGAGACTTTTTGTGCCATGATTCATTTCCACATATTTCGCAATAAGTCGGAAATCTTGTTTACAGTGATTGATCGCTCAAGCATGCCCGAGATGCCAGTCACGCTTTCTCACGGGTCCCAATACGTCCTCCGTTGCCCCATGGGGTCTCACCACGCCCAGTACAGCTGGCATCACGAAGACGGGGGAGTCACGCCCTGCTCCTGGAGCTCGTACGGGTGCCTTCTCTTAATCGACAAAGAGCAGGAGGGCGCGTACACGTGCGTGTCAGAGGAAAGGGGATTCAGCCGTGTGCTAGCCCGCTACGCCGTCAAGGGCAGCGCCACGTCAGCGAGACCCTCTATCGGGCTCCTGTTTTGGTTCTGTGCTCTGACTGCTCTCATCCAAATAATAACGTAAGAAAATCGGACAACAATTGCAATTTTGACTTTATGCAATTTATTATTATGCTAGGTTAAAAAATGTACTGGAAATTATTTGCAGCACTTCCCTTTTCTACGTTTTTATCTTGCAACCTTGTTATGAAAATTTATTTTTACAATAAATGTCTGAGAAATGTCCGGAAGGAAGAAGGTTCCAAATTTGCACCACACTTCTTGCAACAGACTGCTTGCACATGCTGTTGTCTCGAGATATGTCAAAACTTCCTCAAGCGTGAGGTTGGCCAACATTCAACTTGTAATTGCTTCTCTGACACGGCCCTTTACCAACTTCCTTTTCCGATTAATCAAAAGGTCAAACAGGATCTAGCCTAGATCCTGTTTGACAATCTAGATTCTAGAGTTACCGAGCAACAAGCTTGGCTAGTTAGTTATGTGCGGGAAAAAAAAAACTAAAAATTCAGCAGCCTGACTGCTTTCTTTGACGTCTACCTTCAGTGTTTATGCGAATTGCTTTCTTTAACTTTTTGTACTATGAAGAGGGCTTGGGTAGCATCAAACAAATGGCAATACAGTAACACAGTCTCTGGGGCAATGCTGCCCTCTGCTGGACATACTTGGAAACGACTCTTGTTTGCATGTGTGCATGCGTGCTGATAGGAATGATAAGAGTAGAGGGTGTGGGCATAAAGGGGCATAAAAAGGGGTGGTCTGATGATAAGAGTAGAGGGTGGGGGCATAAAGGGGGATAAAAAGGGGTGGTTTGATCTCTGCCTCTTTATCTGCTTCTAGTTAAGATGACACGATAGCAGTAATTGTTCCGGACCACTAATCAGTAAATCCAGCGCATGTGTTTGCCACTTTATGTGTGTGTGCTTCCATCATGCGTCATCAAGTTTTTTATTTGAGTTTTTTTCCACAGTGAATAGCAATTTTGCACTATTGTAGTGTTTTTGTACTGTACAGCAATTTCAAAGGTCTATTTCAACTTTGCCAGGGTCATACGGGGGTCACGCCTTGTACAGAAGATGCCTACTTCCGTAGTTGTTTATGGACATTTTAATTGGGGGTGGAGGGGTAAAAGAGTCCTGCTTTGATGGCCAGGGAGGCCTCTGACCACGACCATTACGCCAGACCTCGATTAGCTGAATGGTTTTAGAGGTTTTATAGCCGTGAGCTCATCGTAGCGTCAGCCCCATCTCATTAGCTGCTTGATTGGTGGGGTAGGACCTGCAGCTTCCATCTTTGGAGCAGTTGGAAAGTCCCCCTAATGTTTAGCAGTGACGTCAAGATTTGGGAGAGCTAAGTGGAATTTGTGCTTCATGTTGTTAGCGTCCGGTACGATTTGCATTTGGTTCATTACGGAAAGTCGTGGGACTTCCTGACCCCGCTGGGGATTGTGGGTATTCTGTTGAATTATACGGTCGTCACCGATGGAGGGATATTGTTTATTCAATCAGGACGTCGCTGATGCGGCCTTCGAGCGCCCATCAATCACCACGAAAGAGCCTCCTCGGCTCCACGCTCAACGTAACCCAAAAACAGTTAGAGCTTTTTCATTGGCACTGTTGCGCAAGAGTTTTTTCTATGAAAAAAAAAGAGATACAAAGCTGTAAATATTTTTCAAAAATCGTTATCTCTTTTAGAATTTAATTTATTATATTATTTTATATAAACATATGGGAGGAAAGCCAGAAAACAAATATTGTTTTATGGGGAGAAAAAGCCATTGAAAAAAACATTTATTGTTTTTAAACTTTTTATTTAAGGAGACTTTTTGTGGCTGAAAAGTTGCCATAGCGACATGAAGGCTTTAAAAAAAAAAAAAAAAAAAATATATATATATATATATATATATATATATATATATATATATATATATATATATATATATATATATATATATATATATATATATTTTTTTAAATATATATATATTTGTTTTTATTTAAATTTAAAAAAAGCACTGATTTGTGAATATTTTTTTCCCATTTATTCTCGCAAGCCAAACTTAATTCATAAAAATCAGGGAAAAAGACCAAAAAAAAAAAAATTAAGTTGATAACTACCTAAACCAACTTAAAATATACCACCAATTAACCCCTTTTACATTTTGCATAATACCGAAGAATGTTTTCCGGAACTGGAAAGGATGAATCCGATGTCCATTCTATCCTATGAGGCCCATTTATGCTGTGCTGTGTTGAGGCATGTCAACAAACACGTAATCTGAAGGGAAAACGTCATCCGAGTACTTTTACGTCAGCACGTTCCTCTTCATTTGCACCTTTTGTCTTCCCTCCTCCACGACTGGAGGTCTTCGGGTAGATGAGTCGATGAATTGTTCCAAGCGGCTCAGGATTGGACGGGGCCTCTGCGTCTGGCGTGGAGAAGATAAGAGCGCTTATCTATTTCTCTGTCTGCCCAATCTACAACCCTGGCCTCTCCTAGCCATCATCGTAACCTCCGCGACATCCCGAAAATAAGCTTTGGTTAATACGGAAAAGAAGCAAAACAAATGTAGGTAGCTTAGATATAACTTGGGAACCGTTTTCAGATAAAAAAGTGTGGAAGTAAAAATGAAAAAATGCCGATTGACCACACCAATTTTGATCTGACGAGTGAATTGTTGTTTGGTTATTGGAGCGGAAAATAGCAAATTCGCTATTTAGCGAGGATGACACGATGCTGTCACTCCTCCGCCATTTTGTTGGGAGTGACAGTCCTCGCCTTCCTCATCCTGTTTCTCATCTTCTTCCTCTTCTTCGCCTTTGCTGTTGGCAGCGCTTCATTAGTGTCACCGTTTTAACGGGAAGAAATGACGACAGGCAATTACGCTTTTGTCAGGATGCGTCTTGGAATAAATGTTTATCTTGAAATATAATATTGGGCATTTTAGGACATGTGCTTTTAGAACTGTGCTGCAATATATTTTTATGTGAGTTTATTGTTAACAAATATTTTTGCTATGCATAAATTTGTATATAGTTAGCATTATTGGGTGCGTACCGATACCAGCTTTATTTGAGGGTGCTCGCGACGGCGGCCATTTTGTAATCAGGAAATGGAAATTACAAGAATAGAAAATTGACATTATCATGCAATTTTAAGGAAATTACTATATTGGAATATAGAAGCCTTTAAAATAATCTGTCATTATTTTTGGGGGGAAATTTTCTATATCAAAAGTACAAGTGGTATCAGCATGTGGTATCTATCGTACGAGTATCGGTCCGAGAACATCCTTAGTTAGCATTTATTCCTCAAAGTTCAAGGGCCATAAATTCAATTGTATCAAGTTTTTGTCAATGTAATCTGTGTATTGTTTATTTAGAAAAATATATTTTCCAAATACAAATGTCATGGTTGATTTTCATCTGTTGCATATATTCAAATTAAAAGATGTTTATCAGTCAAAAATCCATTCATTGTCCCAACTGCTTATTTTTACGAAATTCTTTTGTAGAATTAGCAAAACATCTAAAAAAATACAAAAGAGCAAACCTATAATATGAAAGGAGCAATTATTTGGCATTGTGTAGCATACTCCATCTTTGAATCCATGACAAAGAGTTTTGACGAAGAAACCAGACGAGAAACATCCGAGTGGATTGCCGCCTGGTGCTTGTCTCTGATCCGGTGAGTAGATTGGCCTCTCATAAATGATTCCACGTCATTAATTAAATACTCGTTAAGATTTCCCAAAGGGGAAATGGCTGATAGCTAAACGATAAATGACAGTAATCACCACTCATCAGCGTAGACTCATTTTAGCCCGTCTTCACTAACAACAATATTAATATATTTTATTGTTAAGCAACTCGAGAAAAATGCAAACTATGAATGTCAAAAGCAAATTTATCAAAAATAAATGAGTGTTATGACACAAAAGTGACGCATCATTAAAAACTGCAGTAACTATTCTATGGATTTTTCTAACACTGCAATCATGTGTCTTTCTTCTCCTTCCTTCCCTCCATGAAGAGTTTGGAGGAGGTGAGAGAGTGAACCGGTAGAGGAGGGTGATTGGTGGCAAGTGATGGCGATGAGGAGGAAGGTGGGGGGGGGACATATCCCTTATAAGAGCTCTCGCCCGTACCTTCCACGTAGCCGCAAACGCCGTCGCTAACGGAGGAACTTAACTTCTACCAACCTGCACCTGAAGGACCCTGAGGATTGTCACCCCAACAACAGGTAGGAGTGCACGGGGGAGGACAGAGGGTCTTTCACATACTTTTTCAAATTTATTCCCGAAATATTTTTTTTAACAGCATATCAGATTGAAGTGAATGCATTATTAATTGATTATGTATTGAAACAATTAAGGTCACCATTAAGGTGTTATTAGAGGTGCCGACAAGGTAAGTAAAAGATACCTGTAATAAAAAACATCCAGTCATTTTTGTTAATAATTTAAAATATATAGAAAGTCCGAAAAGTTAAGTGTAATGCTCGCTAATGCTAATAACTACCAGAAGACTGCAGCTTTTCATTGAGCTATTAAAATGGATGCCGGGAATTCCGAGACAGGAGGCTTTTTGTGAGGTTCCGAATGAAGGTCGAACCCATTCTGCCCCGATTTTTACTTTTATGCTCTCAGGTAAAAGAGCGAAGACACTGCCAAGTCCATATAGAGTGGGTGACCTCGCGGTTTTAGCTGAACTCAACTAAAATGTGTGCCAAGGGTGTCGTAGATGAGAAGATTCACTATAATGCTAATTCCATCGTCTTTTCCTTAAATTTTTGTTCCGATTCACCATATTTTCAAAATAAAAACCCGGAATTATTATTATTTTTCCTCCCACTTCCAACGTCAAATAATTCAAACAAATGCACATTTCTTCAATCAGCAATCCTGTTTGAAATTTCCACAGGAATTTTCTAGTTGTTATAATTTAGCAGAGTCTCCGTGTGAAATAGATACAAAAATCAAAGACTAAAAAGACTCCATAGGTAAGATGGAAGGAGATATAATAATAATAATAACGTGCGGTCATGTGTCACACGCCGGGATTCGATTATGAATGTTGCCGTACAAATTTAATCCAAAGAGCCAATGTCCCGGGAACGACGGGATCCCTGCGTTTCTCTTTGTGTAAGGGGCAGCGGGGGGCTTCTCCGTTTATCCTACGAGTGGGTCTCGTTTTCTTCTACTGGCTCACAAAAGAGAAGCCTTGAGGTCACGGGTGGCGAGATGTTAGGATTAAGGCCTTGGTGCGTCTGCTTTGGTTTTTCTTTGGCTTTTCCACAAAGAGAAGAAGAGATACGCTCACATTCAAGTTGTTTTTTATATTAATATAATTAACATAGGTTACTAACTGCTTTTTAAATCTAGTTTTTTTTTCTTGTTTAGTGTGACTCCTTTTCTCTCCATTCACTATTATTGTATCTTTTCTCCTAATGACTTTCTTCCTTCTTTTGACTGTCTCATTTGTGTGTTGTGTATTCGTGTGTGTGTGGACTTTAGTTGTCTCTGTTGTGTATTTCGTGTTAATCACCTCTTCAGTCTAGCGGGGTATTGAACAGCGACGCTTTGAATGCTCGCCGTCCGCCATTCAGGTGTCGCCTCTTGGTTTTTTTTTACCCAAGTCTGTCTAAATAGAAATTAAATGAAGCTGTTAACGACATCTCACCTCGGAGATGCGAACAAAGAAAATCAATAGGAAACCGTCTGATATGACCCCCATGTCCACCGTCATTAATCGACCCGAGGTGATTAGACGCATTGAACGGCGGAATTGGATTTAGCTTACCGTGTCTGCTTGTAATAACGCTGCCAGAGTAAGAATCCAAACAGTTTGGAATCGTACAAAAGTAGAATATATTTTAGAGATTTTTGGCGTTTTTCCTTTTTTTGTGATGAAAACCACCCAGACAAAAAATTGATGAGCACGAGTGGGAGTCAATTAGCATTTCAATCAAGCTGATTGGTGATATAAATTGGCCAATCTGTTATCAATAGTTCAAAAAGAGAGTGTTTTTGGAGTAGGCTTGACAGATAAAGTGAAGGTGAAGGTTTGATTTTTGCTTTTATGTGGGTATTTATCTAGACAAAGCAGATAATGAAGCTTTTTGTCAGATCGATAAAGACGAGTCAATATAGAAATAAAAATAATTTGGAGCTTTGGAGGAAATTGTTATGTGCAATATTTACATTACACAGCAGAAAAGTGACATTTTTTTATGTTAATTTGGATTATAATCCAAATATATTCTGCACCATACATGCAAATGAGTGTTCAATTACGACCACAATAGAAACACGAGATGAAAACTTTTGTTTGAGTTTGGTCATCATAATATGCAGCGCGGTCATTCGCCCATGAATAATCCGGCTTTAGGTAGCCGGAAGTCATTTATTTTCATGGTCATGTTCTTGACGGGAAAAAAGCAATAAATGAGAAAAAAAATTCATCCTAAGAGCATTTCCAGATACTGTCCGATATTTTCTCTTTTTCACACTTGACTCGTCCCACATTTTAAATTCAACTGCTCAGAGCGCTTTCTGTGGATTGGATGTTTTTCTGGAACGTTGTTGGTAATCGTACCAGACTTCCACCAGCACAGACTCTAATGGGTTTAATTAGCTGGTTTACTCAGCAGTTAATCGGTTCATTAAAAACAAATTAATTGCTTTCAGGGAGCTCCCGGGAGGATTTGACAGTCGACGGGGTATCTTGGCTTAAT
The DNA here is from genome assembly GCF_024217435.2 of Syngnathus scovelli. NCBI lineage: Eukaryota > Metazoa > Chordata > Actinopteri > Syngnathiformes > Syngnathidae > Syngnathus > Syngnathus scovelli. The sequence continues at coordinate 20,466,163 of NC_090850.1, forward strand.
TCAGTCAGCATAGTTGCTTATTTGCGATGGGAATAAAAAAAAAAAATGGGGACACAAAAATGAAACCAGATAAGTATTAGTTTGTATTTAAAAAAAACTTTATTAAATGAGTGCAAATGTTACTTATGCTCCTAAAAATAAGGTCGGAAAAAAACTTTTTGGGGTTTTATTTCCCCTCTAGCATTTCAGTGAAGACACAATCGTTATTAATGTTATAATGACGTGCAAGAAGCTAGACTTTTTCGTCATCAGCGCCACTTGTGTTTTTTTTTTTGTGGGGCGTAAACCAGTCAAGATGTCTGCATCTAATCAGGTCTATTGTTCAACACTTGTATTTCTTTTAAAACCCGATCGTCACAAAAATATTCTTTGTCGAGTAAGTACCATTCAGAACAACACTCAATGATGAATATTTCAAAAGTTAGTTTTGTGGAGATCCATTAAAAGATGAAAAAACAGGTCATGTCTCTGAATTCCTAACGAGTTGTGTTGTTTTGTGTCCTTCATTAAATCGCCATTTTAAAATGAAAATAATCAAGATGCTTGCATACGATTAAAAATGGTTACATCGAAATATTTTTTTGCAGACCATCATGAAGATGCTGATGGCGCTCCTGATGCTGCTGTTTTGTTTTGATGGCGTACATGCCGACTGTCAGGATGACTGCCTGTCCTGCAGTCTCATCCTGCCTAAACGACTCACCTTCAACACTATGGTGAGCACACATTACACACAGACACACACAGACACACAAACTATTGGTTAAGCTTTTCCTGACAGACTCAATTTTCATTTACTGATAAGAGGCAAAACCTTCCACTTCTTCATCTCTGTGACTCAACAAATTAGCCTTTTGGCATTTGAGTTTTACTAATTTGTTGTGGCTAATTGATTCCGGGGGATGAATGTGCGCATCTCTCGACAAGACATTTGAGGGCATGAAGAAAAGGCACAAATGATGATTTATTGCCTTGTGACAGCACCATTCAGCTTAGCTAACACTTAATTACGACGGACATATTCACGGAACAATGTGTTTGTAATAATGATTTCTATTGAGTCGTGTTATGTACCCTAACATTGCTCAGTATGATTGCGATACAGTTCTACATTTTTAGCTCAGTCAAACACAAAAAAATAAATAAATATGGGCCAAAGATAGACCCTTGTGGGACCCCTTTTTTTTTGTCATTATACAACTTATGCAATAATAATAATTCATGATCAATAAATTCTAGTAAAAGGATTTAATCTGTTTTCCCTGTCAGGATTGTCTGTTTGAATGTGAGGGCTCCGCTTCCCCAGCATCTTCCTGGGAAACCTGCCGTGGGTCCTTGTCGTTGTTGTCTATGCCCAAAAGATCTCAGGAGGAAGTGGAGGCCTTCCTCCCTGCTGAGGAGGAAGAAAACCAGAGGAATGAAGAAGGGGAAGAAGAGCTACCCTTACAAAGGTTCCATCACATGACCCGGCTGGTTGAAAGGGACACGGGTTCCCTGTCCTTGGATGAAGACTACGAGGACTCTGACTCTGGTCTGAGCGCCTCCAAGAGATTCGGCGGCTTTGTGAAGGGTCGCCACGGTTACAGGAAGCTGATGGCGCCGGCCAGGTCCTACCAGAAGCGTTACGGCGGCTTCATCGGCATCCGCAAGTCGGCGCGCAAGTGGAACAACCAGAAACGCTTCGGAGAGTTCCTCAAACAGTATCTGGGCATGAGCACTCGGGGTACAGAGTACAACAGCGTCTCGGAGGAGCTGAGCCGGCACAATGAGGTGTAGAGCGGCAGCCCGACGCACCTCCATGCCCGATTCCCAGTTAGTGCCTGTATGTGGACCGTCTATTTACATCTACTGTCAAGTGACGCATATCTGATATTACTGTGCTTATGTGTAGGATGCTTTCACGTATATACTGTATTTCGCTTCCTCTTGTCGAAACACTCGTAAATGGGGGTGTGCATCTCCATGCAGAAAGAAATTACATAAGGCGCAATACGATTCAAGGATGTAACGATTTTGTAACGATTAGTCATCAAATCAAAACCAATTTTTTTTAAACACCCCTGCTTAGTATACCTTTAATTTCTTACATATAAATACACATGGATAGTTTATAATTATTATAACTTTTCGAAAAGCCCCTAAGTTCAAGTTATTTATTCAATACAATGTCTTAGCGCTAGGTCGCTATTCTAAAACTAATAATGTAGTTACTGTTTTATTTACATAATGATATTTTTTGACAGAGTATCAGGTTTAGGGTTTAGTGATATTTTAAGAAAGCTACTTGATATACAAGTCTTGAGCTGAATTGTTTTACTCTGCTACCATCTTGTGGTACAAAAGAAAATTTCACAAAAACACAACTAAATTTTAAAAATTCACCTCAGCGTTAGACAGTGGGGCATTCAACTCAATTTACATACAATGCATTTACATGAATGAGAATTACACCCTATGTATAGTCCTAACAAATGATGTTTGTAGTTAAAACTGTCTTTGTTTTGGTTTGTTGGTGATTGTAAATAGCAGAAATTTAAAAACCTTTCCATAAATAAAAATACTTGATTATTTCTTCTATGGGTCATTATGCAGCAAATGATTCACTTGTCCTGGGCTGATTTGTTCACAAAGAATTGTTCTTTTTTAATTTCTATTACATTTAAATTTTTTCTGTATTTGTTAAACACAAAACAAATGAACAGTACTGAAATAATACTTTTAAAAAATTGACGCATGTCTTTTTTTTAGCACGAGGTGAGAATCGTAACAAATGTCCGGTAATACACTTTCAAAATAAACATGAAGCGCGATTACCTTTATTTTGAAAGGTCACTCAAAGGCAGCATCCGCTTACATATACGTTAGCTTGCCTTCGGGCTGGACGGCAGCTTTACCTTGGATCCAACAACTGTTCTGTCCCCACCACAACACGACCTCGTTACTCACTACATGTTTACAGAAGGTGGAACCCCGCTGTGACTGAATTAGTTGGTAAGTAACAAAGACGACCAGAGCGAAAGTAAAAGCAAAGCCGCCCTCCATTTTGTTGACATTTAGATACTTTCCCCTTCGACATGTTTTGCTAGCTGTTCGTTAGCGTTAGCCGCGACATCTGCCAATCGGCGTGACAGCCCCCCCAAACACACCGAGTGGTTAAAACACCAACACGAGACAACCTAGTAGGTTTATAAAATAGTAAAAACAAGACGTTAAAGCGTAAATACGTCCAGCATAAGTGATTAAAGTCTGCACGGTGTCCACTGTGCCAAGACGAGCTTTCTAGCTTAGTAGAAGTTGACATTTGTGACACCCGAAGGACTTTTGTAAGTTGGTGTCAAACGTGATTAAAAATGTTTAGTATCGCAAATACAGATGTAAGCATAGGCTACTCTTAAACAGTTTGAAATATTCGATTTGTGGTTGTGCACTTTCAGGATGAACCTTAAATGCAATCATCTCTCCAACTTTTGCATGACTTTTGAATGACTACTAAACTTCTAAGACTTCTATGTCTTTTCGTAATTTCTCACGGTTGCAACCTGTTGATCTTCTTGACAGCAAACTTAGTGACTAGTAAAACAAAATAGCAAACTCAACCAGCAACCTTTGAACAGCCTTGAGGAGCTTCCCTGTTGCATTCCCTGCTGATGTTTTGTTTTACATTTTGAGGAACGTTAACTCTGTTCCTTGTTTGCACGAGATAAGCAGTTTGGTTTTCATTCCTCTAACCACACTAAATGTAAACCAAAGCGAAATCTAAATCAAAGTGATGTCACAAACATTGATGATTGCGCCCCCTAAAGGCATGGAGTTTCACTTCCCTCTGCAGAAAGTATGAAGTTATGGTTTTTTTTTTTTTTTTGTACTGATACAGAGCACAGCCAACCATGTGTAGCTGTGTGCGGAGCTCCAGGGCTCTGTCCCCTGCCCTGCTCCCCAGACTGCTGCTACCTCACACAGGCAACACATTGGCCAGTAGGGGCCTGTGGACCTCCACAAACTGCATGCAGGCGGGGAGCGGGGACGCCTCACAGCCACTGCCACTACCCAGCCAGGCCCGTGTGGTTATCTGCGGAGGGGGCATCGTGGGGACTTCGGTGGCGTATCACCTGGCGAAGCTGGGCTGGACTGATATCGTTCTCCTAGAGCAGGGCAGGTATGTCATCTCTTGGAGGAGCATTCCAAGGAAGCATTCCTTGTATATTTATTTTGTCTATTGACAGACTTGGCGCGGGAACCACCAAATTGTGCGCCGGCATTGTCAGTGTGGCCAAGCCCATCTCCATCGAATGCAAAATGGCCGATTATTCCAATGCTCTGTACCGGCAGCTCGAGGAGGAGACCGGCGTCAAGACGGGTAAGCCACCTTGATAATGCCGTCAGACGTCCCTCTTGAAATCTGACCTCCATTTTTTCCGTTTCAGGCTACGTCAAGACGGGTTCTCTGTGTCTGGCTCAGAATCAGGACCGCCTTATTTCTCTGAAGCGCCTCGCGTCGAGACTCAAGTGAGACTTTTCACTCACGTTGTCTTGAAGAAAATCATTTAGCTTCTTTCTTCAGATGCTAATGTCTCCACCCGTCACTTATGTATCTGTTTTTCCAGGGTGCTGGGAATCAGCTGTAACATTGTGAAACCCAAAGAAGTGACCAAGCTCCACCCCTTAGTGAACATTCACGACCTCGTGGGGGCGCTCCACCTGCCCGCCGACGCCGTGGTGTCGCCGCCGGATGTCAATCACGCCCTGGCCGTGGCGGCCGCTGGACAAGGCACGGCACGCTATTTGTACTTTTTTTACCCAAGGTGTATCACTGATTCTTCTTCTGTCTCTCCACTCAGGGGTTCAAATCCTGGAAAGAACAACCGTTCAGCAGGTTCTAGTGGAGAAAGGCCAGGTGATGGCGGTGGAGACGGACCGCGGCTCCATCGAGTGTGAATATTTCGTCAACTGTGCTGGACAGGTATAAAAAAAAAATGATGCATTTTGCTGAACCAGCATTTTAAGCTGTGTTTATTTCTTTCTTTGAATTTGTTGCGTCAGTGGGCGTACGAACTAGGCCAGGCGAGCGAAACCAAAGTCTCTGTCCCTCTGCACGGCTGCGAGCACTTCTACCTCCTCACCAAACCTCTCCACGATGAGCTCCCGGCTGACACACCAGGTCTCACACCTCGCTGATGAATCATGATGCCCCTTAATGGTGGCATCAAGTATTTTTTTGAGTCATTACCACTCCTTGTACGTGTCTTCCAGTGGTGCTCGACATGGACGGAAGGATATACGCTCGGCCGTGGCAAGGAGGCCTCCTGTCGGGCGGGTTCGAGAAGAATCCCAAGCCCATCTTCACAGAGGGACGCAACCAGTTGGAAATTCAGAGTATGCAGGAGGACTGGGACCATTTTGGTGAGGAACACTTGGAAGGCTGCAAAGGGATTTTTTTTATTAGCATTCCAGCACCACTTGGACGGAAGTTAGCCATTGTGTGAAGCTCGTAAACATTTTAAAATAGTTTTGGGTACACAACACATGAGTTCGTGGGGGTGTTTCCCTTTTGGTTCGACCCTGCCCGGTAAATAAAGCAAGGGATCTATTTTTGAACCAGCCGGCCTGAAGTGGTTTTCCCTGAAGGAAGTTTTCGTTTTGAAGCTGTTGCGTTTAACTACCTTTGTTTGTGAGCACGTTTTTCCACCATTAGATATGTTTACTGGTGCTTTGGTCAGCATTGTACATTGGACTCAGGCCAGTGTTCATTTCGCCACACTTGTGTGAGCAACACTCCTTTGGCGTGGTTACCTTGAATGCAACTCAGCCGTGCAATCCGAGCGTAGTGACGCTTGAGAGGTGGTCGTAAAGTTTGAGCCAAACCGATATATATAATTTTTTTTTTTTCAGAGCCGATGCTCAACGCGCTGCTGAGGAGAATGCCCGGTCTGGAGTCGGCTGAGATCCAACAGCTGGTCAACTGCCCCGAGTCCTTCACCCCGGACATGCGTTGTTTGATGGGCGAGACGCCGGGCATCTCGGGCTACTACGTGCTGGCCGGTATGAACTCCTCAGGTCTGGCCTTTGCTGGAGGAGCTGGCAAGTGAGTGATATTTAAAAAAAAAAAAAAAGAGAGTCGTCTTTAAATTCTTTTTTTTTTTTGGGTGTGATTCAGAAAATGCCTCATGTCCCAATACTTTTGTCCACACGTGTTTTTTTTCCCCTCTTTTTAGGTTTCTGGCCGAGTGGATGACGTACGGTTACCCCAGCGCCAACGTGTGGCCGCTGGACATCAGCCGTTTTGGCAACCTCCAGAGCAGCCGCACCTTCCTCCGACACCGCGTTATGGAGGTCATGCGTGAGTCGCCATTTTGTTATCGACGCCCTCACATTTCGCACCTCTTAAAACAACCAGGGCAGCTATATCCGATCTGATGCGTGTGCGGTATGTGTCTCCAGCGCTGCTGTACGAACTAAAAGTTCCCCGCTGGGACTTCCAGACGGGCCGGCAGCTTAGGACAAGTCCGCTGTACGACCGACTGGACACGCAAGGAGCTCGCTGGATGGAGAAACATGGCTTTGAGAGACCCAAATATTTTGTTCCACACGGCAAAGGTACGCAAGACTTTCTAAAATTCTGAACGTGAATAATTCAAAAAGTGTCCAGATGGATCGATAAGAGCGGTGAATAACTTTGGATTTTTATTTGTTCCTGCAGATCTTCTCTCTTTGGACCAGAGCAAGACCTTCTACAAGCCTGACTGGTTTGACATTGTCGGGGCGGAGGTGAAGTGCTGCAAGGAGGCCGTCTGCGTCATTGACATGTCGTCCTTCACCAAATTTGAACTCACTGTAAGTCTGCTGTAGATTTAGATGTTTCGATGTTTGCCAGCGTGTCTCGTTCATATTAGTGACTCTCTCCCACAGTCCTCGGGCGACGAGGCCCTGGAGCTGCTGCAGCACCTGTGCGCCAATGACTTGGACGTCCCAGTGGGTCACATCGTCCACACGGGCATGCTGAATCAACGAGGAGGCTACGAGAACGACTGCAGCGTAGTGCGCATCAGCAAGAACAGGTAAGGGCTCTCAAACCTTTTGCTCCTCATCCCATTGTCCTCAAGAAGAAATCCTCCAAATAATGACCTTCCCATTGTCGCCTCTTCTGCAGCTTCTTCATCATCTCACCAACAGACCAGCAAGTGCACTGTTGGTCGTGGATCAAGAAGCACATGCCCAACGACCCGCATCTTCAACTTGAGGACGTCAGCTGGAAGTACACAGGTAAGTAAGCCTCCGCATCGGCTCACAGCACTCACCTGACCAAACATCTTCTCTCTCAGCTTTGAATCTGATCGGACCTCGCGCCATGGATGTCTTGGCGGAGCTGTCGTACGTTTCCATGACGCCTGACCACTTTCCCTCCATGTTCTGTAAGGTGGGTTCATGTTTTCACCCCAGCGCGATGTATCTTCAAAAGAGAGATGAGTTTGAGTTTCTTTACGAATGCGAGGAAACTTTAATATTTGTTTCCGTGTCCGCAGGAGATGAGCGTAGGCTACGCTAACGGCATCCGAGTGATGAGCATGACCCACACGGGCGAGCCGGGTTTCATGCTCTACATCCCCATCGAGGTATGCTTTGTAACTTTATTGAAATTTCATTTTGACAGTTTCCTCTTCCACACAGTACGCCCTGCACGTGTACAACGAGGTGATGTCGGTGGGTCAGAAGTACGGCATCTCCAACGCCGGCTACTACGCGCTGCGAAGCCTGCGCATTGAGAAGTTCTTTGCCTTCTGGGGACAAGACCTCGACACCTTCACCACGCCGCTGGAGTGCGGACGGGAATTCCGAGTCAAGTTTGATAAGGTAGACAACAGTCGGATCATTTCTCATCAGAACTGGAGGTAATGTGTCTGCGGTGTGTTCAGGACACAGACTTCGTGGGTCGCTCGGCTCTGCTGCAGCAGCGTCAAGACGGCGTGTTCCGCCGCTTCGTCATGTTGGTCCTGGACGACCACGACACGGAGCTGGATCTGTGGCCATGGTGGGGCGAGCCCATCTACTGCAACGGCCAACTGGCGGGGGCCACCACCAGCAGCGCCTACAGCTACACCCTGGAGAAACACGTGTGCCTCGGGTTCGTGTCGCCGCCCCCCGGACCCGACGGCCTGCCCGCCCCCATCACCCCGGACTTCATCAACCGAGGAGACTACGAGGTGGACGTGGCCGGGCAGAGGTACCCGGCCAAGGCTAAGCTCTACCCCTTCAGCTCTCTCTTTACTCAGCAGCAGCACCGGAGACGCAAAGAGGACTTGGAACTGAGCAACCTTCATGGTGAGTGATGATCACACATCACTCAACATACTTAAGTGCAATATTTGGCAAAAAAAAAAATAAGTCAGCCATTTCCTTCATTGGTCTGGAGCCAAAGTGCCTTGGTGGAGGCCACTTCAACGTGCTGCTCCTCCATAGTAGGAGACAACATGCTGGTTCTCCACAATGTAAAGCTCTGCTGTTGCCTCCTATTGCCATCCACTTTGCACTATTTAATCACATTATTCATACTCATGTTACGAGAAATTTTTGAAAATGCTACAATATTACAAGAATAGAGTCGGAATGTTGTCAGAATTTGTTTTTTGAACAAACGTCATATGACGTGTGAAAGTTGTTTATCAATGGGAAAGTCATCTTAAAACATTTTTTGAGGGATAAAATTTAGAAAACATTTTCAATGAAATGACAAAAAATAATATGCAACATTTGCACTTGATGGGGAAAAAAAGATTATCACAAAAAAAATGCAATGTTAAGTTGTATTAATTGTAATTTACAAGAGTAAAACTGACTTTACAAGAGAAAAGTTGTGATTTTCTGATAAAGATGATTTCGTTTTAGTGAAAATTGGGGATAGAAATTCAAATAAATTTGAAAAAAGTCTGATGGAAGATTAAGGGAATGCCTCATGACAGGTAAAAAGTTAGTACATAGTCTTAATGTAACTTTTAAAAGTTTTTACTATACAGTCCAAACTTTTCTTTGAATACTTTGACTTGCCGAGGGATTACAATGACTCTCATTGAATGTACTAATCCCTAATTTATTTTCCCCGAAACACTCCAATGTGTTTTTTTCATGCCCCCCTCATGACTTTCACATAAAATGGCAACTTTTTTCTTGTATTATTTTTCCATTTGTTCCAACGTGATGTCGACTGAAGGAATCTCGTTCTGCTGTGCAATTTACGCCTGTCATGCTGTCAATCTAATCATATCCTGTGACATATATCGGTTCATATTCATGAGAAATACTTTTTCACATATTTGGTTTTAATCTTGACTGTGTTATTGACTTGATCCTGATAATGAAGGACAATCTTATCATTAAGCGTCTCTCGTTGCACGTCCTGACTACAAGAATAATCTGCCATTAACGAATTTATCAAACAGAAACGCACAACTCACGGCGCTATATTTATATGAACATCCAAAAAGATGATTTTGTTGTTGTCTTGGTAACAGTGCGTCATGTAAATAATTCAAATAAAAAGTCAAGTGCAGGTTCTTCTAGCTTTCAAGCCGTCTGCTTCTTTAGTCGTCATGACAATCGGCCGTGTCCGTGTTTTGATGATGCTGAATTGTCACATTGGCCAAGAATTTTTGAAACAAAATACAGTAAGGCATTTCTTTTTTTTTTTTTTTAATCATATCCTCCGAGCTTTGCGTGGTCGACAGCCATTGTGTGGCACGGGCGTGTTGTCCGTGATAGAGACCACCTCCAGCCCCCCCATGCCCAAGCCTTTGATGGCCGACTGCAACAAAAGACAGGGAGGACATACAAATATAATTCCTGGTCACAATGCCATCAACCAATCTAAATGGTTGATATGTCACTTTCATTGATTTGTTCAAATGTCAAAACTCACCAAGCGGCCTGGACCGAGACCTTTGACGATGACACGGACAAATGTCACCCCTTTAGCTGTCGCTTTCTTCTCGGAGGAAGGAAAGGACAGATTTCATTCATTCATTCATTCCTAAAAAAATGAAATATGTTGCTCATGACAAATACGTACGGCCGCAGCGGAGATAGCGGCGGTCTGTGCGGCGACTGGCGTGGACTTCTTGATGTTCTTGAAGCCTTCCGTCCCACACGAAGTTCTGACCAAGGATTTGCCCTCACAGTCTGTCAGCTGGATGTGTGTGCTGGGGATACCGTATGCTAGTGGTTCTCAAACTTTTTATTTATTTATCACTCCAATTACCAACATAATAACCAATATTAAATGAGCATACTTATTATATGTAGCTTTGATGTGCAGGATGGGCAACTCCTCAAACTTCTTTCCACCCCACCTGAGTGGGCTGTCCTGGCCAGGCAGGGGAGGGAAGTAGCTGTGTATTCAAATCCAGTCCAGAAATCAATAAAATTAAATTAATAATATACATGCCGACATAATAGTAAACATGGACAACTACTTACGTAAAGTCTCTGGAAGCTGCAGATGAGTCTTTTTCGTGTGGTGCTGCCTCCTGGAGCCTGACGGCGGCGCTATGGAGCGTCCTACTGCTTCTAAATACAACATGATGCATCCCATCAAAACACAAGTTATCTTTTCTTAACGTAAATAACTAGTTGCTTCTATTTGTTATGACGTATTGTTTATGTTATTGTATTGCACTGATTGCAGGTATGCGTCTACGATGTTTACAGGGTTAGCGAGTTAGCACTCGGGATAAAAAAAGACTTACAACGAGGGTCCTTTGGCAGACAATTGTAGACAAGCACTAGCTAAAGAGTTTACGAGTGAACAAGTTAATTTAAACATTTTAAATGGGTTCAAATTTGACACAAATTAGCAGCAAAAGCGCTAAGAACGTGACATTGAAGACTTCCAACACCGGTAGTAGTACATGATCATGTTGTTGCACTGGTAGGGGGAATTAAATAGCAACATAATCGTTATTAGACAATTAAAAATATACTTTTTTGGTAAAATTAATAAAATATAAAAAATAAATAATTATTACATCGTACAATGTGTTTTAACGTTTTGTGACACAATTATATGCGGCTTAAGACAACAAATTGATAATTCATTTACCCCTCAATGAGTGTAATGGAGTCGTCCTTTTCCCGCAAAGAATTGTGGGTGTAATTTGTGGCATTCGCAAACCAATTCGAATCCTCGTATATTTCTAAACTCACGCTCCCATCCCCATTGTAAACTTTATGTGGGTCATTTTTTAATGCATCGATTCAAATGACACATTATTGCTTAGACGTTTTCCCATAAATTGTTGGAATAAATTAAAACGGTGTTTTCTGTAGTTCTTTATTAGAAATTTCTGGGTAGGTGGGTTATTTTTGACAGGTGACTGTGAACGCCACAAAAAAGATGGCGGCTCCCTGTGGAAGAATGGCGAGCCTGCCTCTGAAACGTTATTTCTTCCGTTTTGGGGGGACCCCGGTTTTAAACTGTATGTTTCGTTCGTTTTCTAATAGCTCGCATTACTGTTCAATTTTGCGGAAAAAATTAGCGCCGGAAACACCGCGTTCCCCGTGGACTCTGATGGCTGCGGTGTGTTTGCAGCGACCGCCGGTCATCTCGGCGGACCTGAATCCGCTGGAGCAACGCTTTGCTCGCTTGATGCAGCAGGTGATACCTCATTAAAAGAATATAATCGATCATGTCCACTTTCAGCGTGTTTAATTTTTGCTCATTTGCTAACAGTTCATAAAACCGCGTTTCTAGATGTTCTGCACCAAGTCCAAGGAATGTCAAGTTGCCTAGTTTCCATGAATGTAGCAATGGACGTCATGCTCAAAATGGTGCCGCCCGTGAAGCTTAATCAAACTAGCTATAAAACAAATTAACAATTAGGAATATAATGATTTGCAAAATGGCCACAAAATCCGTTAGGACATCTTGTCTTATTGTTTCCAACTTTTTGAAGAAAAAAACAGCATAATATAAGGCAATTTTGCATGCATGCAATTGCTCCAACAACATCTTCAAAACTTGAGTGGAACAAATAAACTGAGATTTTCATTGATTAAGTTTTAAGCCAATGTACTTATATTGCCAGATGGAAGTGGAGAAAAGCATACTGTCTGACCATGAGCTGCGTCTGCTGGAGGACGCAGAGAAGCTGAGGAGAAAGCAGGCCGACGACTATGACGAGGACGAGGAAGAAGACGACCGTAAGGGACAAGACATCGTTTTAACGCAAGACCTGGAAGATGAGTGGGAACGCAAATTCAAAGCATTCAGGCCTGCCCCCAGAGTCATAGGTCAGGAATACTCAATAATATTGCCTAATACTTTTACCACTACTTCTATTCCTGATAATAATTGTGTATGTACAGAGGACGTGGATAAGAACCTGAGCTCGTTGGGGCGCCTCCTGGCCGACTCGCTGGTACTGCTGTCCGAGCAGCGGGTGGGAAGCGACAAGCTGTGGATGCTGCCCCAGGCCGAGTGGCGCCCGGGAGAGACGCTGAGGGATACAGCTCAGAGGGCGCTCGACTCCCTCACAGGTATTTGGCAGCCAAGCACCCCCTGCTTTGTCACTAACACAATTCTGCATCCACTATAAAGTGCCCCCCACTTTTTTTATTTTAGAGCCCGCCCTCAAGGCCACCTTCTTGGGCCAGGCACCATGCGGCGTGTACAAGTACAAGCTGCCCAAAGACGCCCGCAGCGACACCTTGGTGGGCACCAAGATTTTCTTTTTCAAAGCCATGCTGACGACGCAAGACGCACCAACTAATGTGGAGCCCAATGGCGCCCTCATGTGGCTAAACAAACAAGAACTGCGGGGCTTCCTGAAGCCGGCCTACATGATGAAGGTGGAGCGCTTCATTCACGACCTCTGAGTTGGATTATTAGGTTTGATGCCAATGGTTGTACTGTTAATGGTGCAGGTGTACCTAAGCAAGTGTTTTTGTTCTTTTTGTTGTACAAATAAAGCATTTTTTCTTTCATTTGGCTGACCTCTAATTTATTTACAAAGAAATGTAATTATTTTAAAAACTCCATAACCTTACAATTCATTATTTGCAAGTATTATTCTAAATTATTTTTTTGAAATACTAAAGCTATGTTTTATCAGTCATTTTTAAGTACATGTTTTGTTTCTGTATTTCTGACTTATTAGTTTAAAGTATTAACTTATATAATTAAAATATATTGATTTATTTGAAGTACTTATTTTTAATTTGAGCTAATTGCCTTAATTTAAAATATACTAATTTCAATTTGAGGTAATTGCCTTAATTTCAAATGTATAATTTGATATATTTAATTTATTTCTATCATTTATTCATTGTTTTGTGTTATTAAGAAACACAATTAATATTTTCCAATTAGCATTGCTCAATCGTTCATTTTCTTACCCTACTTGATATAGCAATTATTGTAAATTAATTTTAAATGTGTTCACTATCATCGTAACCTAGTTTTAATGCAGACGTTAAAATCCATTTAGCATTTTGGTAATATATTTGATTAGAGGCAAGAATACAACACAAGCACATACAGCCACTAGATGTCAGTGTTGCTACATGGCTTACAGAGGCTGCGGAGTACCTTTTGTGACGTCACACCTGTTGCCCCCCCCCCCCCCTTCCACACACACGCACACTTCAAACCGTGCTTTCTCTCCACTTAACGCCCACACGCTACTAGACTTCCTCTCTATTTTTGGTCACGAAAGTCCGATTATGAAAATTGCGCATGAAATGCTTTCAATGTTTGCTGATGTTAACGGCGCTTGATTGTCACGCAGCTCACGTGCGAGGGTCACGCAAGCACACACGCACGACGTTTGACAACTACTGCTCGACAAAATACACTTGTTTGTTGCTCTTAGTGCTCGCTCTTGCAGTGATTTCATTTCCTTCTCACGACACAGTGATGTACAATGATATACTATGGAGTCATGACAGTTAATCACCCCCCCCCATCAGTTTTTTTTAGCAGTCGGTTTTAATACTTTATTGCAATAGTCGGGCAATTCCAAATTCAGACGCCATCTTGAAGAGGTGCATCGTGTCTCATAGCAAAAGGCAGAGAAGGTCCCCAACTAAGAATGAATATTCGTGAGTATTCTTTTATTTCCTTTGCTGTTCCATGTGTTAAAATTGCAGTTGCTTCAAGTTTTCAAGCCATAAATATTTAAGCAACTTATGTTATCCCAATAGGTCATTTCACGTGACATGTTCGCGTTAAGCTAGGTGGTTAGTTGACAGTTATTTAATGAAAAACTAACATTGCATGCTGCTTTAGCGGGACGGTGTTGTGTAAAAAGTTGTGGGAGGCAGATAGTGAGAGCAAAGAGTGTATTGTCGAGGGGTAAACTGCAGACACAATGCTTCTTCCGCTACTGCTAACGCATGAGTACACTCGGTGAAGATGGATACGCTCTCTGCACCATTGGCCGCAAGTGAAATACGGTATCAAACATTTAGGTGCTTGATTGAATGTGTTGCATCAACAATAAACACACGCACGGCCATTTTGTACTTAATCATACAAGTCACACACTTGCATTCTAAATCAGAAGTAGGACTCGAAAGATTTAAGTGCTTTTTTTGCCTCAATGCGGAAAAAGCACTTTTGGAGTGATTGGCCTGTAAGTACTGCTAGACATAAGCATTTTTTTTTTTTATATATGTGAATGAATTGTGTGTTTATATTAGTGTAACTAGATTTTCATTTTAACAATTTATTTTTGGGATGTTTACAATATATCATAGACAATGCTCAGTTTTTGGCAAGCTTATATTTTAAAGGGAAGTTTCAAACCAGATCTGCTTGAAAGCGTAACTGTTTCTTCTTTCGCCCCTCTGCTGAGTCTTGTGAAAATGGGTTCTGAGTGTTTTGCTTATTTTTGCTCATTTAGCAGCTAGTCGAGCAACAAACTGCTATGAAAACAGAACCCTTGGACATTTTCTTTGCACCAAGAGTCACAGAAATAGGTTTGTGTTTGAGCCCCCACTGGTTGCCTTCTCTGCATGGATGGATGTCAGCCGAGGGCTTCAGATGGCCGCCAATGCTGGTATCGCAGCGGCCGTCGTGTTGCTCCCTCCTCCAGCCGTCTGTTGTAGCAGAGCCTGTTGCCTTGATTTTTTTTTTTCTTTTCTTATCCCCGCTTTTCTCTAAACTTGCTTTGAGGTGGTGGCAGCGGTGGTGCTATGAGGGCGACATGGCTGCAAGCTCTAAAATATTGATTATTACAACTCAAGTGAATATTCGCTGCTGCATATTGTGCGTTATCGTACTTTAGCCTGGAGGTTTGTCTGAAAATTCCCATCACAATACTGCATTTTTAATGTAGTACATGTACAAAAAAAAATATCTAAATAAATAGTATGATAATCAAAGCTAGCAAAACATTTGAAAAATTGAAATAATCTGATGTGTTTAGCAATTAGGGTTCTTAAAATTATATAGATATTTTTAAAGAATATAAAAATATATTTTAAAACAATATCGCTATACCAATTATTAAAGTAATTTTATTTGAAATATTTTGGTGAGCCACCCTTGAAACGGGTCATACGGTTGCACTCCCACCAACACACACACACTCGCATACGAGAGCTCACACTGTGTCTGGCAGCGAGACCTCCGGCCTGCAGGGCTACACGTCCTCCTCCCTTTCCCCGGATGCACCACCTCCTTCGCCTCACCCGGCAGCTCCTTTCCCTTCCCTGTGAGCTGTCAATCCCGTGTCTGTGAGCGTGTGTGTGTGTGTGTTCGGGACGGGCTTAGGAACGTCACTGGACAGCATGAGGGTGAAGGTCAGAGCTAGCCTCGCCGTAAAATGCCAGGATGGCTGACCCCGACTTCTTCCATCGATCAACGCAATGTGCTCGTCTCGTTTGATTGGCCGGCAGTCCCCAGCCCCGCCTCCAGGGTCAGCATTTGTATGCAGAAGCAAAGCCCAGAACAAATGTGACTCTCTGCATGCGTTACCATTCCAAACTTAAAGAGAGGGTTAGGGCGTCAAATTAGGGCATCAAATACTGCCAACTCTCCGAATCAGCGGAATAGCCCGCAGTGTTCTATTCCGCTGGCAGCGTCATGGGAAAGGGTCCGGTCTCCTTCCAAAGACCTTTCAGATGGCCGTCAATGGTTCCTCTGGGATCGCTAAGCTGTTACACTTTGGCAGCGTAGTTGCCCCCTCCCCACTCCCAAATCACCTAAATCCCCTCTAGGGGGCTCCCCGAACATCTGGCAGGAATGTAGCAAAGTCAAGGTCCCGTCCGGGGTGGCATTGCGGGTTCATGTGACACGAGGCTTTTAACGTTAAAAGGAACGCACTCTGACTGGAGACTGCGCCCTCAGAGTGCTAAATGATAAAAGGGAGACGGGGCGGTGAGTTGTGGGGGGGACCCTTGGGGAGAGACGTCAGGTGGGCTACATATGGCGTGCATGCTAAAAGAGCAGAATTGGGTACACTGGGTCCCTGGTGGGATCAAAAACATGAAAGCTAGAGTTTGATGTGTCTCTGAAAGGGGAGACGAGCAGGAGCTAGCATAAGGACGCTAGCTAACGAAACAATTACAGCAGTGTTGCCTAAATTATTGAGTCGGTTATTGTTTGAGTGTCAAGTTAGGGTTTTAATTTCTCATTGGAGTTTTTAAGACTTCAAACTAGTTTGGGTTTTGAGCCCTGATAAGGGATTTAAAATTATTTTTCAATTATTTTACTCAAGTTTCTGTACCTCGAAAAAACTAATCAGCAACCATGTTAAGAATTATGATGTATAAAAGGGGTAGGAAAAAAAACAAGCAATAGCTTCTTCCTTCTCCTTTTTTGAACGTGTTGATTTATTTGTTTTCTTGGCAGAACATGAAATTATGTGAAAATGTGAAAAAATGATTTTGTGTTTGGTTGATCTCATGTTCAAAAATAAACTTCAACTTCAAATAATTTTTGAAGTTAGTGTTATTTTCTCAAATTCACATTTTCAACACTGAGTTTAGGCTTCAAATTTGAATTTAAAGCAGTTTCAAATTTCATGCTGGATCAGTGATTGAAACAAGGGCTTCGAATTAGGTTTAGCTTTGAAATGGTTTCAAGGATTCAAGCCTGTTACCGTTTCAGCGACCAATTTAATTCTTCTGCATCATCCACCTTTTTTTTTCCTCCCTCCGAGTGAGTCGGCGTCTATCGAGACGTGTAAATCGGTATCAACCAGCTACGAGACGATGTTCACTGAGGGTGCTCGAATAGAAAGGGAGCCTCTGTGATGTAACGCAATAAGACCAAGGCGGCTCCTCCAACCACATTCTTTTCTTCCATTGCACTCGTCAGTACTTAGTCCAGCACAGGAGCTTGCTGAGCGTACATTCTTAACAGAATCCCTTTTCAAATTAAATTTCAATGAGCCCCTCAGCTCATAAGCAGAAGCTCTCCTGACAACTTAATTCATAATTCAGTGCTGAGCCAGGACCCCGAGGGCCATAATCGCCGCCTAAATGGAGGAGCCGCGCCACTAAATGGGATGTTTGTTTGCACCTAAACCTCTTTACGGCCGCCGAGTCCACAGCTCAGCACTGCGCCGGCCCGGGCCGTCTCGCTTGGGGGGGGGGCGGCGGTCGGTGCAATTTGCTGACCGGCTGCTTCGGATGCCGAAGTCTGCTGAGGGCGTTTTCGGAGAAGTCGAAAAGAGATGTTCACCTGGAAGGAATCCGTACAGACTTGAGCGCCTCATCGCATATTGATGTCGGAGCGGCGTTGTTTGGAAGATAAAACTATGAGCTACCTCACGTGGCATTGTGTCTGGAGGGTTTCAAACAAAGGTTAGAGTTTTAAGACAAGGCGAGGGTTTTCGGGTCAAAAATAAGACAGATTCTGTCCAAAAAAAAAAAGACCAACATGCTGCTTGGCTTATTTAGTGCCAACTTTTTCCATTTCTAGGGCTCTTTTCAAAATGTGAATCTCATACATCTAAAATGACCCAATTTTTGTGGTTGATTTGTGCAAAAAAAAAAAAAAAAATCGATCCATCCCCTCATGACCTAAATGTGACAGCATAAAAAAAAAAACATTGATTCAATTTAAGGTTTGAACACAGGGTTACAGTTACAAATATGAAATTTAACCCCTAATCATGTCTTATTGTAAAACCTAGCATGTCCAAACTATAACTAAGCTAATGCCTTGTTCTTAAAGCTGCTCTTTATTTGGCGTTTTGTCAATTTTCTCCAGAATTGATTTTATTTAAAAAATGTCAAAATGGTGTACGGTTATCACAAAATGGCCGACGCAACAAGGTGTTTCTTATTCGGAAGACTACGCTATACCTTGGTAAGCTAGCCACTGACAAAATTTTACTTTTTCCTTAAGATGGATCCCGATATTTCGCTATAATTAACAATAAAAATGTTTGCTTACATCACACCGACAAGTTCTTGCTTGTCATCACACACGGCCACTGGAAGCATGACAGCTAATTCCCACTGATATCCCGCACGCTACGTCACACCGCAAAAGTGGAAAAATGTCTGTCATTTAGGTTTGTTCATGCTCAGCGGGCAGTAATTAGAGTCTCGGCATCGGCCGTCTTGGAGCTGTCACTTTCACTTGGCAAATTTGTTGATTTTTCTTGCCGTGTGTGAAAGGCCCGCTACCCCGTCCGTCCATCCGAGGGACTCGATGATGATCGCTTTTTATGTAATCACTGCCTGGTGAGTCTTTTAATATAAAACAAAAGAATTAATTTCAAACCATCTTGTTTTTGAATTTGGTTTAATTTAGAAGATTTGTTGCATTGTCCTTTTTAAGCAGTATTTATTGCTGCAGAATAAGGATTTTTTTGGAGGACTACTTTTTATTTTTTAAATATTTTCAAAGTTCTCTTTCTTTAGAACAATTTCTACCTATTTTCTCCACCTCTGGTAGTGACGCAACAGGTCTGGTTTGGGAGTAGATGGTTGGATAAGGCCAGAGGCACTGCAGCTGTCTTTGGCCCTGATTGGTCCCCACGACGCAACCCAAATCCCAAAACCATTATCATCGCCTTGTTATGCTGAGAAGTTTACTTCCAACAAAAAATTTACGGGTCTTGAACTAAAAACCGTTTAGTCCCCTACGTAGTCTTTCCAATACCAATCCAAATAAATTATAATAACAAGTAAACTTGTTATGGTAGCTTCACGAGGACCATCTGGTGACATATTATAAATGGAACCTAATACTTGATTGACATCTCTTATCACCTTTTATTGGCGACATCAGAGCCGAAGAAGCTGTGACCCCCATTTCGTAATGGGAAGGTCCCCACCCTTCTCTCCTCCTGAGACCTCTAGCAAGACCTCACTGACGGATAACCATCACTGTGTGGGACGACGTCATCATCCCAAGCAGATTTTTTTTATATTGTGCTCACGTTTCGATTTTCTCCTTCAATCGATTCATAGCTCGGTTGTTGAAATGACGATAAGCTAGGCTAACAGCGCTTGAGTCCGTTAGCTTTCCCTCCTTTAAAAGTGTTCCTTCCAGCTGTGAGTGTATACTCAGGAACCTTAGAAAAGACACAGCGGTTGTTACTTCAGGGGGCTTCTAAAGAGGCCGGACCGCACATGTCCGCCTGCGCCATTACCCGCTTTAACAGCGGTGATTTGTCGTCGGCGCCCGGTGCGACGTGGCTTTGGGAGTGAGCTCTATTAAAAAGTCATTAAAGCCAAGAGAAAGCTCGGCCGACTCTGAGCGTCTTGCCGAAAGGCTCCTGTGGAAATTACTCCATCCATCATAATTACACCAACTGGCCAGTGGGCTCCGTGAGGCCAAGGGACACGGATCCCACCATGACCTCACCCGAGAAGACGAGTTGGAGGAGGAGGCAAGAGATAAAGCCAGGAAGGAAATTTGAGGCCCGCAGGCAGAAGAGGGAAATAAGGTTGGATTTGGAGGAATATATCTTCTCAGCATGTGCGCGTCTGGCTTCGGTCGCGATGACATCAGATAACAAGCTGGCTTCCTTTTTTGTCCGCAGCATCCTGAAAGCTCCGGCACTCGACTAAAATGGCCGCTGTGATGTCACCAAATTGAGTCACCAATGCAATAATTGTCATTTTTGGTACTCTAACGCCGGCATGATGGCGGTGGCCTGGTCGGATGCATTTACATCAGATGGCTAAAAGCAATTACCCGGACTCAAAATCCAATTTTTAACAATCAGGAAGGGATTCGCAGAAGTACTGTTTTTTTTTGTGCTTTAAGAGGGTTGAAATGATGGACCTCCAGGGCCGGTATGCACCCCAGTACAATATCTAAGCATGGTTCTGATGAGAGGGATCATCTTCTCATTCAATGTTAGTCGGGCTTGCTGTCTTCATTTTTTTTCTTCATTCATTTTTCACGCTTAGGACATATTTGTTACGAGGGCACGGAGTGGAAAACAACACTGTCGGAAAGTCAAACGGCTCAATAGATGAGCTGTCAAGATGTTTTACGCTGTTATTTAAGTAACGTTTGTCTTAGCTTTTGCTCAGTGCGACCTAGCTGACAATATCGGGAAAACCCGCGCAAGCTAACTAGCTCAGTTTTATGAGGATATTATTTTGTTGCCTGACAGTCTTGAAGTCTCGTAGTTTTCTACTTTTTGTAGATTTCTGAGATGTAGTCTTTTGGTTTTGTGTTCTTGTCTTGTGGTCTTGTGGACCTGGAAGACTCCAGGACTTAAAGTCTTGAAGTCTTGTGGTCTTCTACTTTTTGTAGATTTCTGTAGTCTTTTGGTTTTGTGTTCTTGTCTTGTGGTCTTGTGGACCTGGAAGACTTCAGGACTTAAAGTCTTGAGGCCTTCTTGAGCTTCAAGACGAGGAGGCAGCAGTCTTGATCAACCATCCTGGTTCTTCCTTCATTAAGAAAAAATTCTTAACTGGAATAATTTGAGCTGAAATGGATTTTGGCGAGCAGCCATTCACCGATACTCTTTTATTGAGATACACTAAATAGTTTTTGTCGATTATTCAAATGGGATTATTGTTGCTCTTTCTCTATTAAATGTCAAAGAATAAAATAATTTATATTTTATTATGCGATTGAATTAGTTAATTCATCATGATTAAATCGATTTTTAATTCATTTTTGGTTTAAAGCCGGCAAATATACGTCGCAAATTTTTTGTTGTTTAATTTCAACAATGACAGCTAGTGGTACTTATCACCGAGTCTAAAGTACTTACATTCGGAAACTGAAATTGTCTTTTATTGTTAAGTGTCTACGAGCTTGATATTTTTCTCCTTTGCTTTCATTTTGTATTCAGCAGACGCGTTTTTTGATGTTTATCTCTCCGCTGGTGCTGCCTGGAGTCAGTGTGTTGTGGGATGCAGAGGCTGGCGGCCTCGCTAGCGGGCTGGAAAAAAACATCAGCTTGGCGGCAACCGGCGGGACAAAGAGGTGCGTGGCGAGGACAAAACATCGCAAATGTGAACTTCAGACAGAGATTGGGCATGGAAGTGGGACAAAATATCCAAATGATCTCCCACGATACAATTTTGATACAGCGGCATCAATTATGGATATCGCTGTTAAATATCAAGGTGTTTGAAAAAGAATTTTCCTGCCGCTTTGATGTCTTCAAGGCTCATCCTGGTGAGGATTTGCAAAAAATTGGCTAGGCAGCACCCCCTGGAGTTCTTTGAAATTCCAGCCCCCGAAACCAGTATCACTTAGCAACGCGGAAGTCGGTTGACCCACAAAAAAACTCTCGATAAATGACGGGAAAGTCTGTAAGACCACCGAATTTACTTGGTAGTGGCTCTCAGAAAGATTTAGAGATCCAAATTTAGAGAGATAACATTCGATTTTGTAGGCTTATCTATTATGAGTAGAACCACCAAAAAATTTGTAGAAGACATTTTTGAGAGATTTTGGGAAAACTCTCACATATGTAACTCATTGCTATTGTTGTCATCGTATCAATCGGATCGTGGCATTTCCTCAAAGTAGAACCAAAATGAGCGTGAAGGAAGCTAGCGTAGTAAAGTGGAGGCTGCTAAATGAAAGATCAGGAAGAGTGGGTAGCAAGCGGTGGTGTATTGTCGGCGAGTAGGTGGAGGAAGCGAGCACACTACAGAGGAGGCCTTTCTTCAACTCGGAGTTGAGTCACGTCTGCCAGGTTGTAGCCAAAGGGGAAGGGGAGGGGGGGGAGTGAGCGTGTGATGCTAACACACATTTCTATTATGATGCGGCGTCAGTGGTCAGCGCGCCAGGCTTCCAGTTGCCTGGTTACTGCGTGGCGGCAATGTCTGCCTTTGGATGTGTCATCCTCCCGCCGGTGGGTGTCTGCACGACTCCGCCATCAGCGCATCTGCTGCCGCTAACAAGCGTCAACACGCTGAAAGGCGGCGCTAACGGTAGCGCCAACGGTGGCGCTAATGGTGGTAACAGGCTGAAGAGGCCAATGGTGGGAGGTAACAGTGTCAAGAGTCTGTGTCTGGGCTTGAGTCGATTGTTCAGGTGGAGGAATGTGAAGTGGGAAGAAATGAGATTGACTGAAAAAGATCTGAAGAATCAACATAATTCCCGATTTAAAGGAATTATCGTCGGATAAAACAATGATTAGTCGCGAATATGTTGTCTTGCGTTGGCTTAGAATAACAACAGATTCTGACTTTCTAAAATCTCTTCCCCCAGACAATTAGCTGTGATATTATTACCGTATTTTCCGCACTATAAGGCGCACCGGATTATAAGGCGCACTTTCAATAAATGGCCCATTTTAAAACTTTGTCCATATATAAGGCGCACTGGATTATAAAGCGCATAGAATAACTCAACGTTACTCAAACGTTAATGCAATCACAATATAGTAACACTCGAAATAGTGAAACCAATAACACGTAAAGCTTACTTTAATAAATTAGTCCTTATCCACGAATCCATATTGGTCCATATATAAGGCGCACCGGATTATAAGGCGCACTGTCGGCTTTTGAGAAAATTGGAGGTTTTTAGGTGCGCCTTATAGTGCAGAAAATACGGTAGCTATATTTTTAACTCAAATTGCAGGTTTAATAAACCTATGGAACATTTTATAGCATTTTTGTAATTCAGAAGTAGTATATGAAACATTGCATAGCATCAAATTCAAGGCAAGACTCTTAAGAAAAATTCACACAAGTGTCCGTACTTAAGTGTGAGTACTTTTTGTGTCACCTCTGGGCTGGGGCGGCGAACGGGAAGCCGGGGTGACAGCAGCTGGCGTTTCGGAGCCAACGCGCTCCTTGTGCACTGGCCCGGGTGCACCCGTGTAACCCCGCTTATCAATCACTTGCGTCTGACAGCCCCAGGCAAGGCTCCCCGGAAAACGTAAATCTGCAAATGCCACCCCCCCCTTCTCCCACCACACCTCCCCATTCAGCATGATGGATGATTTAGGATGGCACGCAAAACCCCCGAGGGCGGTGGCTCCTATAACGCATGAAGCCTGGTGGACACATGCTCCAGATGTTATCAGCCCATTAAAGTGTTGTTAAAAGCTGCCGGTGGGACAACAGATCCAAGGAGCTTGTACCTTCATAAAGATGCCCGTGCTTACACCCCAGTGAGCTGACACTTGGGGTAATTACACTTGGGGAGTATGAAAGACGCAAAGGTGATCGAAAAATAGTGGAAGATGGTGAACGCATCAATCCAAAAATGAAAAAATGACATCCATGCAGCTTCACAAACACAGTTGTGGCACACTATGGAGCAATCAATTCTTGCTCACAATGGCAGGTTGGGATTTAAAAGATATTTTTTTTAAAAATCTAATAAATAAATAAACAAACAAACAAATAAATGAATACATAAATAAATAAATAGATGAATAAATGACTAGATAGCTAGATAGCTACATAGCTACATAGCTAGATAGCTAGATAGCTAGCTAGCTAGCTAGATAGATAGGTAGCTAGATAGATAGATGGATATCTAAAATTTTTAAAATATTTAAATTATTCTCAAGTCAAGGCAGCTTCATTTATAAGACACATTTCATATAAAAAGGCAATGCTTGACTTAATCTTAAAAAAATTCCAGTAATCATTTTTTCATTCATTGTCATCGACTAAAAATGCACGTTCGCTAAGAAGTTAAGACTTACAACTGACGCATATTTGCCGCCCCCCCACCCTGACATCTCTGCGTTAATATTTGATATCGCTGCTTTTGTGTCTGATGCGAGCACAGCGTGGAGCATTTTCATAAATAAAAGTGTCAGCGCAATCATGCTAATATAAAGCGGACGGCCATGACAATGAATGCTACACGCTGCGTCTGCGTTAGCAAAGAGGCAACAATGCCCACCATGACTCAGAGCCTTTGAAGGCTGCCACAAGTCTTCCCGCTCTGATTATGTAAATGTGTTTAATGGATTATTATCGCGCAACGATGATCACTACTTTTCTCCGAAACAGCGGACGAGGAAGTTCCCAGCCACCGTGCTGACAAATGGCCGCCGTCGCCCGCAATGGCGCGGAGGGCCATCAGAGAGTGGCCCCTACAAGCCGAACGCCGCTCAACACATTTACTGCTTCATAAATGAGCGTCTTTATTTGCAACCTATTAGACGCGATGGCGACATGATTTAGATGGAGCGAAATTCTCCGGCGTAATGAGATCATCATACAATGAACCGCTTTGCATCTTCGCCTTGGTGAAATATGGCAGCTCCGCCGTCACCCAGCGGGAGCTAATTCCGCTTGGATCCACATGTGCTAATTTCAGCTTTATTGAAGACCGTTTCAGGCTCCTTGTTATTTTGTGGAAGAGGGTAGAATGTGACTTTTGCCTTTTTAATGGACGATAAATCACGCAGATGTGAAGGGCACAACGGTTGAAGCGAAACATCCCGAGAAATCATCGCTGAGGAAAAAAAATTGGGAAAAAGTGAGTGGAACTAGCGGCGGGCCATGGAAAAACATACGAGTGGACTCACTCTTTCTGACTCTCACTTTCTCACTCACACTGACTCTCTCACACTGACTCTCTCTCTCTCTCTCTCTCTCTCTCTCACTCTGACTCTTTCACTGACTCTGACTCACTCACTGACTCTCTCTGACTCTCTCTGACTCTCTCTGACTCTCCCTGACTCTCACTAACTCTCACTGACTCTCACTGACTCTCACTGACTCTCACTCTCTCTGACTCTCTCTGACTCTCTCTGACTCTCTGACTCTCTCTGACTCTCTGACTCTCTCTCTCTCTCTCTCTCTCTCTCTCTCTCTCTCTCTCTCTCTCTCTCTCTCGCATGAACGCTCTGACTCTCTCTCACTCTGACTCGCTCTCATTGGCTCTCTGACTCTCTCTCTCATGAAATGTCTTGACTTCCCAAGTCTTTTCCAGCAAGACGATTTTGCGGGTCTACTCATTCCTCCCAAATTTCATGGAAGCTATATTTTCAAAACCATCTGTGGCCACTAATTGGACGGCTTTTGAGTAACCCTCAAAAAGTTTTTAATTGTAATATTGATGGTTCAGATTTGGTAGCAATACACTTGGACAAACTTTTGGAAGTCACGATTGTTACTTGACGATAGCTCAATTGGCGAAAAAGCCCTCAAATGGCCACTTTACTAAAACGGTTTCTTTAAAAATGTGTTTTGAAACTGGACACCTACTTTTAATTTTGTCAAACGACTGCTTTCCTTTGCCTTCACTTGAAGCAATTACACCGCTGATAGATTATTTGAACAAAATAAAAAATCCACTAAGAAGCAGGCAAGTCGATAAAATTCGTCTCATTGAAAACATTTTCTTGGAATTTCCAAAAAGAGCAGAAATACATGATTAAGAGGTACATTTACTTTTTTCTAAACAGCCCACGGATGAATGAACAATCATTGGGCCAATAAAAAGAAATATAAAGAGAACGCAATGAACCGATTTGTGCTTTCACTCCACAGCACTCTCGGGTATTAATACAAACAAAGCATATTGTTGAAACGCCGCCGTTACTTTCGCATTTAACCAAAATTGAATCACATCGGCCGAGTCCACTTTTAAGTAATCGCCGCTCGTCTTTCCACTTTATTTTCTTGTTATCCCGCCCTTGCTGATGTATTGCCGTCGTAATACACCTCGATATGCAATCTTTGGAAAAAATTTCTCCTCCATCTGACGGCCACTCGCTGGCAGCCCACGAGCATAATGAAAGGCGGACTGTTTGAGACGAGGGGGGGCAGGGGGATTGGAAGTGACAAGCGTCTCGGCGACAGGAGGCACGTTGGATGAGATTTCGTAGCGCCGGCCGTGGCAGATTGTGCGGGCTTTTCTTTCTTTTGATGCATTAATTGCGTGTCAGGCTGAATTATTGAGGCCTAAAAACGGTCAATGATGCCATATACGTACGTCTTTCGCAATTTAAGACGGTTACAAAGTGTCTTAATGGCCGTGAAGAAACTTGACCTGTTTTTAGGCAATTCTCCAATTTTGTTTAATTCAAGTTTATTTGGTTTTTCTTTCCGTTTTTTTTCAGGTCCTTTAATTAAAAATGCCATCAATGATAAATGGATACCTAATTGTTTTTTTTCTTTGTTTGTTTTTATCGTCATACACCTTTTACCTTTAAATCCATCGAAAAACTTTCAGTTCCTAACGGTTGACTACTTGGAAATGTAATCACCAAACAACTATTGTAAATTCTACGTTGGCTAGACTCCAATTGCTCGATTACGATCATGATTTTTATTATTATTTGTATTCCGCGACAAGAAGAACAAATAACCCGGGCAGCGGCTGAATTGACAACGGTGAGTAAGCAGTCATAGGAAATCGATGTCCTGCCTCTGTATTGTTATTCCAGCAGGAACGGCATCCGTAAGATGAATCTTTATCATTATTGGAGTAGGCGAGTGGTTAGAACATCAGCTTCACAATTTTGAGGTCAAGGGTTCAATTTCTGCCTCTGGGTTTTCTGTGTGGTGTTTACATTAGGGGTACTCTGCCCCTCCCGGATATTCTAAACATATTTTATTTTACATAAAAGGAGGATAGGCTATTTATTTGCATCTTTATGTCGGTTTTGGAAATCTCAGCTACGTTTGACATAATTTGGATGGATTAACGATTTACAAAATTAGCTGGAAAATAAATCAAGGTTAAATAATACATCAATTTATTTTTAAAAATGTTACAATTATTTCCAATTTCGCCAACCACTTGCAAACCGCCACCGACCACTAGAGGGCCGCGGACTACTGGTTGAAGACCCCTGTTATAAAACAATCTTGTAAGGGTCAGTGAAAACTTACTGGTGTCAATAAAATCGAGCTAGCCATACTATTTCTATGTCCGCCCTACATTTATATTCGTGGCAGACCTTCCTCCGAGGGTTTTGTTCTCGGGTGCCGCCCTAATGTGCGGCGTCCACCTCACACAGACGACTCAATTGCAGCATAGTGGCGATGCCTCATTGCCTCGGCCTCATATCTCATCCCAACCAGCCACTTCAGCGCTGTTTTTTTCTCCCCTCTGTTAGCTTTCTCATTACCTCACCAGCACTTTCAGGGAAATAACGCTGGAAGTCTTCTATTATGAAGAGAGAAAAAAAAAACTCGCTTTTCCCCTCATCTTGCTCTATCTATGCTTCAGACCACTGTACCTGCACGAACACAACGTTCGCCATGTCCCTCCCGCCATCCGACCCGGGCCCCCTTAAATAGGCTATTTTCTCCTCTAATGTTGTTTCCCCCTCTTCTTTTTTGTATTGATTGGACAAGCTCACAGGATCAATAGATGCCGTAGATCAGAGTGATTGCCGCGCAGGGGGACGACCATCTCCCACTATTCAACCTGGCCGCATCCCAATCCCCCCTGCCCTTCCCCCCATAAAGCATTCTCATTTCTGGCGGCTGAAGTTATGAAATAAAGGGCTGATAAAAGCGGACGGTAAGGCTTGTTTGTTTTGACCGATGAATAGGTCAACCACTGTGGCGTGCTAGACCGCGGGAACTTGTGGGGAGGAAGGGGGGGAGGTCTCACCTCATTGTGGAGCAAATTACCTGGAATCTATGGGCTCAGTATTGCGCCCACAAATCTTGAAAGTTGTTAGTGCCACGTTGCCGCCAAAGAGAAGGGCATGGAAGATTGTATACTAATGGAGCCGCGATGCTGCCGCCTCTTCCGTCCGGATGCCTTATGAATTCATTAGTCACTGTCTTCAGCGCTTTAGCAAAATTGGTCTTCCTCCTTGTCGTTTTACTTTCTTTTCCAAACTGCGTGCTGGGCCAACTTTTTGGAAGAAATTTTTGGCAAGCCGCCGCGGCCTGTGACGGAAGGGCTGAGTTTCCTTTGACTGTCAATGTGGAGTGAACATTTTTGACTGGCAAATTCTTTTAGATGCTTAAAATAATTCAATATAAATAATACATATATATAATAATAAGAAATAATTAAAAATTGAAATTTATTTTTCTATTTTTTTCTATTTTTTTACCTCTGGACTAAAATCTTACCAATAAGTTCGGAAATTATCTCCACTCATTAAAATCTTTGACGTCTATAGCTGTCAATGGCAGTGAACGAGTTGAATAACTAAAGTTTATTTGTATTTTTATGTCTGCAGTATTTTTCCCTCATAATTCCAAGGCAAATCATTAGCCCGGGGCATTATCGAAAAGTATTTGCAAATGTGGCGAAACGTTTTTGCCAGTCCATACAAATGTATTCTCAAGTAGGACACCTTTTCACAGCCCATGGCAACGTCTTTGCAAAACAGCAAATAGAAGCTTCTACTGCCCTTAAGAAACAAACAAGATGAGCGGAATCAATTTCACACTTAATAGACAACAGACATATCACTTCCTTTGGGCCCAATCCTCATTTCCAAAACTTTCACTTTTCAGGAACCCTCGAAAATCTTTTTCATTTTGCATCGATTGGTCAATCATGTATCAAAATAACAGCCCAAGGTGAAGGCCGAGAAAGTTTCCATCCGACACTTGAAGCCATCCACTTTGACGTCTCATTTTATGACGTGGAATTGTTCCGCTATTGCAACACCTGCATCACCCCACCGGGCATTATTAAAGGATCATCGTATTTGATCGTAATATCCCTGAAGAAAACCGATTTCTATTATTTCCGTGGAAGTTGATTAAAGTCATGCTTGAGGAAACAAATGTTTTAAAGCTGATTTGACATCAGGGAGGAGAAAAAGCAAATCTCCACAAGAATAAAAACAATTCGTGCAAAACTCGTTTTGAATAATGCCATTGTCATTCGCTTCGTCGATAAACCGAAGGCAAAGGGAGATTTTATTTAAACGCCGTATTGGCCTAGTAATAATTTTTTTAAAAAAATACATTTTTATTCTTTTCATTATAATTTTAATGGGAAGATGGTGAAGCCTTTTGCCAACCTCTGTGTGGGCGAAGCCTGGTATTAAAGTTTGATGATCATTTTCAGGATTTTGACTCGTATGAGTAGACATCACACAAAGTTGCCACCAAGGATCTCTGTCTCCACGGAAATATTCCACATTATCTATTGAAGAGAAGTAAAAAAAAAAAACTACAAAATTCTAATACACCCCTGCAAACATTAAAACTATTCACAGAGGAAAACATCGTTCATTTTAAGATCATAATCGTCTTTTATCCGCCTCTTTGCAGCGTTTCTTTTTCTCTGCGACTTCGCTAAATGAGACTTGATTGAAAGTAACTCTCCGACTCCAGCCCCAAACGCCGCAGACAAACTTCCACTATATTCTTCTCTTCAATTCTATTTGAAGTCCTATTCATTTAGTCCAATCATTTATTCATCAGAAATTTAAATATACACTCTATAATTCATGAAAAAGCACTTATATTTTATTTACACTCCAAGGTGTATTTACCGTGCAGTTGTTCATTTCAGCGTGGAATTTATGCTAATGCGACTACTCTGGTTTTAATTATGATACAAAACCCTTGGAAATAAAATAGATGCGTCCCACCAAAATAAGCCCCGCCCACCAATTGGGAGTCAACAGTGGCGCTTAGCGAGTTCACGCAGAGAAGCGGCGATGGTCTCCACATAGCAGGGAGTCATTTATTATCAATGAGAGGCGACATTTCTCTCTGCAGCTTAGCACTTAGCTACCTTGAACACTTAATGTTATCTTTACACGCAAGAGGAACTGATTAGCTTGACCTGGTTATGGTAAACAGAAAAGCAGGAGAATATTCTCGCTCAAGTTGATTTCGTATGGCCGATTCGCTTGTTTAGGAAATCCGTCCGATTCAGTCAAATTTTTCTATTGAGGCGTTTTATTGAGACATGGGATTTCCGTAAAGATCCTTTTGGAGAATATGTCGCAATTTACCGTATTTTCCGCACTATAAGGCGCACCTAAAAACCTCCAATTGTCTCAAAAGCCGAGAATGCGCCTTATAATCAGGTGCGCCTTATATATGGACCAATATTGAGCCATTACAGCAGCCATGTCCAAAGTTTTAAAATGAGCCTTTCATTGAAGGTGCGCCTTATAATCCGGTGCGCCTTATAGTGCGAAAAATACGGTAAACGTAAACTTAATCGACTAGCGGATTTGGAAGTGCATCCCTTCACTTTGAGTCGAATAAAAATCCATTAATAAAATTCCACCATACTCGTAACCGAACATTTCGGAGCTAATTGAGTTGACTTGGTTGCCAAGCAACACAATGCGCTTGAGGCGCATCGTATACAAAATAAAAATAAATCTACAACTTACTGCTCATTATTATGATGACTATCGTTTGAGATTGGTGCTTCAGCAAGTCCAATCAAAATGGGAAAATGCTTCTAGCAAGTGAAGAAAAAAAAATGCACGCTAGTGCTGATCCTTTATTTTTTCCCGGAATGCATTTGGCCACATCCAAAAAATAGTGTGCAGTAGCAAGTCTTTTCTGACTTAAACACACCAGACAATATGCTAATGTCAATAGCGGCTAACGAGGGTCTCCTGTATTTACCTGCGGCCATTTTGAATAGCGAATAGTGCCAAATTGGACTGATTAGAGTTGACCTCAGCGGTCCTATCGTGCTCCTGGAAAAGTTCCAACCCCCCCCCCCCCTCCCCCCGTGAAGCAGCAGGGCAAGGGAGAGGAGCTCACGAGGGTCCAAGTGGGACAAAACATTATTATTTGCGACACGACACAGAACGCTTCAGTTATTGCTTCGACCGGCGTGTAACGGGAGCCCTCCTAATGAGGCCTCATCCATCTTTCGGGCCCGGCAAACAACGACAGTCGACGACCAAAGGTGGCAAACGGCGCCTGGCTCCATTTGAAATGACCTGCGAAATGGGCCATCAGCCCTTGCCGTCACCCCTACGCCGCAGAATGCCTAGTCAGCAAATAAATCCGCAAGGACGGGATGTGGGAGGCGGAGGGGGACAGGTGGAGTAGATCTTACTACGCTCGCCCGGAAAGGAAAATGTCAAGGGGGAAACCGCGATTGGTTTGAGAACTCCAACAGAATGGAGAACATGCGGCTTTGTTCGTTCGTCGCCGTCTTAAGTTTGGCCTAATTCCAGGGGACATGTTCTCCACTGAAGAATATCTGTTGGAATACTTGAATATTTCATCATGCTGCCTTGATGATCTCCCGCTTTTCGTTCTTCTATCTTGTCTCCCCGCGACTAATCTCTTTCTTTACGGGTTGATGGCGAGCTCGCCCGTTACGAATCTCAAGTATGTTCGTTCACAAGCAGTGACGACAAATCAAGTGTTTTATATTCCGGCGTCGGATAGCTAGCTACTGTACAAGGTTTGAAATTTGGAGCAACATCTAAAGGACAAGTTATGTTGGCACTTCAAAGCAAAATGGAGACTGGTTCAGACTTTTATTTTTTTTTGTAGACTACCAAACGTCATGTTGCTCAGCGAGACTGCGACTTTCTGAATATAAATGAGAAATTCCAATTTTTTGGGCGCTTTAAATTAAAATGGCTTGCTGTGGTTTTTTTTTTTCAATCTCTGGTTTAATCCATTTTTTTTGAGCGATTTATAAATAAAATCTACAAATGTGTTCAAGGCAGGCAAGGGAAAAATAACACAAGTGGGAATCAAAAGGCATTGACTGAATCCCGCTGAGCTCCCTCCGTTATTATAGGGTGCAAACTCCGCCCAGGAAAAAAAAAAAAAGTTCAGATGCATTACAGTCAATCCAATTCAAAAACTTTATATTACATATTAGAATACAAAAGTGATGGCGGGCGGGTTGCAAAACAGGTGTGCAATCTCCATCCGGCAATCAGGACATAATCACAGCATTTACATGCACTCTGGATTGCATGCAATGCTAAATTGTGGCAGCCATTTAAAAAAAAAAAAAAAAAAAAGGACAGACAGAGTGCTTACCTGGTTTCGCCTTCTGCTCCATTTTGGCTTTTAAAGTTTGCTAATTGCAACATATCCAACTGATGTGCTTTACTTCTTTTTTTTTTTTTCTGTTGAATTTTACCACTGCCAAAAATCACAGTTTTTTTCCTTTTCACCCAAATAAGACACACACTATTCAAGTACTTTCAGAAATATATTTTGGAGTTTGACGTAAAAAAGCGTGCGTCACGGATTTCATCATGCGTTGTAATTTATAGCTATGACATTTCGAAAAAAAAAAATTCCGCAAATAGTATGTAATTATCTCTTTATTGCTTTGAGTGTCTGATCAAAAAGTCGGGTCACAGAGGCTTGATCATTTTTTTTTTTAGATGCTGAGGCAAAATAAGAATCAATCATGCGATTAGAAGTATTTAGGATTTTGATCCATTAATTTTAACGTGTTACCAAATCATTTATGTAAGTAAATGCACGGGCTGTTAGGTCTGACCATTTTAGCAAGCGTGCCAGATTGCCGCCATGCTGCAGGATCTTGCCTCGGCAGCATCTTTGATCGCCCTTCCTCCACTGGAGAAATCTGTCAGCTTTGCACATTTGCCTTGCTTTGTTTGATTTTTTTTTTTTGCACCACTAATTTTCTTACCTGCCATCTTCACCCATTGGTGAAGCAGACTGCGAGGATTCGTGAAGCCCTTTAGGCTCCATACGGTGTAGATAAAGCACAATTTAATTACA
The DNA here is from genome assembly GCF_024217435.2 of Syngnathus scovelli. NCBI lineage: Eukaryota > Metazoa > Chordata > Actinopteri > Syngnathiformes > Syngnathidae > Syngnathus > Syngnathus scovelli. Next base: position 20,499,190 of record NC_090850.1, read on the forward strand.
CTCCGTTTACCGTTTATTTACCGTTTTACGACATTCTCACTTTGCTACCTTGCTACATTAGCAAGTTGTTGAAAAGGGGGACTGAGTCAATCAAATCTCAGCAAAAATGAGGAGGACTCTAAAGTGATGTGTGTGTATTTGTGTGTGTGTGTTGATACAATGCGCTCAGGACTGTTCGGTCACACAACAGCAACGGTCCGATGAAGCATGAACACATGCCGCAGTGTAATTTTGTGTCTCACAGTGACTCTGGCGACTTTCGTTGTTGTCGGCATTATACACATAGGTGTCAAACATAAGGCCCGGGGGCCAGATACGGCCCGCCACATCATAATGTGTCCCGTAAAGACAAATTGTGCGTCAATTTAATGTCATTACTTAAATTGCGAATTGTGTTTACTTTTAAAAAACATTTATTTAAAATATTTTTTACTACCGTAATTTTCGGACTATAAGTCGCGTTTTTTTTTCATAGTTTGGGTGGGAGGGCGACTTATACTCAGGAGCGACTTATATATGTTTTTTTTCACAAATTCTTACTTGATCATTAACACATCACTTACAAGTATAGCTGACCACTTCACATGTTATTTTTAGTATAGTTGATCACTTCACATGTTGCTATCGTTTAGCCTGTTGTTGCTCGTTCATGACTGTTCTTGGTGTGGGATTTTGTCGAATAAATTGCCCCCCAAAATGCGACTTATACTCCGGAGCGACTTATATATGTTTTTTTCACTTTTTGGGGCATTTTATGGCTGGTGCGACTTATACTCCGGAGCGACTTATTGTCCGAAAATTACGGTAGTCTGATTTGAAAACGAGTTATTTGTTTTGTTTTGTAGCTTATACTGGATATAATACGAAGCGTTGACACATTTATTTGGGTTGACAGTCATAATGGCCCTCTAAATAAACTATGACTACAATACGGCCCAAGAAAAAATATGTTTGACATCCCTGCGCCTATATCGTAAATTTTCCTTTCTTTTTTGAACGGTACTCTGGAATAATGTTTAGTTAAAAGATGCGATGACATCGACTGGCAACCAGGCGGGATTGTCATGTGGGATCGAGTACCGTTCACCTGCCTCTCTCTCATCGGGACAAACACGATAAAAGCTGGATTGATGGATGTTTGGCTGGATGGCTTTGCTATTTGCATTTTGGTGCATGGGGGAAATTTCATAGTGATTGAAAATTTCACTGGTGTACAGTGGAGCGTACTCCGGTCACCTATAATGGAACAAAAAAAACCCTCGTTTACTGGAAAAACACGCTTCTAAATTCCGATTAAACTTTTAAATCTGCTGTATCGAGTCATATGGCTTTCTTTATGCAAGATGTTGCCAAAAAAAAAAAAAAAAACACTGCAAGGTACATCAACTTACACCTTGTTAGATTTCCGATGAGGGCCTTAAAAAAACGAATTCAACAGCTTTTAAGCAAATAATTAAAAAGTGTTGAATTTTGCAGTATTTTATGGGCCTCTAATCACTAAGAACGTCCAACTGAATCATTTTTTATTGCGGCAAATATCCCTCGGCAGCAAAATGTTAAATAAAAGGCAAAGGAGCATTTAATGGAGAATAAACAAGCCATGAATCATGGCACCTCCTTGCACTGTCTTCATATCAGTAATGTACACTTGTGTGAGTGGTTAGAGGTCACACTTTGCTTGGTGGCGCCCGGATTTCTCGTAAAATATCCCTCATCGGTGCCTACAGCTCAGTAAAAATATTTGGTCCAAACAAATTTATTCATGGTAACATCAAAATGCAGATAAGAAAAAATAAATAAAAAAATAGAGTCACTTTGGCCTCTCCACCAAAATAAAAGTTTGCCCGCCCCTGAGACGGAACAGATGGAGCAATCCGGGAAACGTGGCAGTACGAAGTTCTAAATTCAATTTGGAGATGCTACGAGAGGAACTCGGGTGCATGATAGCTGCAACAATGAAATTTGAGATCGGGGAAAAGGTTGAAGACAAGCGGGATATAATAAACATCGAGTACAGTAGAGGAAACCCGATGCCATTTTTGTGACCGCCTCCTTGGCGCGTCCATCATCCCGTTTACGCGAGAGCCAAAATGAAAGGTTCGGTGGTGACTAACACTTGAGAGAGTCGCACTTGTCACAGCTGTCAACTCCACTTAAACGCCAAAAAAAAAAAACTCTCATTAGATACCCGCAGCACAATTCAAAGCTTCCATCCATTGAGTGTCTCCAGCAGCGCTTTAAAACGTTTTTTCCACCAAATACCGCTTAAAAGAATTGTTAGCGTTTAAAGCAGCACCACCTGGTCCAAATAAAGTGCCCGTTAAGTACAAATTGGATTGCGACCGTATAAATGGAACTCGCTCATAAACTGAGCACGTACCACACCGCAATGTTGTGGCGGCCATTTTATTTAAAACAAAAAAAAGAAGGCCACGATAGTTGGATCATTAGTGCCTTAAAATGGACGCCCTGATAGTACGTTTGCGCTATCATCCATTCGTCCAGCTGTTACGACGGCTTGCCAAACTTTTTGGGTTGCCAAAAAGTAGCTGAACACTTTTGGCAGATTATTCTTATCATCTACATGTCCCCGGATAAATGGCTTGTGTCGTTCATCAATTATTCAGCGGCATATTTTTTCAAATTCAGTCAGAGAAAAACGATTTAACGTAGTGCTGTCTTTATTGGGACACAATCATTTTTATGTACATTAATCTCCAAACAGGCATTAAAATTAGAGCTCACAGGTCCAAATCAAAATCATTAACTAGTAAACTGCCAAACCACCTTATATTTTTATGTAATTAGAGTGTAAACAGTCTTTAGAAATATTCATATCTATTTTCAAACAAAAAAATAAAAATGCAATGCAACCTAAATACCTTATAAATATATATATAAAAATATATATACGTATATATATATATATATAAAAAAATATATATATATATATAAAAAAAATATATATATGTGTATATATATGAAATATAAATATAAAAGGACCAGTAAAATAATTGACAAGCGAAAACAAAATAAACATAGTACAACAAAAAAAAATGCTCTCGAGAATGGACGGATAGATTTGTACAGTCACGCCACACACAGACAGACACACAAACACACACACACACACACGCACACACAGATAGTCCCAATGACCATGGTGTCCACCAATTACCCGGCAGGTCGCCGGGGTGCAGAGTTGTCAGGAAGTGTCGTGCGGCAGTCTTTGGAGGACAAGGAGGAAGAAAAGGGGTGCGCGTAATAAAAGAGACACTTTCCATTGTGTGGCGCTGACAGCCAACCGGACAGTTCAACAGCCGGGCGAGGGGGAGTCACTCTAATGACCTTGAGAAAATAACCGAGTACAACCCCATTTGTGTCCCGTCGGGGGCGAATCAAAGTAAAGGGGGATGTTTCCAAGCTTGACTGACTTCCAAGTCACTTAGAGGAGTCGCGCGACTCGCCAGTAGACAGTTTTGTTCAGTCGTGACCACGGGCAAAGTGGTCCAGCAGAACTCATGACTGAGGACTATCAGAAGATGGAAACGGGAGAAGATATTGACTAGCTTTGATTGTCTCGCCAGTTTTGTTCAGAAGTTGATGACCAGAAATACCGGGTTCGGGTTTCAATGACAGGATAGGGTTTCAAATGAACCGGGTTAGGGTTTTGAATAGTGTTTCACAACACTGTGAGGTGTTTGGACACCATGTGCTAGAGTAAAGCCTCATAAGTCATGTTAAGCCAAGCTGGGCGTCTTCTGTAGTTCATGTTTAAAAGAACACAAGAGCTTACGGCTCAGACTTGTCGCTAGCTCTGATATTGCAGTCTAAGTCAGGGGCCTCACTAAAGTCATTTGCAGTCACTGAAGGGGGTATTTTCATCCCGGCTCGTTCAGACCTACTGCAATTTCACCTGGGAGGAACACTCGGGTGGCACGTTGAACGACACAACCCAACACGTGTGGCGAACATTGGGAACAAACCGATTTTTTTTAGTCGTTCAGTGATTATTGACGAAATAAATTACTTGAATTTCATCGCGATGTGGAGAGAGACCACACACGACCAAATTACATTTAAAAAAATATACGCTAACGTCAGAGCACCTTATCGATCCGCTCATCCCTATGCGGCCATTTTAGGAATTTTCGTAGGTAACAAAAGCCATCTCTCGTGGTTTGGGCGTAATCCGTACATTAACATGGACAAGGAAGACAAGAAGCCCGCTGGGCCGAGTCCCGGCAGCCAGATGGATGTTGTTACCATGACATCCAGCATCACTACTTGATTGACGGCCAGAGGCAAGAGCAGGTTTCGTAGCAACAAAACACACATCTACATAACATAACGTAGATAGCCGGAAGGATGGATGGATGGATGGATGGATGGATGGATGGATGGATGGATGGATGGATGGATGGATGGATGGATGGATGGAGAGGAAAATTCTGGATTTGTCTGCCTTTGTAATTTTTCTTTATGTCTTGAGATATTTAGTGCCTTATACCGTAATGTCTGTCCTATAATTCACAGTTTTGTCTTGTCGTTCTTTTTTTATTGCTTCTCTTTTTCTTTTGTGTTTGTTTGGTAATATCTCACCTTGCAATTTCTGTCTTGCCTTGAATTATTTAGGGTCTTCTTTTGTTTGTTTTTGAAATGACGATGTGTAAACATGCCAACAGCAAGCGCGTTGTTTGATCCGAGCATAAAGGTTGCTTACTTTTTTTGGCGCGTGGTTTCCTTTTGACTCGCTTGAATGTCATTCAATTCGGGTCATGCGTTCTGATCGCTGAGACAGAATTACAAATCTTATTGTGAGTCATATCTTGTTGAAGTCTGTGCGTGTGAGTCAGCAGGGTTGGGTCCTTCTCCAAAATAGAAAGCAATTAAGTAACTATGTCCTTCCTCAAATCTTGATTAAAAATGAAGCTTTCTTCGAAAAAAAAAAAAAGTTACAATTGTGGTGGCGTACTTAACCTGGCGGGTGGTACAGATACGATAAGGAATTTAATCCCCGAGGCGAGCGCTGATTAGCTTATCCCGTCAGAGTCACGGCGGGCTGAGGCGGAACACAAATGGCTGCCGTCGTCAGGGGGAAAGAAAACTCAATGTTAGCGGCGTCAACTTCTTGACACATTTTGTTGATTTTGATGAGCATGGCAGCTGAATAATAAAAATTCAAAACAAGTGGGCGTGATGTTGTAGCATGACATCTTCATGTCACCTAAGCTTTTTAATTTTTTCAATGATTTGGCTTGGGCTGGGAAATTTTATTTTGCTGTCAAAATAATAAACAATCTACGTAAAAGTGGAAGAAGACACCAAAAAATAAATTCTAGGGAAAGAGCTAGTATAAATAAAAGGGGCCCAAGGTTGAGCCTTGGGGTACTCCACACTCTTAGTTTTGTTATTTCTGGCTTTTTCTGGGTGGTAATTGTATTTTTTTTTTGGGTAATGTCTGATCTTGTAATTCCTGAATTTGTCTAATAATATTGATATTATTTCACTTTGCCTTTTTGGGTTCACTGATTTGCAAAAGACCCAAAACTACGAACTGGTCGGGTGAATTCTAAAGAGGCCACTGCGCTCCTCGTCCAGCGGAGGATGGAGCCACATGAGCTGCCTGGCGATGATAAAAGTTTGCTTTGGAATGATGGAAAGGGGAATGAGAAAATAGACACACACACATAATGGCACACACACTTTTAGTGCTTTTCATCTTGACAGGGAAATGGAGACTTCCACTCACTTTCCTTTTCAGTACACTTCATTTCCCTGCTGTGCGACTTAGTAGCAATTGTGGGACATTTTCTTCCCTCTTCGAATTTACGTGTGGCCTTCACTTGTCATCCCCGACCATCCAGACACCTGTAACCACTTTGCCTATTTCTAAAAGGCAGCAAAATCGAAAGTCCAGAAATGCTTTTATTAATAAATATCTCGATGAATGGCGAGACTTAATTCGCTACCACCGATATCATATAATTACTGAATTTTTTTTCCAATGGCGTGAAAGCTTAGCAACGATTGCTTTAAATCTTAATTAAGCATATTCATAAAAAAGTTTTGTATGCGCTCCATTGGTCCGAATGAATTATGCATCATGTATAAATTGGAATCCACTTACTTTTTGGACTCGTTTAATTCTCCACGCTGTAACACGAGCATATTAAGCGTCATGGCACGCTTTTACAATAATAGGCCACGCTCGTTAAGTAGCGGAACACTTTTAGGGACAATTAGAAGTCACTTAACCACAGTCCAACTCAGTAGACATGTTTTACTAACGCTGTGTGAGAGCTGCAGTGGAACAGCTGAGCACGCATGATTTCTTCTTTCCAATTTATGTATCAAGGCCACAGTTGCACGGCATCTCAGCATGAGGTCGGTATGAGATGTTCTCCACGTTCAAGGCAATGGTGAAAAGTTTGGTGTTGAAAAGACTGCAGTAAGTTTTTTCTGTGTGAATTGTTTGTATTTGCTGCAAGTTCACATTGGGATGTGAGATAAATGCTCTTGTGGCTTTCCAACCTCTTCTCCTGGCCTTGGGTTTTGTCCTTGAAGTGGTCCACAGCCTGATAATGTTTTCAAACCACCACACACACGCACACTCACACACACTTGAAATGTGCTGGTATATATTTACAGAAGATGTACAGTCGAGATGAAGAGTAGGTACAGTTGGTCCGTTGAGTCTGAGATTTTTTTGTTGCATTCATTTTCATCTCTAAAATTGGTTAATTGAAATAGGATTATTTTTGTCTTTTATTCATTTATTTATTCATAATGATTAGTTATTTTTATTGTAAGCAATTAAAAAACATATATTTTACAAATACAATAAAAATATATATATATATATATTTGAAATATTTCAGAAATTTGTTTCCATGAAAAATATAATTTATAAAATAAATAATTTAAAACTGTATCATAAACTATACTACGTATTGCTGGCATTGGGCCAAAAACTCCTAAGTCACATTTTGGGTGCATTTAATATTAAAATGTCTTACTTTCTTTTTCCAATGAATTTTCATTTACATAATTGAATGATTAGTTATTTTTATTGTAAGCAATTAAAAAACATACATTTTACAAATACAATAAAAAAAAATATATATATATTTTTGAAATATTTCAGAAATTTGTTTCTATGAAAAATATAATTTATAAAATAAATAATTTAAAACTGTATCATAAACTCTACTACGTATTGCTGGCATTGGGCCAAAACCTCCTAAGTCACATTTTGGATGCATTTAATATTTATTTAATATTAAAATGACTTTCTTTTTCCAATGACTGAACAAACTTTCCATTTTTCTTTTTCCTCTCGCCAGTTACCCAAGAAAAACGCCACCTTGCCAAATGGAAATAAACAGAAGGCTTTGAAATAACCCACAGGAGGAGCTTTAAATAATGGAAAGCAAGGATGCATCGCCGCAAAGCAAGTTCTGTGATGGTGCCTGGCTCCAACCAAGTAAGAACATCAGGAAACTTATGTGTGTGTGCGTGCGTGTGTTTTCTTCACTCTGTGATGGCGGGCGGGCGGGCGGGCGGGGGCACACGCACACGTCGCCTCATTAGAGCATGGCGCCATCAGCACATCAAAGACTTTCCTTTTTCAAAAAGCAGGAGGAGTGGGATCAAAATCCTTAGGATATCTCCGCACCTCTCTCCTTCTTCGGGAGCACGGGGACGCACCGGCAAAGTTTTGGGTCATTTTCAGATCTTTCCTGCAGTGGAAGTGAAAGAGGTAGGTGCTGATTAAAGCAGAATTATGCTAATGAGATAGAGAATGGCAGGAGGGCATATCAGGTCTCTGACTAACTTCTCGACTCCATCCATCCATCCATCCATCCATCCATCCATCCATCCATCCATCCATCCATCCATCCATCCATCCATCCATCCATCCATCCATCCATCCATCCATCCATCCATCCATCCATCCGGGAGTTTTCTCTCCAGCATGACCCGAGGTCTTCTCTCCTCATCCAGCAGGCATTTCAAACAGATGCCCGAGCCACCTCATTTCTCTCAATATGGAGCTCCTGCTCCATTCTTCCCTCACTCCTAAACAACAAGATAATTATGCTCGTAGAATTTTGGTCTCAGATTTAAAGGTGCTGCTTCTTACCCCAACCGCTTCACACTCGTCATCTGCAAAAAACAGTTAATGACGCCATCAACCTAAATAATCGGTGACAACAGGCATCCTTTCTTTTAATAGACTGCCGTCTTGCCGTGTTCGCTCGAGGCTTCGACTTTTTGTGAGAACTCACACCGCCGATTGCTTTTGCGACGACGATTTACCATATTCTAATTAATCCTGCTACGTGTTGCTATGGTGTTGCTGCTGGATGGGAAGTTGTTGATTTTTTTTAGACTCCTTTTATCACACCACATACACAATATGTGACTTGTGTGATATTTTATTAACACGGTAAAGCGCATGTGCTCACTTGGCTGGAAACTGAGACGTGAAAGGTGACGATTAAGTGCAAAACTCACTTATGCATGCTCGCACTTTGCCTATGGAGTCTCCTCCTAATTATTCATGAATCAAACATGGGCGGTGTGATCATAGTTATAGAAAAATCATGTTTAAAAGTGCAAATAATTGAAGTAGAAGATACACAAATACCCAATAAATAATTATAAAATATATTTACAAGACCCAGATTCCATGCTGCCCAACCACAATAATAATAATAATAATAATAATAATAATAATTGAAAAAAGTGAGGAGAATAAACTTGAATAATAATAAAATTGTGCCCAACCACAATAATAATAATAATAATAATAATAATTGAAAAAAGTGAGGAGAATAAACTTGAATAATAATAATAATTAATGGCATTAATTGGAAGACTAATTACATTAACCATAATCATAGTATGGCATTGTTGAGCCGTTTTATACTGTGTTATTATCACAGCACAATAATATGGCAAATAAATAAGATTTAAAGACTAATATGAGCTCATTAAGTCCAAGTAAATCCTTTCAAGACATGATACCGCTCAAAAGTACTCACTTCAACTGTTGCTGTCACTTTTTTTTCCTCTTTATCATGGTAATCAAGTTATTTTGTCCTCCGTCAGCCACTTTGTGTCTCTTGACAATAAGAAAACAAGCTCAGCACTTGCGTGTGTCCCTGCATGTATGTTTGCCTCTGAGGAGGAAATTGTTCACAAGTGCACACACTTGTAACAGCGACGCTGTCGTGACTCATCCGGGTCAACAACGGTGCGGCGCTTAGTCGAGACACTTGGGAATAAACTCGGCAGCCGGGGGAGCCGTCTTGTGACTGACGCGCCCGCTGCTGTTGCGTTGTCATCTTGGGATTTCTTAAGAAATATTTGTGGGTGGGCGGCTTATGACCTGGCGAAACTCCATCGAGACTGCAGGCAACAGCAGAGAAAATATAGGTGAATAACTAACTATTGCTAAAATGTAATCAACAGTATATATATATTTAAAAAAAAAGAAAATCATGAGCACAAAAGACCTACTGACCCCAAAAAAAAGACTAAGACCCATGTTGAAGCAAATAGCGATAAAAGACTGACAATACTGTAAATTAGTCAAATAAATATTCGTTATCAACTAGATAAACAAGTTAAGAAACCTAAATTGATAAATAGTTAAAAGGTAGATTAAAAAAGTGCATCTTAAGTTTTAAAAATACTGACCAAAAAAAGACTATAAGAACCATGTTGAAGTAAATATTGATAAAAGACCGACAATACTGTAAATTAGTCAAATAAATATTCGTTATCAACTAGATAAACAAGTTAAGAAACCTAATTTGATAAATAGTTAAAAGGTAGATTAAAAAAGTGCATCTTAAGTTTTAAAAATAACATCATATTGTAAGAAAATGCGCAAAACCATCTGAAATTAATCTGAAAGTCGGCCATTTTGTTTCGAATCATCCATTTTGTTTGAATCCCAGACCACATAAGCCTCACTCACATTTTACCGTGGCCTCGGTCACATCTCATGTCGCTGCGTATTTATTGACGTTTTACCTCCAGCCGTCATGAAAAATACATTTCTTTCCAAACTTGATTTTGAAATAATTCCTTGAGATGTGGTCAACGATTGGAAACATAAATCATTTATGTCACCCCGTCTTGGCGTCACATTTTATATGATAGCAGATAGAATATTTTCTTGTTCTTATTGAAGCTTTTAATCAGCATCCCAACATAACCCCCCCACACACACTCCAAAGTCCCTGGGCAACCAGTTTAAGTCTTTAACCCACTCGTCTGTTTTTTTTTCGACTCATACATAATGCAGCATGTTTAAATCAGATGCATTACGTACGCTATTGTTCAGACACTCTGTTTAATGAATAGAGCTCGCAAAGAGCCATTACCTGCAACCTTCCCTCATGTCTTCTCCTCCCCTGCGCATTAGTCGCTCGCCGTTTGTTGTCGGCGTGGCGAGTCCGGGCCTCGCTCCCGCCGCTTTTGTGCGCCGAACGTTCCCGTGGGATGGCGGCGTGCGACACTACAGCGGTCTCTCTCTCCGAGACAATATGGCGAGTCTGCACCCCCCCACCGCTGAAGGAATTAATTATTCATCATCCGATTGGAGATAAAGAGCGTGCGGGAGGAGAAGATGAGCTTCCTTCCTCACAATAGATCCCCAAATCTCGTTAGGTGTCAACAAAAAAACTCACGTCAGGATGGATTGTGAGAATTTGAAACAGTGGAATGAAAATGTCTTTGCACTCTGACACTACAAACCAAATTATTATTTTAACACACAAAAAGCTGACATAATGAATTCTGGAATACATTTCATTTACAACTCAAAGGGCCACCTTTCATTTTTTTTTCCATCTTTGCTCTGAAGTACACAAATAGAATTGATTGAGACCGCTTCATTTCTTCTTCTATTATTCCGACGCTTAATAAATAACCTTTCGTCTATTTAAAAAAAAAAAAATGGCTGTCCGTGTCATCAACATTAAACAACTACGCTGACAGCTAATTGGAGTTCAAATGATTTAATCAGTTTCCTTCAAGCCTTTATCGATACCCGTCCCCTCCCCTCTTTGTTTTATCGGTAATTGTAAGCGATCAAAAATCAATCAACGTAATTGCATGTGACAGCTGCGAACACGCAACCTTGACTCGTTTTGATCGGTTTGCCCATCTTCTGGGTGGCAACCGCTGGCGCCAGAATCATCGGACGGAAAAAACAAGGCTGGAACAGCGGGAGGTGCAAAAGTGGACTATAAATACAAAGTTGACTACCTCCAGCCAGGTTTCCATAGCAGTAAATGGCATTTACTGTCTAATGTATTGGCCTATTATGACCCCTCCTTTGGCGGGCCCCCGCAGAGGGAGGCCCCCCCACGCCGCGGTTGCATGGGGGGTCGTCCAATGCACAATTGATTGGAGAGTCATTCTATTTTCTGCCGGCGGACCCTCGCTTACGCTTCTTCCATCCGCCAGCGTATTCCTCTTCAGTTTCTATCTAGCTTTTCATCTATTCGTCAATGACCCCTCCCATCTGCCTTTTCCTGCCTCGACCCCCCCCCTCCCCTACCCCCTCAAAAATCAATTTTGTCATTCTGATTCAAAAAGATATAAAGAAGGCAGCGGATGTCTCTGTGGACTTTGTTTGAAGAGAGAAATCTGTACTTTCTCCTTTGTCAAAATGAGCTGGTGACTTTTTCAGCCTCCCCGGATGACGGGGCGATTTAAAAACATGACAGATGGAAAGTCAACTATGGCTGACAGCACGCAACTCGTTCAAGCAAAAAAAAAAAAAATCACGACACTGATATTAATACTTTTTTTTTTGTATATTATTTGTTGAATGCAGTTTTAAGGCACCCTTAAAAACTCCAGATTGAGGTGTTGTAAATTTTATAATCAGATTATTATTATTATTTTTGAGATGCGCTTATGAGTATGTTTTTAGGTTTTCATTATGTAGACTTTTTTAGTAATTAGTAATATCTATGAACTAAGCTGCAGGTGGGATTTTTTTTTCCCCCCTAAAAAAATAATATAAATAACTTATAAATAAATTAATTAATTAAATAAATAAATAAATAAATAAATAAATAAATAATGCTAAACTGCAAATTGTGCAAGCTTTTCGAGGTCAAACTTAAAACATGAAAATATCTAAAGAAAAAGAATGTTTAAAAAAACAACAAGACAACACATGATGTGCCAAAAAAAAAACATCTTTTAAATAAGCATAAAAAAAAATGCATTCTAGGAACACATAAGCTCTGATTAAAATGATTATTTTTTTTTACTTCGTGTTCATGTATGCAAATATCGTTTGCACAACTATCTGGACTTCACTTAAGTACAAAGTTAGTTTGCTATTGGCACCTCAGGCATTAAAGCATTCTGTTTACCCAAGGCCGACGAGGGGGGGGGGGGGGGTGTCTGCGCTACATTAAGCACTTAGATGTTTTGAAGTCATCCTCTATCAGGTTTTCTATCTGATAATTGAATAGAACAAATGCCCCTCCTTCTCCAAACCACTAATGCTCAGCCCAAAACTGCAGTTCAGCATGTTCATGCTAACCGCGGAGCCATTTGCTCAGTTGGGGAAGGGGAAAAAAAAAAAAAGTAGTCCGGTCAAATGGGAAGTGGAGAGTAGGGGGGGTGATGTTTAAGGCCTGCAGGCGCCGTTCTAGTTCAATATTAATGGTCTCCTTTAATCACGTTAGCGCTAATTTGGACATTTTGAGGTTGGATAATTCGCCGTCTGGTCGCCGCTCGCACAATAAGTGCAGCGCGCCTCGTAAATGGCCGGCAAAGAGCTCTTGAACGTATCTTCCTGTCCGGCATGATGAAGATTTGCGAGTGAGAGCTTGATGCTTTTCCACATTTCCGCACCTTCTAGCTGTTTTCATCCTAGCTCAAAAAAAAAAAAAACCTTAACATCAAGACCAATCATTTCCGATATCCTTGTCAATGTCCAATTGCTTTGGATCGCAATCCAATTTATGACACACAAATGGAAAGAATTATTTCCCGCGTCAAATTGTAAAACACTTCCCGGGCGTCTTACTAAAACACCTCTGACGTTCTGTCAAAAATACACAAAGGATGAAGAATTACGCTTAATATCCATTTTTCGTACTTTAAATTCACTACGGCTCTGTCTCATTGCCATGGCGACCGCTGATCTGCTCATGTGGCGCATGCAACGGACACTTGGTGTCCATCCATTCAGTTTTTCCCAAGAGTGATGAGATTGAATTAAGTATTGATGTTAGCATGGATTGTTTCTCCAGTGCTGATCAGTAGACGGCGGGAAAAACGTGTAGCCGGAAAACGGCGACGGCGAGACTGCAGGGAGAGCGCGCCACTCGGAGTATGATGTTTAGAGCACCGGCGGGACCGCTCGTTTATTACACGGGGAGCCTCGGAGCCGCTTTAGCTTTGAATTTCTGACAAAGCCAGCCGGCGAGGGGATGCTCGGATCCCGGCGGGGTCCCCGCGTCGCTGCCCAAATTGAAATAAATCGCCACGTTAGCACTCGGAGTGCTCAGCCGGCCGCTTTGACACGTGCTCTTGGATTAGGTCCTGCTGGACGAGCGGCAGCTTCACACTGAGATTTTTTTTCATCTCGGTTTATATGAAAAGGCCTTCGCTACACGATGGGGGTTGGTTGGCAAGAAGTATTTTCCAGAAAGTCGTTTCCCGCCGTGGCACCATTTTCAGTTTTGCCTTAGAAAGACTTTGTAAACATCTTTGTTTTTGTTCGAGTGATGTTATGCAAGACGGCTTGGGCTCAAATCAGACTGCACCTCACTTGTGAGACTTGGGACTGCACTTCGTTCTTGTTTCCATAGACACAAAAAATATATAATTTTGACATTTTTTGCTTCAATAGATTTTTAATATTTTTTTTAGGGCCATTTTTGTATAGTTAAGCTTTTTTACTTGAATATTTGCTTATTTAATATATCAATATTCTTTATGTAATAATTTTTTTTTGCCCATATGTCCATATTTTGATCCCACCTTTTTTGCTTGAATGGATTTTTAATAATTATTATTTATGTTCGTCCATTAGCAAATATTCAAAACAGACAGAATTGACAAAAAATTTGGCTGTTTTAAATACTTGCATATTCTTTCTTTAATAATTTTTATTTATGTTCGTCCATTTGCAAATATTCAAAACAGACAGAATTGACAAAAATGTTGGCTGTTTTAAATACTAGCATATTCTTTCTTTAATAATTTTTATTTATGTTCGTCCATTTGCAAATATTCAAAACAGCCAGAATATACCAAAATTTGGCTGTTTTAAATACTTGCATATTCTTTCTTTAATAATTTTTATTTATGTTCGTCCATTTGCAAATATTCAAAACAGACAGAATTGACAAAAATTTTGGCTGTTTTAAATACTTGCATATTCTTCCTTTAATAATTTTTATTTATGTTCGTCCATTTGCAAATATTCAAAACAGCCAGAATTTAGAAAAATTTTGGCTGTTTTAAATACTTGCATATTCTTTCTTTAATAATTTTTTTTGCCCATTGCTATTGAATTAATTAAAAGCAGGTAACGACGACCAGCTACATGTCCATATTTTGACATAAGGAGATTTTTTTTTTTAAAATAAAAGAGGGCCTGACTTTTATGTCCCCTTTAAGCAAATTAGACCCTGTGTTGTGCTTTGACGCATGCTTGCTGCACTTTGTTCTTAGGGTGGGAATCAGCAAATCTGCATGTGTTTTCTCCAGTGTGGCGCATCTGAGACCATGTTCGCTTTTCAATTCCGTTTGAAGGCAAGTCGCCATGTCGCGTCTGGTTAATTAGTACCCGGCAACTCTGTGCTGCTTCTTCTCGGATGAGGACTTTCAACACGGCGGGAGAACGGTCAAACGGTTAAAGACTGCAAACCTTCAAAGAAAGTCTCACCGGCAGACTTCTCAATGTGCACATAATTCAACTCATTGAGCAGTAACTCGATTGACATTGAACATCAAATAGCAATCTATAATTTGTGTGAAATCTCACTGATTTGCTACTAAATTCTCCAGTCTCAATCTGAATCGATGCTGATTTTTCCATAAGGACCCGGGAGTGTCCATTTTGCAGGATATCCGTTTGAAATAGGCAATTGTTGTTTTTCACTGTGTTCTGTGTAAAAGTCACAGGTGACTGAATCTTTTGATAGATCTCTGAAGCTTCCATTTGGCGGGATTTCTGTGTGAAATTCCGACATTGTATTTTCCCGCTTCACTGTGTTCTGTGTAAAAGTCTCAGGTGACTCTGAATCTTTTGATAGATCTCTGAAGCTTCCATTTGGCAGGATTTCTGTATGAAATTCCGACATTGACATTGTATTTTCCCGCTTCACTGTGTTCTGTGTAAAAGTCACAGGTGACTGAATCTTTTGATAGATCTCTAAAGCTTCCATTTGGCGGGATTTCTGTGTGAAATTCCGACATTGACATTGTATTTTCCCGCTTCACTGTGTTCTGTGTAAAAGTCTCAGGTGACTGAATCTTTTGATAGATCTCTGAAGCTTCCATTTGGCGGGATTTCTGTGTGAAATTCCGACATTCTGACATTCTATTACATACTATTCGGGTTCTGTGAGAAATTTGCAGGATCTCTGTGTAAAAAAAAAGAAAAATCCAGTTTATTTCCTTTTTAGGTGACATTTCATGCTTTGAAACGATTATTCATCAATGCCACATTCAACCTTGACGTGGGGGGGGGGGGTTAGTTTCAACCTATTCACGGGTTATTTGCTTCTGCCTGATGCGTGAAAGCGGCTCGTAATGGAAGGCATAAAATAATAAAGTCAACAATAAAGTCAAACATGCAGAGTGGATACTTGGCTCAGATCATCTCCTCTCTCGCTCCCTTCCAATTCTGTCATATTTTCTCAGCTTTTTATCGGTCGGACTTTTATTAGTCGCCGGGTAGAAGACTGGAAATAAAAGATGCCGCCTGGTTTAAATGGCGTTACAGTGCGAAGACAATGGCGTCGCGGCATAATGGCGTTTAATCTGATGCCAGCCTTTGATCGTAATCTGCCTCACGTCACGCTTCTCAATCTTGCATTGTAATCCTCAAATTCCTATTTAAAGATGCTGATGCCAAAACCACTTTGGAGTTTCAGCAATTTTCCTTAGTATTGTTTTAACAGTACAGTCAGATGTCAGTTTTAAATTATGCATTTTTTTTAAAACTGCTTTTCCAAACATATTAAGTAAAAAATATATTTAACCATTAAAGCAATGCCTAATTTTCTCGGTATACCGTATCAGCGTTGGCTGTAATCACACTTGACTGCATGCAGCTTCTGCAGGTGTCAGTACGACAGCCGCTGGTGGGAGGGATTCTGACGCCCCCAACTTCTCATTCGATGCCTCTCTCTCCCCCCTCTCTCTCCTCCCTCTCTCATCCCTCCATCCAGTCAGTCCTGCTCCAGCATCACGCTGAGGAGGAGAGCGCAGCATCGGAGGGGAGCTACCATGCACGTTTGCCTGGAGATTTCTTCCACTTGATTACCGGGTTTTTTTTTATTTTTCCTTTGCATTTCCCCCCTTCTATTTCTGTGCGTGTGTGTGTGCGCGTGTTTGGCTCTGTATGTGTGTGTGTGTGCATGTGTATATATATAAATATATATAAATATATATATGTATATATATGTGAGGAGGCAAGGACACACACTGCACAGAGCATCCTCTGTTCTCCTAAGGAAGGACACCAGGACCTCCTCTTCCCCCTTTTCTTCTTCTGTTTTCCATCTTTCCTCGGAGACATGGATCTATGCCTGGAGCCGCCGCGGATTTGCCGGGGCTGGCGGCTTTTCTTGGTCCTCTTGCTTCTCACCCTCCTCTTTCGGGACCACCTGAGCTCCATGCTGGACTGCCCGCCGACGTGCAGCTGCTCGCCCACCGAGATCTATTGCAATAAGTCGGACAGCGGGCGCTTCTTCCCGCTGTTGGCGGTGCAGGATGGAGCCAACGGCAGCGGAGCCGTGGACATAGCTGACTTGTTCAAAAACATCACGTCCATGTGAGTAGAGCTCGCTCTTGTGTGACTTGCACCACCTCACTTTTTTTTTTTTTTTTGTATAAGTATGTGCTTTGTGGCTGGGGAATGCGTGGTGGAGGTGAGGAGGGGGGGGGGTGCGTCCTGAAAGTTGCACCCCCGCAGGCCTCTTCATCAGCATCCTCCTCATCCTCTTTATCACAAGGAGGAGGAGGAGGATGTTGCGTCCGCGTCCAACTGCTCCGACAGATTGCGCCAAATGGAACAGAAATAAATGGCGCAGTGAGGTCAACCAGTTACATATCACTACCCTCCACCACCCTCCTTCGGGAACCCCCCCACCCCCCCGTTCCCCATGTATGAACTTGAGACAGATGCGTCTGCGTTACGAAAATGTAAAAATAACACTTGTGGTGCCGGATGCGGCTTCTTTTTGTTCAACAAGAGCGTTCCTTCTTCAAAAGTCCAGACAATAGCGTTTTGTTTGGCTCAGTACTTGTTACATAGGTGATCAATAAAATATGCGGTGGGGGGGGGGGGGGGGGGGGGCAAAAATGTGCTGGATGCAGATTTGTGTTGGATGTTTAAAGGGTATCTCTCAAGCCTTCAATTTCAGAAAAATATATTTTGTGAGACTTTTGTGTGGTATTGTGCTGGATGCAGATTTTTTTTTTTTTGTAATGGCTACATCAGCCGTATTTAATTTTCTTAGGCCACAAATTTTTTGGTTGCATTCAAGATCGAAGCTTTCAGAGCTTTTTGTTTGAAAAGAAATCTGAAAAACAAAAATTTTGGATCGCTTCAAACTTGTGGTGGTGGTGTGCAGGATGCAACTTTTTTTACAAGCATCCATTTCGAGACTTCAAATATATCTTTCCATTTCGAAAAATTTGACTTTTCCTTCTCGGAAAATTGAGTCAAATGCATTTTGTGTGGCTTAACACTTAATGATTTGGTGCCGGATGCATCTTTTTGTGCTTCAATGAAAGCCACGTACGCAATCCACAGAGGCCCAAATCAAAGCTTTCTTTCTTGAAGAGTCCGTAAGAACCAAGACAGATGTGCCTAGCTTATGTCGCTCCCTGGGGCGCGAATCTCGTATTACAACAACAAAGACGTCGCTTTGATATAACGTAGCTTTGCATCCTTACCTTGCGATTGCAGAATATTTTGATTCAGTTTTTTTTAAGACAACCTGTAGGGGAAAAAAAAGTATTTTTTTTCAAAGATGTGATTATTTTCTGCTACACGAACAACAAATATTACAATGCTAGTGCTAATGCATTTTTATCAATGGAGGACAACGGGCTGCTTTTTGCACATAATAGTAAACTGTCTTTTTTTTTTGGTGTTACTGTGCAAATGTGCTAAAAGTCGTCAGGATTCAAACATTTGGACGGCTCCACACTTATATAGAAATTGCAAAATGATAAATGCAGTTTAATGGATGTGCTGGATGCAGCATTTTTGTGTTTTAGGCCATACTGCAAAACCTTCCATGGCAGTGTAAAAATAATTTTTTACAGCTTTACACAAATCTACAGGATGCGCCATTTTTTGTTTCTTTCCAATCAAATCCAACGCAGAACATAAATATGCATGTGTGGCTCAACACATGTTGCTTCTTTTTCGATGTGAGTCCAGACACATCCTCTAAGCTTGTCACGTTGTCATAAGTGGAAGTTGCGTGCAAATATACCGGATGAAGCTTTTTATCTCGCCGCCATCCCTCACTCGCCTTCAAGTACTTCATCAGAGCAGAAAATGTATTTTGTATGATTCAACCCTCGTTGTGCTTTCTTTGTTGTCTTATTGGAAGGCGGCAAATTCTCCACTGCAGTACTCAAATTCTTCTAAGCCCATCCTTTACTCGCTTTTGTTCTTAAAGTCAATTCAGATCCGTTTTGAGGACTCAAAGCAGCACACAAACGTCCTGGAGGCTGCCTCGTTTGAAATCTCTCCAGAAGGAAATCCAACCATACAAGCGAGCCCCGCCTCTTGTTCTCCTCACATCACTTTTGGGCTCCCGTTTGACCTTTTTTATTCAACAACTCAGTTGCCACGCGCCACTAGAGGGTACCCTGCACCCGCATCGTCTTCCTCCCCCCCCACCCGCCCTCGCCATTTTTCCTAACTGCATTAAAAGGCAAAGAAGAGAATAGCGAGGACATGAAGGCGGCGGCACCCTCAGTGATTACCGTGACCCCCGCGTGGCGCCTCATGATTTATTCATGCCGTAACCTGTTGGCGTCATTTATCTCCCCCTCTTGTCCACCTCGGTTCCGATCGGTCAGGCAGCCGGCTTGATTGTTTTTTTCCTTAAAAACTACAAGAAGTTAAAAGGGAAAAAGTCGTGGTCTCATTAGCATTTCTTTTGCCTTTTTTTTTTGGACTAATCACATTGACCTGCCTTCGGTGGCTCCGCTCCAGCAACCGCCGTCTCGTTTTTTTTCTGCTATCCTGCAGCAAAAGGCTGACAAACAAATGCAGTGGCGTCGTTTAAACATGGCTGATCATTTCTGATGGCTTACTTTAAGCATAAAGTGCTGCCTATGAATGGAAAATGCACATTAAATAGCATTTTGGAGTTGAAGATGGTGTCATTTGATTATTCTAGTCCTCAATCAAGATTGTGTAACCGGCATAGCACGTGATTAATTCAGAATAAACATTTTACCTTGCAATGGTATACCTTGTTATAATTATATTTGCTATAAAAAAATATAAAAAAATATTTCATATATTTAAATTTTTAAAAAAATTACCAGCAATTAATTTTTCATTCCATTAAACATATATTATATTTATATTTGCTGTAAATATAGCTACATATAAGAAAATATTTAATATATTTAAATTTTAGAAAAAATTACCAGCAATTAAATTCTCATTCCTATAAATATTCTATTTATATTTGCTATAAATATAGCTACATATAAGAAAATATTTAATATATTTAAATAAATTTAAAAAAAACAGCAATTATTTTTTCATTCCATTAAACATTTAGGCTACATTAAACATTCTGTTGTTCTCCTCGACTCCATCTCACTAACGTGGGCAAGGGTTAAAGACAGAGGGAGTTGCAAACAAAGACGAAAGATTTAACCTTAGTTTTGAAGTGTAACAGCTTTCATTAGCTGGCAATTGATTCGAGCCTCGTGGGCTGACTAAACGGGCGGCAATTGCAACAGGAAGTAAACGGGCGGTGGGAGTTACATGGACATGATTGAAAAAAAAAAAAATCAGTGTATTTACCCTCAATACAGACCGAGAAACAAATAGAATGAGATTCCCCAGGCAGAAGAAATTAGCATTACTGTCGTGATGTAACCGTGTGAGCAGCTGGTTTGTCTGCTGGACAAGCTGGCTGATGTTGAAAGGCAAATATTTCTGTATGTCAACTTGCCGAGATGTTTTGCTCGAAACCTTGGGCTTTGCTATATTCTATTCAGGATCTGAAATAAGCGTTGGGAAAAAAAAAAAAAACTTAATATGTCCTTTGAGGTGTTTTGCAATTTTCTGAGTCATTTGCCTAATTATTTTAGTCTCACTTGTCCAAATTGTAAGACACCGCTGAAAAATAACCGTCTTTATTAGCATATCTGTCATGTGAAATTCATAATGAATACAAAATATATTCATCCAAGGACAATTTTTTTTACAAGGAGCATCTTTTATTTAAACCCAGCAACCAGCCCAAAAAGCGGTATGGCTGTTATTAGCATGCGCCGGCGGTAAGACTCGTCCTCGGTCCTCTGATGGCGGCGTTGTCGCCAAAAGGCCACCAATGGTGAATCCAGATAATAGTTTGTTCTTTGTTTGGCAGCATGGTGCTTTCTTTCAAGTGGAGGAGGAGATACTTGAAGATAAAGAAAGACAATTTTCAGTCAGAAGTTGAGTGTCAGACAGGTTGTGGTTACGTGTTGTTTCTTTGCACCTTCTAATTAACACCTTCACATCTGATGTTGGCTTATCTGGATTGTTCCATATGTGTTAAGCAATGTGGGTCAAAAATGCTCGCGATGCTAATTCCACTTGCTGACAGGTAATTTAATGCCTATGATTAAAGTCTTACAAAGTATGTCAAAACACAGGACGTTAGCCATTTAGCATTAAAGCAGCCATTTTCAGACGTACTTGTGAACCTATTTTCTTTTATGATATCAATTTGATTGTTTTAAAAAAATATTTTTTAAACTTTTGAGGTTTTGTCCAAGCCTGTAGGTGACTGCATTTCCTTGATAGTTTATTGATTTAAAAAACCCAAATATGAACGGTTGATTAGGTGTTGTGCTAGCTTGGCTAGCCTGTATGATATCTTAGTAAAATTCACTAGCCATCATTCATGATGAATGGAGTCACATAAAAGTGAAGAACGCATGAAATAAAACAGACAGGAAGTCAGCTGTTCAATGTTTTCAAAGAATAGTTGGTCATTTCATTTATTTCCGACTTTTAAGCTAGCAAGACATAGCGGACTACTAGCTACAAACTCTTTCATTCTTTGGAGCAGCCTTCTTTTTTCTTTACCATCACGCGATAGTTTTATGGTTTAATAAGTGATAGTAAAGCATAAAACTAAACCTTGTCCAGTTTCGGAATTTTCCGTCGCAGCATCTCGGTAGCTCAAGTAGCTCAATGTGTGAGTCGCTAACTGTCATCTGCAATTGTGCGTTAATTTGACCTTTGTATATTCATAACACAAAATTTTCAAGCTTTGTTCATCGCTATAATATCTTAAAGTCTTGGTGATCGTGTTTGATGTAGACAAATTTATGATCCATCATCCTCATCATGGCCACCATTTTGTTGTCATGCCGCTTCGCTGATGCACTAAACTTGTTTAAAGAGACCACATCAATTTTCTTTATACCCAGTTGGAAACACAGCCATAAAAGGGAGAGAGCGAGGAAAAAAAGTACAGTAATATCATCCAGCATCCCATAATAACACCGCTGGGATTTATCTGTAGTCACACACATCATTAACATTACATCATCACGTGTGCTACTTGCAAACGAGCGAATCCAAATAGTCCAGCAGAGGTTTGTTTTATATTCTTTTGAAGCTAACAATGGGCTCACAAGCGACTATTTGCAGACGACGACGAGGTTTTAGCGGTGTTTAAAACGCCTCGACCGCGTCAGCGAAGACAAAACTGCACTTTATACGAACGCCGTTTGGTAAATGGTTCATTCCTTTATTCTTGTTTTTCTTCAAGGCAATTAGTCGGTGCACATTGCATGGACACTGATCAATAAAAGATCTCAGAGAGGGAATAATAAGTGTTTCTTTCGAAAGAGAACGGAAAATTATCCAAGGTTGCGCGGCGATCAAGGTCATGTGATTGAAGGTCATGTGACCTTTACGATTATTTGCTTTGATCGCTAAAAGGATGTTCGTCCAGGAAAACTCTCAAAAAATTAAAAAATCTCCAAAAGATGGGAAAGAAAATCTAAATATCTGAAAATAACATCAATAACAATTAATAATGCAACCTGAAAAACAATTCAAAAGTAAAAGAGTAAACCACCTTCTCATTAGTAAATGACAAAAGCAGCATCTGCTTACTTAACTCTAATTATTCCATCTTGGACCGGGACCAGACAATATCCCACACATCTAAATTCAGCGCTCTCGGGCAGCTCTCCAAATATCTTAATCAAGACAAAAGTTTGTGCCAGAATAAGTTTGAAGACTGATAGATTTGTCGAGGATCACAATATACTTAATTAGCTGGACGGAAAGCACGCAGATTTAAGTGCCATTTAATATCGTGATGTATTTAGACGGTCCGAGTCGATTACGGAATCTTTCTCAAGGCTTCCTTTTCTCAGCTCGGCAATGTAACTCCGACGAGATATGATCATTATCGCATTGGCGCGGTATTTCTTGTGTTGAATAATTACTGAAACTAAGACGATCAGTTAAGATTTGGTAGACATTTTTTCCGACGAGATTTTAACTTACGATTCCACCTTGCACGAGATACGATACGAAATCAATAAGATCTACGAGAACGTCATCTACTTTGGGGCCTTCTGAGGTCTTGAGACGCGGTTGTAGTGATTGTGATGAGAAGTAGCAGGACACAAGATGAAACAAAGACTCGAACCTCGCCGTCTGGACGACTAAAATAGCTCGGAAAAATGTGTGCGGGAGTCTTGAATGCGAGATTTTTGATGGCTGCCATCTTGGATTAATATCACATTGGGCTTCATCAAATAATCATGGAGCTGAGATGAAGTCTCTCGCTAATGGAGTCGGCTTCATGTACCCCTGAAAATTAGCTTTTGGGTTCGGAATATTGGGAGTCTGACGGAACTTGAGGAGAACGACAGGAATGAAGAAAGATGTGCAAAATGCCACCATTGAAGTCTGCGAGTTGATGTCGAGAAAGAAGTATTAAAATATCTGCCAGTTTTATTGTGAATAGTTTGGGTAGAAGGACCCTGAAGGAGGTTGTGACCAGAATGTGGAAGGTCCGAGAGAACTTTGCTTGCCCTGGTTTTAGTTTTTGCAGCAAGTCATCATGAGTGGGAGTTGGATTTTTGTGGCAACACCAAACCAGACTGAAAGTCGGTAGACCGGATTAAGTAACGGGTCGGCAGTCATGTGCCGTAATTTGCCCCTCCCCTCGCCCTTTTGCCGTTCTGCCTCCATATTGCCGGGCTCACCTCAGGCGTTGCGAGAACATCATCAAGTTTGCATGAACCTGCCTTGCTGGAAAAGTAGGTCACGGCTAGCCATCTGAGAATTAGGAGGGGCCAGCGTCTTCATTGAGATTCTCGCCGTGCGCCGACCACCGCCAGAATCCCGGCCATCTTCTCCCGCACCCCCAACAAGAGCGCCTCCAACACCGGCGCATCTGCGTGCTGCCCCAACGCCTAAAGGAAGCATACTAATGAAGCAACTTCTCTCCGCCGCCCCGCTCTCACTGTCAAAAGACACCATTGAGAAGACTGAAGGCTGTTGCTGTTTGAGGCGGGATCAGAAAAAGGCCTCGGCGAGGACTTTGAGGAGCTTACTGTTGACGTTTACTTGAGCTTCTGTGTTTGCTGCATCGGCTTACGAGGCATTGTTGCCGCCGCGTGAACTTTGATAGAGGAATGAGTTCTCGGGAGGGGACGGCTGAGGGAGGGAGGGATCACAAGTTCATTTTCAGCTTCTGTCTCTTCCACGACGGCAGAAAAAAAAGCAAGGAAAAAAAAGGGCGTGCTGAGAAGCTGTTGATGCCTTCAGTGTAATTTGTCAGTGCGAAAGAATGGAAAAGCCATTTTGATCAAATAAAAAAAGAATGTGTTTCTGAAATAGGGAGTATTAAATAAAAATATTTTAAAAAATCAGATTTAATAGAAATTTTAATTAATTTTTTTAAGAATGATCTGAGTAAAAACCTGCAAAAAATTAAAATGTTAAATAAAAATTCTCACTCTCACTTCCCTATTGATTATTATTCATGAGGGAGAATTTTTTTTGTGTGTTTAGCAAACATCAATAGCGCGCTGTCAAGTAGCATGAGTCACTCTCCTGCCATCGACGTCAGAGAGCTCCCACTTCTCACAATGGACGCTTTAAAAAAATAAAAGAAAACATCGGGGACCTAATGTTGGCTGGCAAACTGATAGTAGGATAAAATTTTGACATTTTAACCTCCTTTGTAGGGTAGCACACGCTCAGTGCAAACATGAATATTAAAAGTACGTAGCGAGGCCGAGCTGAGATCATAGAAATGATTTGAGGTCACGGTCTTGACATGTCGAGCATTTGAAAAGAATGAAAAGGCGACGTGCCGTAATTAATATTCAGCTTTGTCGGAGGGAGCTGTGTTTCAAAGGTCTCTGTAGGAGAACAAATGACTCAAGTTAACGAGTTGTTGGTGGAGAAGAGAAGTGGACTTGTTACTGCGAGAAAAAAAAAACATACCATTAGAACAATAAGTCAGAAAAATGGATAATGTGCATAGAACATAAAATAAAATTTAAAAAAAATCTGCAAAACTGAAATATTTTGGGCCTAGAAAGGAAAAAAAATCTGAAATATGTTCTTAAAATTGAAAATTAATATCTGGGGACAAAACAACCAAAAAATCTTGAAAAAAAATCACAGAAAATCTATCTTAAAAATGTAGGAAAAATCTGACGAAAATAAGGGAAAAAACTAAACCAAACATTAAATTTATAAATTATTAATTTAAAAAATGAGAAAAGCAGAAAATTAAAGAAAAATATAATAATCATCAAATATTCTTAATGATAAATTAAAAAAAACACTACAATGAAATATAGAAATATCAATACATAGATCCAGATACAGGATTCAAATTCAGCACATTCTTTTCGGTAAAACAAAAAATCATGTCTAATTATTTGTCACGCTTGAGTGCTTTGCTTCGTTAAGCTCATTTACATGTCATGGGGTGGAAAAATGAGTGCATTTACATTCTGAAACTCGGCCAGTTGTTATCTAAGAGGTGGCTTTGCCATGTCATTTATTATTTTTAGTCACTGGGGAGTCGAGTGCATGCGGTGAACACTAAGAAGAACCCCGATGGTGCATCCAAGGTGGCCTTCTTTTCATACCGATGTACTCGTCTACTATCTGAGGCCATTTGCAGCACTTGGCGTGTCACGCTAACGAGACTTATTAGCACAAACGTGATTGGCTGGCGGATGAAAGGAAGACACGACGGGCGGGAGGATAATTGTGGATACCTCTCCCCCCCCCCCCACTCACAGTGTTGACTGTCAAATCTAAACAGTTTTTTTTCCCCAGTCATGAATTGCTCATGAGTTTGTTTGCCAGCCAAACATCAGAGTGTATATTAGCTCAAACGCTTTTGCAGTTGTTTGAACAGATACGCTAACTGCCTGTGCTCTTATCTCGCCATAAAGGAGTCATCATTTGTTTGGGTGACTTATCTACACCAACACGACAGAAATATTTAGCAGTTTGGCTTTGCCAACCTCAATGTTGATCATTTCTTCAACCGGAATTTATGCTAGCATAATATCTGCTTTTAAAAATATAGAATCTCTGCACGGAAAGTGTTCACCACTTCCTGAAAGCCACCTGCAGCTTCCAAATCCAAATTATAACCCCAAAAAAAATAATAATTTCCATTAAAGGGCTTAATAGTTGTCTTCAATGAAGAGGTTGACATTTATTGCTGTGAGTAAAACAAGAAATAGACTGAAAAAAAAAGCGCTGAAAGCTTGTCAATTAAGAAATCCGCGATGGAAATGCCGAAAGGGAAAATCACTTCAGCTCTTTATGCCGTTCATGCTGAGATGAGCGGAATCATATTAATATTCCTGACAACAATGAGAGAGACTGTCAAACTCCAAATGTATTGAATCCAAATTATACCCAAGTCAAAATGGACGTGTCATAAAAGATTAAAAACAAAGCAGGTTTTCTAAAAGTTTTTAATCCACTCATGAAATTTGTCGTACGTCTAACACAACATATACGAAAAAGTCACTAAAATTGAACAGGAAGTCAGCCATTTTGCTTTTAGCAGGTGTGTGTTGTTTATAGCGTTCGTATTAGATCTAATTAGATGGTGTCCCTAATGTCGTGACCGCTGAGTGTAAACACACTGTGTCATTTTGCCGCCTGGCTAAATATTAGCGCGGCTAAACCCGTGCCTCCCTGTGAGCCTCGTTCCCCTGCTGCAGGTGCTAATTCCACCCACCCTCAACACAATAATGCTAATTAGCGCGCAGATGGAGACACGTCACACACACGCACGGCCTGACCTTTTCTATTGTCACCTGGCGCTCATGTAAATCTGATTTGCTTTATTAAATTAACACTATTAAAAGAAAGTGTAAACCTCCTGACTCGAGTGTATCAGGAGCCATCTTGTGGAGGAGATTGCGAGACAATTGATTGACACTTTAGGAGAAGAGAGCAAGAAGTGAATTACGCCGAGGCCCGTCAGGCAATATCTTGAAATAGTTCCGCGCACACACCGAGGATATACTTTTTATTTGAATTCCCCTGCAGCACCAAGGGATAGAGTTTGCATTATTATGATTACACTTAATTACTAGTCCTCCAAAAGTGTCCCCACGTGTATGTCCTCAGCACTACTGTCACATTCCTGGCAGGCGGATGTATGAATTTATTATGCCTCATAAAGTTTGACATTGTTTTGCACTAAAACGCTGCTGGATGTAAAATAATGCAACGTCAGCGCTATACTGTATGTATAGAAAGAGGATATTGGTAGAGGTGCCGTATTTTCCGGACTATAAGGCGCACTGGACTATAAGGCGCACCTTCAGTGAATGGCACATTTTAAAACTTTGTCCTTATATAAGGCGCACCAGACTATAAGGCGCACAAATTACTTTAAAATCACAAAATAATGATCCATACTCTTTTTGATTCATGATTCATAGTCTTCAGCGGGGCCACTTATGATTGATTTCATGACACAATGCTTCGGGCCAGTTTAAATTTAGGAATTTGGTCCATATATAAGGGGCACCGGACTATAAGGCGCACTGTCGGCTTTTGAGAACATTTTAGGTTTTTAAGTGCGCCTTATAGTCTGGAAAATACGGTATTTTTCAATAGTCGGTCATTAAAGAACTAGTCTAAACAAAATCCGCAATTAAAAATGAATCGGAAAAATCCAACCAGTTCGAATGTGATGTTAAATTTCGTAAGCTTCTCTACCATGAGTGAATAAAAAAAGAAATATTCCTAAAAAGAACATGGAGACTTCTATTTCGGTTTTAAGTGGCCAATTTGAAGATGAAATTGATTCAAAACTTGTTACCAAATCTGAACGACAGCCTGCACAGATACTAAAATGTGAGCTGACTCACAGTTTCATTCAATACTGTTGGTAATTTGATTTTGAATGAAATTCCATTTAAAGCCCGAAATGACGTCAAAGCCATGACTGATGAAAATCAGACAAGTTCAACGCGGGTGTAACGTTTTTATTTTTCAATCACGCCACTCGTTGCTTCTTTGTGGTCCGCTCGTTTATCCGCATGACGCATCTTAATGGTGCAATTACGCTCTTGCGTATATTTGCCGTCTCCTCGACACAACTCGAACACATCGGAACCTCACAGAGAACTTTAATATAACGACGGCGCTACCATGTAAAGGTTCAGAGGTGATCTTGTTAAATTCCATCATACACCATTAATCGGAATTCGACATCAGATTATATGGAATGCTTTGTTCCTCGCAAAGCGGCGACATCATGCCTTTTGAAGCCCACCGCTTTAAAAAAAAAAAAGGTGGTGAACTCTTGAGCTCGCAAGTCAAATCAATCTGGTTGCGGAGGGCTTCATTACCGAGGCCAGCCAGGAGCTCAGCCATCAGCCGTCTAATATCGCCGTGATCCTCTCCTCTCTTTTCTTACCTAATTGAATTCCAGCGCAGACGTGCCCCTCAGCCGCAGATTTATCGTATCCTGGAATTGGACGAGAGCCTCTCTCTGGCAAAGGACGTGTGCAGAACGTTTAATCCTCATCCTAGTGATCTGTGCCCGGACCGGGGTGGCCTTTCAAAGTCACAATGATTGGGAGTCGCTCCAGTAGTCATCGCTATCCTTTTTTTTTTCCCAACAGGCGTCATAAAAAAATAATCTGATTTTTTTTTTTTTTTTTTCCCACCACCTTTGCAGAGTGTGGTCCACCTGAAGTTATGGAAGGTTTACTGTCAAGGAAGACTTAAATGGGAAAATTGGAGTTCAATTGGATTTTAGTAATCTATTCTGGGATTTGTCCATATTTTGGACAAAGAAATAATTCCATATTACCCAAATGAGTCCAAAATGACTTCTTCATCTCTGAAGTTTTTGGAGCCATCATGGTCTTTTAAAATTGCACAAGATCAAGAGTCGAGGGTTTGGACTTTGACATTCATTCATTCGGACCAACGACATTCTTGAAACATTCATGAACCCTTAAAGTTGCCCAAAAAACAAAATGGCGCCTTGTAATACCTGAACGGAGCCACCTTTGATGTTTTATGGAACATCAACTGGAGGATTTACAGCGAATACATACCAAGACTTCAAACCTGAACGAAAGTCCATCCGTCGCATTTGCATGCGCTACGACTTATCTGGCCAACATCCAACAGATCTTGCCGATCACTAATTTGATTAAACACGATCGTACTCAGCAGGGAGTCGACTTACAAGAAGTGCTGATGGCAAAGGGGGTAAAAAAAAAGGCCTCATGAATCTTGCAGTACGCGGTCAGAAGGGCGTGGTACTTCGAAAACCCATAAAGTAAATATATTTTTTGTATTTTTTTTTTGCACCTTGTTCTTTTATTGATTGTTTGGGGAGTTCAGAAGGAGAAAAGAAGCCACGGGTTTGTTTTCATCATTGATTCCACTTGATCACATCTGCGGTGTTGTTTTTCACTTGAAGAAACACCATTTTGCTTTGATCTGATGATTGACAGGGCGGCAATTTAACTAACTATTAATGACAACGGTTACGAGGTGGAAGCTTTTGTTGGGTGTTTTGTTCCGGCTCAGCGGTTCAAATGAATATTTGAGCTGACAAAAGACTTGAGTGGCACGATTAGGATACATGCTATGCTAACATCGGATATCAATGCTCGCTTGTGATGGTAATCAAATGTATGCACGGAGAAGAAAAACGTGTTCCACGTGAGATTTGGTTTTTTGTGGGAATTTTTTTTAATGTGATTCGACTGTATTTTATCCTCCAGTTCTGTGATTCTCAAAAGATTTCACATCTGAGGTGGTTTTGATGTCGAGCTGGCGGCCACAGCAGAACATTTAACAGCTAACGTGACGGATCCTCCTCTTTGGAGTCGGTCAGACCCAACTAAGCGAATAATATTTGACTTGACTGCCCAAAAACATATGCTAAAATGGAAATGGAATTACGTCACAAAAAAATAAGGCCCTCCCTGCATTCTTAAATGTGACTCCTTGAGCATTTACATTTAGACGCCTGTTATGTGTAGCTAAATTTAAGACTTTAAAAAAAAAAGAAAAAGCTTAAATCTAAAAAATAATAAGGCTTAATAATAATGGCACCTATCCCAGCTGATTTTGGTTGAGCCACCTTTTTAACTACACCTAGCGGTCACGTGTCAGTTCCTCACTTAGCTTTAGCGTTAGCATAAACAAATGAGCCACTTAAAAAGCTCGCGAGCTCGCGTTGTATAAGACTCGGCCGCATGTCATGGGGGTTCGACAGCGCTGATATATTCCGCTCATTACGCGGCGCAGATGGAAGCGTACGTCGTTGCCAGTGACAATCGGCGAAGTGTGCGAAGCTCCCGCGACGACACGCCTCGGCGGCTCCAGGCCCGACGGCTGCCTCTTTGAATCCAGAGAGGATCATAGCCGCAGTGGCACTTGGCAAAATGGCTCTCTAATTATAGTCATTTTCGTTTTGTCCACACATGCTCACGATTCACTCATGTGTGAGGAAGTGATACCTTTTCCGCAACACGCGGTCGGAACATTCCCTTCCCCTGCCAGATTTCGTCTGCCCTCACAATCATTGGGGACTCGGGGGTGCGCTTTGGCGGTGACTCGGAACCACGCGGGGGTGGCGTCGTGGGGGCATCATCAGCTGTGTGAAAACACTCTGAACCAACACGTCCGGAATAACGTTGCCACATTCGGCCACACCGGGCCTACGCGGAAGGCTAAGCTAACCGCTACATATGACTTGTATTTGATCTCATTAGCTTGCGTTTCGAATGCTAATGTTGTGGCCTGATTAAAAAGGGCATGATTAAATTCTAAACATGCGGCCTCCATAGCTGCGCTTTCTGAAGTGCTTTCGTAAACCCTGCGTGAACTTTTCCAAGTGGAGGATAGAAGCGTGGTGGCGTCGCAGCGCCACGCACGGCTCGTTTAATCCGTCGCCTTTTGCTCTTATGCGCTTGACGAAATGTCAACAAGAGGAAGTTTTTGCCCTTGCCGTCTGCATTTTTTTTTTTTTATGTCTGGCGTCAGGTGTCCTTCTCGATTGGAGTATACTCGAACCCATCCTGAGGAAAATTGAAATATTTTTTTTTTTGCTCCGATATGACCGGTGTTCCCCTTCAGGGACTATACCAGCGATGTGGCCAAGAAATGAAGCCTAAAAATCACAAACTGACTTTCAAAAATGATCATTATCAATATTCTGAGTGCATTCACGACTTCAGTTTTCACGGAAATATTATTTACCCAAGTATCCGTACTTCAACTTGGCTACAGACGTATGCCACCTCTGGAATAGACAAGCCTCATTTTTCAGGCGTCCTCATTAATCTTCATCCGCTGTTTATCCCGCAGTGCTGCTGTGCCGCACAATCGCTCTTAATACAACAGTCGTTTGAATGTCGCCTGTCATTTTAAGATGGCAATCAAATCCCCCCAGCTTGCAAAGGCTCATCTTCACATTATCAATGACTGATTGGGTAAATTTAGTTTGTTTGGTGCTTGGAGTAGCAGAACAACAGTGAAAACTATTTGTGTCATGTTTCCCATCGCTAGAATGAATTTGCTTGTTTGTTATCCAGCACGGAAACAAAACAACCGTGTAAGTTTTGAGAGTTAGCCAAGGTTCTATTTATTTGTGTATGGTACTGTAATGATTTCTTGGTTAGATTTATTATAAGCATCCGTTATGTTTTACTGAAATATTTTTAGCTATTATTTTGAAATTACCGTATTTCTATTTATAGTACAATTCCGGTTTGAAGCAACAGATTGCCAACTCTACTATCGCAGTGACTGTAATGTAAAATCAATTTGGAAGATTCCATTGGCACACCCAAGTCGAGGGTTATCAGCATCCTTTTCCACGTTTTCACTTTTGCGAAAACCAGCACGTGTGGCGGGAGAGACAAAAAAAAAACAAGGCTATCTGATTGATGTCGGCGTGCGCTTTAATCTAACGGAGTGCTACTCTGACCCGCCACGTTCCTCGTCTGGAGTGTTTGGCCCGACGCGAGGCAAGGCGAGATCAATATCCCCGGGAACACACCAGAGACATTGTGTTTTATTAAACATTTTCCCATTAAGGTGGCAGCAGCGGTGCTGTACATCATTCCGATACAGTCGTAAATCACGCCGACAGCGGAAGGGAAAAGTATGTACGCAATCGCAAGGGGGGGTGAAAAAAAACAAACTCAAAAATATTTATTTTAAGCCACAGGTTGTGCCTCCGGTGTGTTAAATACATTTATGCCACTAAAATAGTTCGAATGAATAATTTTTATTATTTTCCATTCAGAAGAATGGATATATATATATATATATATATATATATATATATATATATATATATATATATATAAATTAAATATATACATATATAAATTAAATCATATATATATATAGAATAAAAAAATTAACAATAAAATGAATATTAATTATGCAATATAAATTATATAAATATATATGAATAAATATAAATATATAAATATATTTAGCCCCAAAAATATATTTAATAATATATTTATTAAATAACAATTTTAAAAATAAAAAAAATAACAATAAAATCAATATTAATTATACAATATAAATTATATAAATATATATAAATATATAAATATATTTAGCCCCATAAATATATTTAGGGACACAATTTTGCTGTTGACCATTGTATTGTTTATGTGGTGGTGGCATCACGTTGCAGGGCCCGGGGCCGCCACAACACAACAGATGGCCCTCGCCGGGGTGGAATCTGTTACTGTTTGTTCGTGGGGCGTTCTCCTCTAGCGATTTTGCCACCCGGTTTAGGTTTGAGCCAATGGCAAGCTCATAAAGCAGAAGGCTGTAAAACCATACATATGCTCATATGTCAGGCAACAGTGTCTACATACCAAATCCAAATCGATAGATTAGCTGTTCCGTTCACCGCACCCAAGTCTCCAATCGACTGCCGTTTTCTCGTGACTATTTGTCTCCTTTTCAATAAAATTGCAACATTTGAGGATACTTAAAATGACACAAATAATAAGCACAAATTTGCTTTGTTTGCTCAGTGTAGTATTCCACAATTTCCTTGCAGGGCTATTGTAACGTGAGCATTTTAAAAAAAGAAAAAAAATAGTCACTTTTGTCACATCCAATTTCCAACCTTGCTGGGATAGAGGGAATTATGAAGGAATAGTAGATTGAATCGCGGCATCATTGTCAATCATGAGCATATTTTGTATTGTATTATTTTTTTTTTCCACAAGCGTCAAATCCACCGAGCGCATTCAGCGCGACGCCAACAATCAGCGCAATCAGATTGCAGTTCACGGGAAGCCGTCGCCTGCCTTCCTCTATTTGTTGTTTTGTTGACGAAAAGTGGAGTCAGTGGAGGCTGTGCTAAATTATAGATTTACATTATATATTCTTTTCATATCGCTCTATTACATCAATATTTTATTTGGCAACAGTGTTCAGGCACTCTCAGGCAATTGGGGAAATATATTCCTGGACAAATGGAGCAAAAATGAGCTCCCAAATTAAGAGGCAGAAGAAAATAAAAGATTTAAATGTAGGCTTTTTATGTGTAGCAGAGAAAAAGTAGCAAGGCATGAAAAGCTCGAGTCTCAAAATTGCTGCCCATTGAGGTACAGAAGGATACATGGTAAAAAAAAGTAAATTATACAAACACACTTCTTCAGACCGCTATAAGTAGTCTATTGAGTATACCGATACCAAATAACTGATACCATTTGTGCTTTTGTGAAAGCGAACAAAGAGACATGCTAACTTTAGCTTTAGCGTTGTAGTGTGCTCACATTTTCTTGCCCTTGGTCTCCTCTTGAATTTAATTACATTGTCATTGTGACATTTGAGGATACACAACTAGAAGTGGCAAACACACCTTTGTATTTTGCTACATTTTGCCGCCCTCGATCTGGCTGTTATGTATTTATTTTGACCTTTTCTGTAGCCTAACCGGTGTTTGCGTTGTCCGTTACATGACCTTATGATATTTCAAAAAGGAAAAAAAAAGAAAGAACAGAAATAAATATATTGACGATTATTTGACATTGGAAGAATATTTTATTACTATTTCTTGTGTATTTTAACAAAAATAAAATATACATAAAAATGTATTTATATTTTGAGCACCTGTCCCGAAAATATCTGATTATTGTAAAATTCTGATTATTTCTACCAAATGCGTGAAGACCCCTTGAAGACCACAACAGAAATATACAAATATGTTTCTAGTGTGTGATCTTGCTGAGCACAACACATTGTTGCTCATCGCCGCACACGCTATTACGTTGCCATGGTAACAAAAGCAGCATGTGACTAAGCGGAGGCTTTTTGCAAGAGGGAAATGACTTAAATGACTAACCTGCTCTCGCTAAATGCCGCATACGGAAAGATGCTAATTAGTCTGTCCAGTTTTACACGCAGTATTTTCATTTTGCTCACCATTAGGTCGATTTAAGAGTTATTCATCGACAATGTGGTTATAATTAGTGTTTGCAGTTAGCTTAGCATCAGTAATATTTCAAGTGGTGAACATGTTATTGAGACATTGTTTCAAGTTGTTAGAAGAAATACGTGGTATGCTCGCTTTAAGATGTCCGGCATGGGTCCCGACGTTGCCCTCACATGATGATGATGATGATGATGGAGATGGAGCTGCACACAATCTGGCAGTAATGGTCCTGAGCCGTGCTGGAATTGGATTCAGTTGAAGGATTGCCAAAGGACAGCATGGCGTGCCACACAATGCAGTGCACGACCTCGTTCAGAAAAGCGTCACAGAGGCTCAATGTGACTTGTCGGTCATCTTCTCCCCTCCAGACTGTCGCCTAACAAAAAGCACAAATTGTACAGACACAAAATGATTTTTTGGAAAACTGAAAAATCTCAAAATATTCAGTCCAGGACAGGATACACCTCAATCTTTTACAACAAAGTGTGAAGAAGAATAAGTGGAGGGTGATGATAGAATTGTGGTTAGCACGGCTGTGATTGGTAGTGGCGGAATAAAAAATCTTGGTGGAATTATAGTTTGCTGTGTTCACACCCACAACGGCGCAGCTACGAAAATTCTAAGGGCAACATCATTTTGTGTTCCCTTTTGTGTTTTGGCTTTCATTGGTTGGTGACATGTAAGAAAAGAGCTTTCTTTTTGTCATTTTCAGGTGGCGCTAGTTAACATCGAAACAAAGCAATTAGGCCGCGTGCCACTTTTCCCCGACCGGTCTGTTTGGATCGATGGAAAATGAGCAACAAACAAACACTTATTTTGTTTCTCCCCGAAATCTAATTTCATAGCGGCTTGACATTTTTCTCGGAGGCGGGGGCTGGCATTAGCCCGTCAGTCTAGCAGCACCAGATTAACTTCGCTGACTGCTTTTTGTGCAATTATATTTATCGTAGACCGGCAGAGAGCATCCTGTCGCCAGGTTTTCCGATAATTGCAATTTAAATGTTTATGGATTTTTAAGCACCACTTACTTTTCTTTTGTAGTTTGTTTAATCATCCGTTTTGTTCTATTTTTCTCCACAGACACATTGAGAACTGGACGGGATTGCAGACTTTACGGGATGTGGACATGGAACTCTACACTGGGCTGCAGAGACTGTAAGTGTTCCGGCAACATCCGCGGCCATTTCTCAATGGCTACCTGCCCACCTCTTCCTCCCGTCTTTTCCTTTTTTTTCCACCGCCCTTTCAAAACTCGGAGCAGGCCTTTCTCCCCTGATCCCGCTGATCCCTCATCAGGGAGGCCAAGTGTAATATCTCCAGCAGCAAATTAGCATTTTTCTCATTACCGCCCGACTCCGTGAGGGTGGGGGGGGTATCGGCGAGGGAGGCGGGCGAGGGGGTGGGCGGCGGCCACGTAACATTCCCGTAGCCCGGTTTGACACTCATTATTCCACATTTCAATAAGGACAATATGAGAAGCGATCATTCATGAAAAACGTCGGATTGTTAAATATGCCGGAGAGTGGTGCGCTAATGAAAGAGGTGCTGCGCATGTTCCTGTTGACGCTTTAATTGCGAATAAATTAAAATAAAAGATCCTCCAGAGTGCCTCAATATGGTGATCAAGACGACGGTCGTTCTTGAACTTTGCTATCACTTAGTAGCCAAACTTTTATTCATTTAAAATCAGCCACGTTGTTAATCACATACTAACTCGACTATGTATTTTAATTCGTTTTTTTATTTTAATTTATCTAGGCAAGGTGATTAACAGTTTCATATTTGCAAGACAGCAGAGTAAAAACAGCTAAATTAAAAATAATACAAATACCAAGACAATAATTAAAGTTCATAAAACGCAAGGTGATGATGTCAGTGTAAGACAATTTTGATTACAGCTGAACTTCAATTGCGAGGTGACTTTACGCTGAGCGGAGTTACATTTGGAATTAAAATTGGATTTAGATGAGGCAGAACTGTACCGACTCGCCGCAGTGGATCCTCCTGCGAGTGAGCAAGAGCGTGTCACAATGTACCCGCCACATCATTTTTATCTGTACGAGACACGGCTTCATTTTCAACGAAATGAAGCCGTACGAAACAAAGAAAAATGAAGACTGTCTTCATGAAAACAGAAATGTTCAATGTATATATTTATAGATTTGAATGAGGCAAAATAACATTTTCTCAAATATATTATTATAATTATTTGATTTAGATGTAATCATTTTCTGTATAAAAATTAAATTTAGTGTTCAAAAAGTCTATTTTCAAACTTGAGTCTTGAAAAAGAGAGGGTAGTCTTATAATCAGGGTCGTCTTATATTCGGGCCAATACGGTATATAAAAAAAAATTGCACTGTAGTTTGTTGAACTACTGGAATAAAGAAAAAAAGCGTACAGAAAGAATTGTCTCGGTTGTTGACAAAAATACGTCAATTAGGCTGGTCGGGTATTAATTGTCTTTGATGTATACTAAAATGTTTGTTGTTTTATTTTGAAGTCCGGATAATGTCATTGAGGTACATCTAAAGCACATGAGTTTAATTAGGTCTCTACATTTCTTTTGATGTATATAAATACATTATGTTACAACAACTTGGACTGTAAATAAATATATTTTTTAAAGGTACACTGAGAGAATTTGTGCCAGAATGCATCTGCTCCCATTTTTTTTTTTTGGGGTGGCGGAGTTACATAATTTCCGAATAAACACTTGCGCACACACAAAAAAGGAAATGAAAAGAATAGGAAACAATAGTTGTGTTCACCCACGCTGCAGCCTTTGCTCACACATTCATTCTTTTTTTTTTTTTCCATTACAGCACCATCATGAATTGCAACCTGAAGGTGATCCAGCCCCGAGCCTTTGCTCAGAATCCACACCTACGCTATATGTGAGTAAATTTCTTGTCTAATGTGTCTCCCTGTATACAAAGAGTGGGCTTAGCGAGACCCATATGTCTCCTATACGCCCGAGAAAACCGACCCGGGTGTCAAACCTAAAGCCCGGAGACCAAATCGGACTCTGTGATTTTACAGCTAAATCAAATCATGGCTTCAGATTTTCTGCTACAATTTAACCCCGACGCTTTGCTCACCCCTTCTCCTTCGTGACTTGTACACAAAATAACGTTATTGATCGAACGTGGCTTTAGGGCCCCACGATATGAAACGAGCTGAATGGAGGCAGCGCCATTACTGCGTCCGAACGGCACCTGTCGCAAATGAGACATCCATTATTTGCCTTGGATAATTGGATTCCTATCAGCGCTGCCTCAACATAGCGACGAAGACGACGGCGATGCGCTTCCATTTAACCGTCCGCTCTCTAAATGGACCATTTGTCTGGCAGGGCCGAGCGGCGCGCCGCAGAAGAGCAAAGTCATTTCTTTAACAAAAGACTGACGTCTTAGCGTATGACAGCCTGTTATCGCGCTGTTATTTTCCACGAATAAGCATGACCCGAGGAACTCGGTCACAGTATTTTACTTGAGATAGCTGCCATTTTGTGTTTTCGGCAACTGAATGTGATATGGACTCTCTGAGTGAAGGAGCGTTCTGGCTTTGAATTTGTTTACTCATGTCGAGCATGAGTTGTCAACCAGTGGCCCTCGAGTGGTCCGTAGCGGAATTTCAGGTGGTCCGTGAAACTGGAATTGGAAAATAATTTTAACATTTTTAAAAATAAAATTGATTTATGATTTAGACTTGATTATTTTCCAACTAATTCTTACTTACTACTAATTCTTACTTAATACTTACTCATGTCGAGCATGGGTTGTCAACCAGTGGTCCGCGGCCCTCGAGTGGTCCGTAGCGGAATTTCAGGTGGTCCGTGAAACTGGAATTGGAAAATAATTTTAACATTTTTAAAAATAAAATTGATTTATTATTTCGACTTGATTATTTTCCAGCTAATTTTCTGAATTTTTTATCCATCCAAATTATGTCAAACGTAGCTGAGATTCCAAAACTAGCCATACCGATACAAATAAATCGCCTGTATAGGTCTATCCTCCTTCGGTGCAAAATAAAATAATATTTCGTCAAAGCAATGGTCCTCGACTTGCTTCATGGTTATAATGGTGGTCCCTTAGACAAAACCAGTTTTGTCCAATTTGTAAAAAGACGGAAATTGCTAACATGCATGCTAGTTCTTGGATGTTTACAAACTGTACGTTAGCTTCACTGAAAATTCTCCATCTGCTTTAAAGTTTGTGAAAACAACAATATTAAGATTGAAGTGCATCTCCAATTGTCAGTCCAATGATTGAGTCCGGCGTGTAAGCTCGCCTCTTTCCTAGCATGCTCCATTTGAGCTTCCCTCATCCCTGCCCGTGTAAAGAGTATGTTTACTGGGGGCAACTTTGGAGGAAATAACTTGTAATGGCAACATTAAAGTAAATGCAGCAATGCAAGACTCGACTGACCCGTCAGATTTACGAGGTGATCTCACGGCTCATCTTGCGTATGTGTGTGTTCGTTCACTTTATCTGCGTGGGTGATCGGGAACGCTAATCAAAATCGTCGGCGTTTAATGAAACATATTAATCTTCCATCCACTTTTATTTTCTCGCAAAATTTTTGGCCAAAGCAAATCAAGTGAAGCTTCTGTGGTGTAATTACGGAAGAGCGTTGACGTCTCTTACCGATGATCAGTGCTAACTAATTAGCAGCAG
Source organism: Syngnathus scovelli (assembly GCF_024217435.2). Classification (NCBI taxonomy): domain Eukaryota; kingdom Metazoa; phylum Chordata; class Actinopteri; order Syngnathiformes; family Syngnathidae; genus Syngnathus; species Syngnathus scovelli. Next base: position 20,538,323 of record NC_090850.1, read on the forward strand.
CGCTTATTATCGGCAATTGTAAGAGCAATAAAGATGGCGAATGATTATTCTTCACAATTGTATCCACTCACTTGTTGTGGTTTGAGTATGTAGAGGCATAAAAAAGTATAATAATAAAAAATAAAATCATTAAAATAATCTGCTTTTGGATAAAATGTGTCTCCTTACACAGAATACTGAAACATAATTTATCCAATTTTTTTTTTTAGAATGGACAATTAGCGGAGTTATTGTGTTTGAGCAAAAATAATAGTTTTATGTGTCTTCCCTGAATGGAAAATTTAAAAATTCCTGTATTGTTTCAGAAGTTTTCAAATTCCCCCCATTGTGAGATTTACAAAGTTTATCTCATTTAATCTGTCCTCAGTTGCTGTTTTCAGACATGCTGCAAGAGAAAAAAAATGTGAACTTGTCATAAAATATTCAACATTTTATGATAAAATACAGAGCAACATTAAATTAAATCACCCTGTGCAATACAGGCCAAATCAAAAGCAGTCTAGCGCAAAGCAGAAGAATTAAAAAGAATTTAATGAGGCCAGTTGATCATTTACATTCGCGAGGGATCAAAACAGCATACTGACTTTGTGATTGCATCCAACATGACCTCAACTTGTGATGAAGAGAGTCCCCATGAGAAAAGCACCAGCTGGGCCTCTGATTCGGACATCAGTCAGGTCGCCTTTATCGCATAACGATTAATATCGTTTGAGATCATCATCGGCGTCGTCATACGTCTTGCCTGTCCACTTGAGACTCAATGGCGAGACTGAGATCAACGATGTCTCCGATTTTTTTTAATTAAATCAAAAAGCACATCATTGTTGTATATTTAATGACGGGAAAAAATCCGATGTTACTAATCTGTCAACCGTGACCCCGTGAAGCCCTTTGGCTCTTTTGTGATTAGTCCTACACAAATAAACTCCGCTTGATGTCTTTAAAGACACAAGCTCAGCTATATTTACTTCTACAAGTCAACTTTTCTCTAAAGTGTTTGCCTTCTTAATGGCCGTTGGCTAAATGAGTTTGCTTTACAATGACAGCTCTAAAATCAACTTGATTACCGGGCGAGTGAAAGCGAGCTTCATTTCCAGCAGCGCGTAAAAGAGATGAACTTAACCCTTCGCCGGCTGACCGCCATTAAAGTCGGATGTATGAGGGGCCGCTGCTCGACGTACGCCTGAATATTTGATAACGAATGAGATGCAAACATGACACAAGCAGATTGATACGCTATTGTTTGTTCTTGACGCAGATGATTAAAGTCGGTACACAGGAAGATCTGTGCAGCCGAGCGGCACCCGAGAATCATAGCACAAGTTTATCTTGATTTAATTGGCTTTTTAATTACCTCTCATTCTTATTCCGTGCTCCTCCTATGCAGCCCCGTTTCTATTTTTCTACAGTCTTTTCCAATTGTAGCTAATTTCCATGTAACGGAACCCGGAATTTTCCGCTGTTGGGTCGTGGATAAATCGGCTAGAACAAAATTATCTTTGGTTTATTTTATTTTGAATTGTATACCAAGACTGTATTTACTGTAATTAAGAATTTATTTAAATAAAAATAATATGTATTATTATTTGTTTGAAAAAAAAATATTTTTTAATTTTTTTATTATCTTTCATTGCCATATGTCGCCTTTTCAATACTCCAACAGTAGTTTCCATTCCATTTACATGTAAACGTAATTAATTAATGCTCCTAGACGTTTCCCTTGTTCAAGTCAGCTTTTTTTCCATGATCTCGCATACTTTCCCCATGCTCCTCCATAGCCTTTCACCACATAACACATTGTAAACGCTGATAGCGGGGACGACGGACACGTTAGCATAGCAACCCCTGGTGGCTACATCTAGCCACCATAACGTGGATTGAATATGTACACACGCGGTGTAAAAGTCTATAATGTGGACTTAACGGTGTCCTCAGCTCATGGTAGCCACAGATGCCTGTGTTTAGACGCACCTAATGAACGCAGTTAGCTTAATTAGCCGAGTGTAGCGTCTAATTAACGCACCGGTTTGACAATGCGCTCTTGTACACTAATCCCCGGCATTTTAATTTTCCCATTTTTAGCGCTGTTCTTCGAGCAAAAATAGTATACGCTTGTTTGGGGGCTGGTTTTGACGGTAGGTGTGAACAGATGTTTATTTAGCGCGCTAGGTGAACGGACTAGCAACATTGAGGAGGAGAGTTGCCCTGATGGGGATGCTTGGAAAAGTCACACTGCTGCTTTTAGTGTTTATAGGACAAATGAGTGACACCGATCATCAAAAAGTCAATCATCAAGAGTCACATGACCGACAAACCACTCATGCTACGTAATAACGGACGTCACGCTAAGTTACGGTAACGTTCCGTGTCGCTCCGAATGCGGGCCCTCAAGAAAAATGGTGACTGCGATGAGGTCTCGGGCTTTGGAGTCTTCTCCGCCACTTCTCCGGTTTGGTCTTTGTCCCGCCTGTGTCAAATTAAAGGTCAGATGGCTGGATGGCTGGGCGACTCTTTATTCTAATGTGACTGAGCGAGAGAATGAATGTGAAGGGAGTGTTGTCACGGTGGAGCGCAAAAGGTCAGTCTCCGTTGGGCGGTCGGGTGCAGGGAGAGGCTCTCATTAAAATCCACCAGGCAACATTTTCTTATTGCTAAATGTCACTTTCATTCTCGGGTCAGCTAGCCAGCCAAAGAACACCTTTAATTACGAATAAAACGACTCTCTGTTTACCTTGTCAAGACTGTGGCAGATCTCTCGCTTTCCTGTTTTTAAGAAGGAAGATGGGCGACTATGTTTTGGTTTGGCTAATGTGTCGTTATATTAGCTTTTTAGTTTAATACGTGAATAGGCTTCAAGCACACAACAATGCTATATCAACAAATACGTTATGGTCAGACCATTTTAATAGGGCAGCTTTCGCTTGCGCTTTTAAACTCCTCCGCTGAAACAAACAAAGAAATTCTTTTTAATGGCTTCAATATGATTTTTATGCTATATTATATTATTTTATTATATTATATTATATTATATTATATTATATTATATTATATTATATTTATTTGTATGTATTGGCTTATGTTATATTATATATTATATTATTATATTATATTATGTTATGTTATGTTATATTATTATATTCACTATGGCCTTAAAAATGAAACTATGTCTGTATTAAGAATGACTAACGTGGTTCGGATGGATGGATGGATGGATGGATGGATGGATGGATGGATGGATGGATGGATGGATGGATGGATGGATGGATGGATGGATGGATGGATGGATGGATGGATGGATGGATGGATGGATGGATGGATGGATGGATGGATGGACCACCATTTGATATAATGATTCATACATAGACTGCACTCACACAAACCAAGTGAATATGTGTGTCTGCAGAAGCCATTGGTGTCTCTCCTTTATTGCTTGGTGCAAACTTGCAATGACGAATAGCAAAGTTTGTGTTATTAAATGTTCCTGCTAACCTGGCCTGAGGGCGAGTACGTAAGCGTGTCGAGGTTTGAGTTGAGCAGAGGTTCTAATCAGTGTCGGGCCAAAATAAATGAGTCCACACGCTTTGGGGCATTTCATGAGCAAGTCATTACTGCAGCTCTCTCCGTCCGTGACCGCCCGCGTGTTGGGATTCCAAACTCATGTTTGTGGATCAGATGCACAAACTTTGAAAGCAACTTTGATGCCGCGGTAATGAGTCATGCAGTCTATACAGAAGCCAGTCAATCACTGTATGTTTACAAACTCCAAGCTAGCTCGTATTAGCCATTATTTCACCGATACGACTAATGCTACTATTGCTAAAAGTACAATACCACTAAAACCGCTACTATTATCACTACTCTTATTACTTACACACTATTTTTAGTAGTATAGAAGCAGCACAAAAGATGACATTCAAATATTAGCGCTTCAGTGGGCACGTTGTTCAGCACCATGAAAATTACATTTGCACATCAGCCACTCACTGCAATTGTGCGCCAACGATATCCTTACAGTAATTACATTAGTCAGCTCTACTAACACGTCCACAATCGTGTTGTTTTTAATGATCCCAGCCTCGGTATTGTCTATTACTTTGCGGTCTTCTCAATTAAACACATAATCGACGTGAAGCTGAATGAATGTTTGAGCAGCTAGCAGCTAGCGAAACTTTAATATTAGCTTACATGTCTTTGTGAGTTTTGCAGGGACTTTGAGTACCAGGAAAAGCACTGTATACGTAAGATATAATATTATTATTATTAATATTATTATTAATATTATTATTATCATTATTATTATTATTAGTGAAATTGAATATTGGCATCGTTGCGCTGTTTTTCTTTTACAAATTTCATCAAAAACATAATCCTTTAAATTTAATAATATAATTTATAATAATAATATATATAATAATTATCTTTGGCGCTTCTTTCGGTGACATTGGGTTGGTTGTTGCAAATGAAGCAAAGAAAAAAAAAATCCCAACTTTTAAATTCTGAGAGCACAATGTTGAAACTGCAGATTTTAAATGTTACACAAGATGAGTTGTGGAGTCTTGAAGTTCAAGTCAAAGTCAAGTCTTGAAGTTCAAGTCAAAGTCAAGTCTAGCCTTTCGTATACAAAGTCCAAAAATCAAATGTCAGTGTGAATGTCGTCACTCTGATGAACATACGCTATCATCGCCTCAGGATTAAATCCGTCACATAAATCAAACATCTACTACTTCTTTCCCAGGTGACACGCACACACAACCATATCCATCAGTTGATTGCTAAAAGTTAGCGTCAAACGCCGCATATATTAACAGCCCTCCTCTTCTCCGGATGCGTAGTGCAAAGCCGCGGCGGGCCAATAGGCCAACGTGGGCTTCGTTAAATGTTTTTCTTTGCGCGGGCGTTATTGAGCGACTTTTCGCTCCTCCAAGAAATGCAGAGCATCTGCTTATCTCCCCTCGTCCTCTCCTCGCTCTATTTAGCCTCTATCCGGAGGAGTTCCTCCTACACACGGGCCGTGCACTTAAAGGAGTGCTGCAGCAACTCCAGCCACCGAAGTAGTGGAATGGAAATCTGTACGCAAAAGGCATCTTCTTTTAAAATGTATCTTTATCTATATTGTTTTGACTCTTGGGCGAGACTTTAGTGCTAAAGGGTCACCCAGGTCATTCATATATGAGAAAAAATAAATAAATGTGAATGTAGAATTTGTAAAATAGTTCACTTTAATATTATGATAATGATTCATTGTCATGAATGAAATGTAAAATTCATAATTTAATTACTATGACTGATTCAATTATAGTTAAAAAATATGACAAAATATAATATATAAATTGATCATTTAATTACCATTCATGAACCAATTTTTTTATATATTTTTTGTTTAAATCAATTTACCAACTTTACTAATTTAAAATTTACCCAAAAAATCAAAACATATGTAAAATTTGTCATTTTCCTTATATAATTTAATTACTTACCAAAAATAAATCATAATGATGTATTTAATGAAATTAATGAAAAAAAAAAATCAAATAGAAAAATGTAAAGATATGTATTTTAAAATAAGTAATTTTAGAGAAAAGACACTCTTTTGGACCAGCGGCCAAAATACAAGTGCTACTTCTTTTATGCCAAATAAAACCTTTTGCGTCAGAGGAAGCCAAGTGGAAGTGCCGAGGACAGGCCTTAAATTAGTCTAAAATGAGAAAGCTACGCAAAAATGTCTCACGGAAAATCAATTTTTGACATCTCAAACTAATGTCCTTAATTTGGAGATTTCAAATTGGAAAATGCTCCACTTGAAAGCGTGCGGCAAATCATCACACCTTTTCCCATTTTCTGCCCATTGCTTCATATCTTCTGCCTTTTTCTTCACAACCTGTCAATCAACTTTTACTTTCACGACAATCGCTAACTGTTTCTGCTTCATATTTGTGTTGATTTTTTTTTCCTGACAAAAGCAAACGTTTATTGTGAATCACTTTCGAGATGTTATTTTCACGATGTCTGAAAACGCTTTCACATCTTTGTAGCATTGTATCAACTCCAACAATGACTGTCGCAAATTAAAAATGGCGAATGTGTCGTTGTCGATGGACTATTTCTTGGCCTTGCTTCACGGAGTCCATCGACGGCATTCGTGATCTCCTATTCAGCCAAGGAGATCTAAAAAAAAAAAAAAAAATTCACGCTTGATAATTCATTGAATATATCGAAATACTTCGACCTTTTCGGATAATCCGACCACCATACAGGTAATAAATAATGCCGGCACTCCTTTAGGACAAAAGCAAATAACGCGGGCTTGCTGACATGCCTGTAAGTTGTATTTGACCCATCCTTGAATCGCCAGCGATTCAGCTGACACCACTCACGCAATTCCTGCCCACCGTGTGGGCGCGATTGCAAAAAGCCGCCGTTTGCTCGGCGGGGTGAAGGTTGTGTGGAGTTGCTTTTCCTCCCTCGGACTACTCGGCTCGCTCAGGGCTGACGCCATGTGACCAGAAATAGATGACGGCAAGGTGAAGGGTACTTCTCGATCACCCCCAAACCATTTTTTTTTTACCACCACACAATTACCTAAGTGTGATGAACTGCCGGAGGTTTGTATGTGTGTTAGGGTAGAGCAGACGGCTCTTAATGGGCAAAACAAAGTGGTGCTAATGCGTGATCAGCCCGCTCATTGTCGACACGCCGCAGGCATTGTTTGACCTCTGATCACAAGCGGCAAACTCCACCAAAGCTGAGTAGAGAACAGTCCCGTATCTCGCCTTGCTCATTTCCCAGATATGAATGCAGCTCAAATTTGCATTGTGCCAATGTTTGGATGCGCGTGTGGCTAATCTGAGAGTAAACACGGAGCCTCGCTAGCCTCTGATAGCGCCGTGGCGGAGCACGCTATCTTTTGGCGTTGGGTGGTGTGAGCTGTACAAGGTGAAACGCTTCGGTAAACCTCGGCCGACGAGCTGCAAAACTTGACCGCAGGGAGTGAATCGGAGTAAGCCTTTATCTTTGTCATGGGAGATTAGCTTTAGCCATGTTACCACCGAGTGGTACAGTCCAAGATATGTCTATTACGTGTTAAGAGTGACTCCCTTCACTTGTACATTTTAAAGGTTGTTTTAAGATAATTTTATTTGCCTTTAAATCTCTTAAATTATCGCTACTCAAAATGGAGGGGTTCTTTGTGACAAAATGGCAGTTTGAAGTCAATCTGTAAATTTCAAGGATCTTAGATTTGACTCGTCTGAAAAGTATTGTCTTTGCTCAAAGTACTTTCTATGCCCGGAAACTTGTCTCTACTTGCAACGTTTGGTTATTTTGTTCCTTCAACTCAGCTTTTGCAAACCACAAATGAGTTTTCATATCACTTTGACATGACATCATCAACCCACAACGTGCCGCATTAAGCGATTTGCCCGCCACAAACTTCGAGTATCTTTTAAAGACCCATGGAATCGATGTAGAGACGAGGCAAAAACAGCACTCCGGGATGTCAGAAGCAACCACGCTTTGTAAGGGGACACTAATGGATAATTTGGGGTTTCTGAGATGCACCACACTGGTTAAAACCGGTGGCACAAGTGCACGGCCGACGTACATTAGCCGCCATTTAATAGCAATAATTCACTTCACTTAGAGCTAAAGTGGCAAGCTTGTCATGTTGTTATTACCATAATCCCTTCTGGACAAATAAAATCCTCCTGACTCATAGTTGACCGGACCCTTTTGTTTTTGCAGCTTCTTTGCGGTCAGAGAGTGAACCACAAAAAAAACCCTCGAGTCAATTTTGTGGTTTTGCCACTTACGGCAAAAAGCTTTGTAGCGAGTGTTGGTCTTTAGTCGCTCTCTAACTCCATCAATGTCATGACAGAATGATGCATGACCAACGTGTTTTGGATATGAAGTGCAAAGTTTTGATGATGGATTGCCACTTGACACCCAATCTGACTTTGATGGAAGAGTGATAGCAACGGGGAAAACCGCAGGGACTCTTGGTTCCGATAGGAAAAAGACAAAAGGGGTCTAACTCCAAAATCTAATAAATTTTTCATTAGCTGTTTCCCGCTTTCCAAGGTAGTATCATTGCAAAGAAATAAAATATTATCATTGCGTATCGTATAAATGTTTGAAATTGATCCGGCTTCCGATGCTAGGCAGTGTAGCACTGCTGTTCCTCCCATCCATAATCAGACAGCTTAATCTTGAGCGGTGGCTGCGCAGATCCCGGCAGACAGCGGGTGGTGGACACGATCCGCGCCAATGACGAGCGGGGGGCTCCAGTTAATCTAAAGTGTCGTCTCGTCGGGCCCGAGAGACTCCATGTGTCAGCCTTAGCGTTGTGATCAATAGCCTCCTCCAACATGAAAGTCCGATCCTTCCGCTCGCAGTCCGTTGCGTCCTCTCACCATCGTTGCGTTTGATCCTCCCAAGTGTTTGCTATCCGAGGGGAGGTGCGGGGATGATTGAGGTAATGCTAGCTTTTTACGCACCTGAACCTTTGGCAAGGCTAAAAATAGCAAAAGCTTGGACTCAGGATTACTTTTAAACATGGTGTGAAGAAACTTTCAAGGAATCGTCATGTTGGATTTTCTCCTGGCAGTCAGTCACCAGCGGCCAAATAAGCTTTTAAATCTAACCGGCAATGTGCAATAGGTATCAGACAAGCTAACGATTAGCCTAACTTCTTTGTATTATCGTATTTTCTGGACTATAAGGCGCACCTTCAATGAACGGCCCATTTGAAAACTTTGTCTTTATATAAGGCGCACCCGACTATAAGGCGCACCATTAATGCATCATGTCAGATATTTAATCCAAATTAAATCATTCTCCATTTTATCTTTTTTATTTCAACTTCAAACGCAAGAAATTACTTTATAATCACAAAATAATGATCCATAGTCTTTTTGATTCATAGTCTTCAGCGGGCCACTTATGATTGATTTCATGACACAATGCTTCGGGCCAGTTTAGATTTAGGAATTTGGTCCATATATAAGGCGCACTGGACTATAAGGCGCACTGTCAGCTTTTGAGAGAATTTTAGGTGTTTAGGTGCACCTTATAGTCTGGAAAATACAGTACTTTGCGTTTCTTGCCCTGTGGTACCTTCCCTGTTTTTTACAGGTTTGTTTTCAAATTATGACAGAGAACGTTTGTGTTTCTCCTGGCAGTCAGTCACCAGCAGCTAAATAAGCTTGTAAATCTAACCGGCAATATGCAGTAGTTACCAGATAAGCTAACAATTAGCTTAGCTTCTTTGTACTACTTTGTGTTTCTTGGCCTGTGGTACCTTCCTTGTTTTTCACAGGTTTGTCTTCGCACTATGACAAAGAACGTTTGTGTACACTGCGCATATTTGGTCAAAATGTTTGCTATCCGGATGAGAGCATTATTTTTTTGTCTCTTACCGATGGAGTCGTTTGGCCCGTGACACAATCTTGCTACGGGGCACTGCAAGTGTGCTGGTGGGCTGATTCTTCAGTGACAGAGAGATGGATAGAAAAGGGCGAGTGCGGTCATTGAGAGAATTTGTCAGACTGCGCGGTGGAAGAGTGGTTAGCACTGCTGACTCGTAGCTTGAATGATACCCGTTTAAATTTTTCACCTTGGAAATTACCTTTGTGGCGTGTTCTTGAGCTTCCTGGTTAAGATGGCATTTTAAATGTTTAAATAAAAATAGATGTGGGTATAGAATGGAATCAAAGAAATATGAAGTATTAAAACTTGTGACTTTGTAATAGTTTCCGCCATTTTCAGCCACGTTATATGGCAAGATCAGATTAATTGGAGTCAAAGGCAACATCTTGTAAAGCCTCCGCTCCATTCAAAATGGATTATTGGCACACACCTACACAACACACACACACTGGCTTTTGCTGTTGATCTTCAAAAAAAATACAATTTTCATTTGAGACAAGGCGGCTCGGGAGACTTTCAGAGACGCTATGGTTCGTCTGAAGTGACGTTAGCAATCACATCTTAAGACTCATGCAATCGTGTGATAATCAGCAAAAGCATTCCCGCTGTAAAGTCACCTTGAGTGTGCTTAGCCTCCATTAGCATATAGTATTTCAACACAGCTCATCACTTCAAATCTTTAAAAGGAACACAATAGTACAATTAGAGTCTAAACAACTTCCGAAGAAATACTTTTTTTATGAGCGTATCATAATGATAGGCTGTCTCCTGGAAGTTATTTTATCCAACCTCATTTTTTCATTTTGTATTTTTTTTTATATTATTTATTTGACTTTTTATGTGCCGAATAAAAAACAAAAATAAAAAAGAATTGTTTGCACCTCAAAAGTCTGAAATAAAATAACAAATTACCTGACCCCTGGCGATAACACAATTACTCCCGTCATGTTTGAGTAGGAAATTCAGACTTCTTCCTAATACAGCGTGTGTATTTAATACTGAAAAGATCTCTCTTGCTTGTAATTAAATTCCCACCATACTAATGATCCAATTAAGTCTGGAGGACTTAAAGAAAGACGATTGTGCTTTAATTAAGTCATGTCAAAACATTGGCGTCAGATGGCGTGCCTGCCGGTAGCCATTTTAAAATCAAATCCGTTTAAATATTTGCTTGGTAAACTCTGGTTTCGCTCAATACAAAGTGACCTTAGTAGAAATCTTTAGCCAGGGTGTTTTCATTTTTGAGAGTTAGATGTATATGTAAAAAGTTTGGAATATAGATAAGCCTGAGGGGAAAACTTGTTTGAATAAACAGTAGAAATAAATAAAATATTTGTGGTCAGAGCCTGAAGCAGCTTACTGCTCTTTCGACACGAACATGATTTTACATTAGAGTAGTTGTGGGGACCTTGTTCACCCCTCCAGTTGTGTCAGATTTGTTGTCAACAAAGTTCGGAATATGGTATCATGGTTGTACGAGAAAGTTTTTATTAGGGTTGGCAAGTCGATAAATCACAGAAACATATTGAGTGGCATTCTGCTCACATATCACCTTCTGGGCCGCCAGGTCTGCTTGTGATTGCCCCCCTCCCGTCTAACAATGATGAGCTGGCAGGCCCGGCAGGGGTCAAGGTGGCCTCACGCGGTGCCGCCCCAGCGGGGACTGCCAGGCTCCGTGCCAGTTTAAATGTGCCCGTTTATTCTCAGCCCGCCGTCATCAAAACGAAGCAGCGGCGAACGGCGGTAGGTACTGGAAAAGCAGCGTGCGGCAATGGCAGTCGTCCAGGCGTGAGCCGAGCAGGTGTTGTTCTGTCGAAACACCTTGACGGCTGTGAGGCGGCGGTAGCTGCGTGGCAACCTGCTCCCGTTGCCGTTGTCAGAGATTCCAACGGGCTCGAAAGGCCTGGCGGGCTGCCGTCATTTTCCGGAAGCCGCGGCACTTTGATTTGCAAGCTGTTGTTTGTCTGACACGTTGTTGCTTTGCTCGCAGTTAGAAAACCTCCCACGACACCTTGCTTATCGTTCCTTGTAAATGTGTGACTAATTACTGATTGTTAGAGACTAATCACTGAACAGAATGTACCAAAACGCAAAAAAAAAAAACTAGGCCCTACCAAGTTTATTGAGGATTTTGAAAATTTACCTTGAAAATCAGTTTTAACCACAAAATAAAAGAAAATTGTACACATCTATCTTAAAAGGACACACGAGAAAGTCCCGATGTTCGAAATGAACTCATTCAGTGACAGCCCAAGTAAAATGGAAGTTTGACGTCTATAGTCGTCAATGGCAGTGAATGAGTTGAGTAAGAAGTTGGCTTTTTGGGATTGAAGCAACCATTTTGAACTTGATATTGTGTGTTTGACACCCCCCCAAAAATAAAATACACTTGGATAATATTAGAAATAGTTTTGTATCGTAAAATGAAGTTTAGCATTAGCAACAATTCGTACTGTTGCTCAAGTTTTTTTAAAATCTCCGAGGTCTTATGAGTTGTGTTTCTTTGACACATTTGCACATTTACTAGAAAATGTGCACAAATGAACCTGCCAAGTCCTAATGACATTTTAATTAAACTCGGAACTATTTTCAGACTGCGAAAAGAACATATTTTGGGTGTTTGTGTTTTGACAAGCCATTTATGATAATCCTCCAGTTCCTCGGAGTGCTCGATTGAATTGCGTCGCAATGGTCACGGGTTACTTTCACGACAAAACAATGACGGCGTTATGGAAATGAAAACTTTTGAGCTGCGTGCGTAGCTTTAATTCAGCAATTTGTAATAGTTTAGCATCTTGACGAACATCGTTTAATTAGTAATCCGTCAAAGGAGGAAAACAAAATTATTAGGAAAATTTTGGAATCCACATTGGGGCTTGACGACTCTTTATAATCGCCTGTATTATTTTTTTTTAAATACTATACAGTTGCCTATCTGTGCTTCACTAATCCATCTTTTTCTGCGGAACCTTTTCATCGAGAAATTCGTGTTTGCGGGCGGATAAGCGTTCAATGTACTTTCCCAAACAAAACTGGAGTTTTAAGTTGCAATATCACCACTTACCACTAGATGGCAGACAGTCTTAGTTGCGCTTGAACTGGGTCTTATCCTACGATTTTTTTTTTTTTTTTATCTATTTTTTGGTGGCATTTAAATTGCCCATCCTTGATGAATTCGGTGTTTGTGTCCCGGCAAGCGCGGAACCGTTACGTCGTTGACTCAGTGAAACGGGAGGTTCTTCTGGCGCGACGGCGTCTTTGTCTTTCGAATCACGTGCGACTCCGCTGGCTCGCCGCCTCGAGAGACTGCCAGCTGTGCCCACGCATTACGACGTCAACGTCTCGCCAATCTGCTTGTGTTTGCACTGAAAGGCCAGAAACAACACGTTTCATGAATAAAGTGATTATTTGTAGTGAGGAGCATCTGGATTTGACTGTTACATGTTATTTTTGTCATAAACTCTATTTTTTTTTTCCATGTGGCGTTTTAGATTGGCTATTATTTAGTTTTACGTTGACTTCATTCCAAGTCTGGCTTTTTATGAATAACATTACTTGAATCAATGACAACCATTTCCAATTGAGATTGTTTTGAAATATATTTGTAACTTTTTGAAAAAAAACAAAAAAACACAATGACTCAACTGATGACCATGAAAGAAAATAATCATGACATTTGCTGCTAATCTGCCAAATACCTTTTTTTGTTTTTTAAAATCCTCAGCCACTCATATTTGGCCTTGTTATGTTCTCGCTCTAGGCTCCATTTGTTCTTTTTACAATGCCGGACGAATGTTTTTAGACCATCTGTCATACAAATGAGAAGAGAACGTCGGGCATCATAAAGTGCTTTAAAGGTATTTCAAATCAGGTTGGCAAAATTTGTGCAATCGGGTCCTTTTTTTTTTTTCCCAGGATTGCAAACCAAGCTGGCAAAGTCGATTTTTAGGATTTTTGAACTTCCGTATATTTTGGATCCGTCATTATTGACCTATCAAATTTTACATTGCAATGATTTGTGTTTAACAAAATATTTTGGTGGGTATACTCAACATCCCACCAAAACTTCACACTACCAATTGAAATTGACTTTTGAGGCTGAAATTTTGCAAAATTCCAGTTCAACATGAGGCAATTCAAACCCAAACATCAAAAATCCATTTTTTTGTCAAGCCTGGTTTCATGAGATTTTTTTTGTGGGTCTTCTAACAATTCTGAATTTCCCGTTGCCAATACAGACTTTGTAGCTGGACTTTTCCGAAAAAAAAAAAATGCATTCCACGAAACAATTTGACCCTCTTCCACCTCCTGTGACGACAGTTTTGACGTTTTATTTCATTTTGTCAATCGTCTATCACCTTTAACCCATCTATCTCCCCCCCCCCCTTCCCACTTCCACCGCTAACTTGCAATCCTGAAAACCCTCATACGTCTTTGTTACTCCGCCGCCCATGCTGTCACGACGTGGGTGGCGGACCATCGCTTGAAGATAACAAGGCATTATGTGAAGATGCCTGGATGGTAAATCTTCATTCCGCCAACCTTACCTGAATTTCCATAAATTTGCATGCCGGCGCAGTCTATAAGTGAAACTGTTGAAACGCTTGCATGTCCTTGAGGCCTGTCAAGGAGAAACTCTTCACATTATTATTTTTTTTCCTCCCCTTTAACAAAATGGGAATAGTCAACGTGCCAAGCGACAGGTTGTTAGAAGGAGCTTCACTTGACATGTATGGGGTCACGGTTTTTCATGGGTGCTTTAAAAGCAGGCAAATTTTGTAGCAGTTTAAAAAAAAGCTTTTTTAGAAAATAGCCACTAAAGCAACTCCGAAGACTGCCCGTAATTTTTTTTTTTTTTTTTTTGCGGCCGCATTTTTAGTGAAAGCAAGTCAATTAGCAATATTGGCTAAACATTATTTTTTTTTTTTTAATTATTGGTTCTATGGAACAGTTTATGAAGCATTTGCTTCAAAAATTCCTCGTCTGGTTTAAGGTTGAAAATGCCAGTTATGTTTAATCACAAAGATTTATGAGTCTTGAGAAAAATGTTTCTCTGCTTTTATTTTCTCCAAAAGATAACCAGGATCATCGAGATTACGCTCGACCTTGCGCGTTTTTCATTAAAAAGGTTGCCACGGTTACCAACGTGCATTCTGCGATGAGTCTAAACGACGCCTTGTAAAATTAATAAAAGGCACAGCGCTGATGCGACGCAGGAATTACATTTTCACCGCAGCCCCTCAGCAGCCGGTGCATGAATTCATCTCAGCGTAACTCAATAAAACAACAAGGAAGCCAGCGAGCTAGCGAGCCAGCGTCTGCTGTAAACAATGTATGAAATGATCAACCCTCGCGGGCTCTTTATGCTGAGCCTTTGAACGAGCCGATTCGTTTATTTATATATATTCTTTTGGGTCTGTGTCTGTTTGACAGCTCGGCTTGTTTGCTTCATTTGATATATATATTCACAAATCTATAAAGAGGATAAAACATTTTTTTTTATAATTATCTATGATAGGAAAGCCCAGTTTGGGAATATTTCAGATGTAATCCAGATGCTTTTTCTAAAAAAAAAAATAATATGTAAAATAAATTAGCTTGTTTCAGTTTTGGCATTGAGTAGTGGACTCTCGAAGGAGCAGTGTTGAAACCGACTTTGATTTTTCACCACATCGCAAATGTGCTTTTGAAAATCATCTTTTGTACAAGCCAAGTACTGTTTGCTTGATAATCACATAAAATTCCTTTTTTTTCTTTTTGTCTTCATCACCTCTCGTTGCAGCTGGAAACAATGCTGCGCGGGCATGTGGCTGCCTTGTCCTGTTTTAATTAACTGTCGCAGTGTTAAATCCTCTCCTTGGGACTCCGAGTGTGTGTGTGCGTGAGTGCGTCTGTGTGTGTTGGGGGTACATACTGGCACAGCAGTGACTCAGTGTTGCACTCTGGCCCAGCTGTCGTCCCATGTGGAGGATTTTGGAACGACTGGATGCTTAACAGATGTAAAGTGACCGCAATGTTACTATCAAAATATTCTCATTATTTTATATATATACCGTATTTTCCGGACTATAAGGCGCACCTTCAATGAATGGCCCATTTTAAAACTTTGTCCTTATATAAGGCGCACCGGACTATAAGGCGCATCATGTCCGATTTTTAATCCAAATCAAATCATTCTCCATTTTATCTTTTTTATTTCAACTTCAGACGCGACAAATTACTTTATAATCACAAAATAATGATCCATAGTCTTTTTGATTCATGATTCATAGTCTTCAGCGGGCCACTTATGATTGATTTCGTCACACAATGCTTCGGGCCAGTTTAAATTTGGTCCATATATAAGGCGCACCGGACTATAAGGCGGCTTTTGAGAAACTTTGAGGTTTTTAGGTGCGCCTTATAGTCCGGAAAATACGGTATATAAAACCGCTAGTTGGTGGTGTCTGAATGCCCACAAAAAATGAAGACTTTGTATTCCAACGTGCACAAGCGTGTTGTTTCCCTTCAGGAAGGATGCAAACATCCCAAGCCACACGCAAACACAATCACCATGCTCCACCGACTCGCTCGCTACGCTGTGAAAAAAACAAAATATAACAAAGTAGCTTCTGCACGGCGGCGGTCTGATGGGTAAAATCCTTTGTGAGGGTCCTTATTGGTGTTTTAATCAAGTCTAACATTGTTATTGATTCCACCAAGAGGCATTTCATAAAGGGGAGGCGGGCGGCTCGTGGCGGCTCCTCGGCATCAAACGATGGTCCGGCGAGCAAATGCAATCAGAGCGCTGGATAAAAAGGTTGGGAGTCGAGTGGCGACCGCTCGTGTCTCTCATTAGATTGAAGACAATTTTCATTAGGTGGCCGGCCGGCTGCTTGTTAACATCCGCTCTTTAAGGTTCTCGCCCTCTTGTGTTCCCTGCCGACTTTGAAGGATGACCGTGCAGGATGAGGCAATTTGGTTTTCTCGTTCATCCTACCAATCCATATTAGGGTCTCAGAGAAGGCCGGGGGTTCCAAATTAGGATTTCAAACCTGGGTTAGGGTGTCAAATAAGGCTTTCAAGATAGTGTTTCAAATAAGGGCTAAGTTTTTAAATAAGCTGTTTAGGGTTTCAAACAAGTCTTGAGATTTCACATTCCAAGTTGACTTCAACTTCAGGTTTCAAGCCTAGAATGTGATTACGGTATTTTACGGACTATAAGGCGCACCGTACTATAAGGCGCACCTTCAATGAATGGCCCATTTCAAATATTTGTCCATGTATAAGGCGCACCATGAATGCAATCACAATATAATAACTTGAAATAGTGAAAACAATAACAAATATATCAATAACGTTAATATCACTCAACACATTTGGCCTGCGGGCCGGAATTTGGTCCATATATAAGGCGCACTGGACTATAAGGCGCACTGTCGGCTTTTGAGAAAATTTGAGGTTTTTAGGTGCGCCTTATAGTCCGGAAAATACGGTATTTAATATTTTGGTCGTGTTTAAAAGTAAGGTCTTAGGTCTGGGCTAGTTGATTGAAGACAGAATTAAGGTTTCAAAATAGCATTCGAGTCAGTGTGATATTTTTACTCGTTAGCTTTTATTTGTTTCTATAATTCCCGCCCTTATGGTATGACTCAAAAGTGCAGTAAAAAAAATTTGGGGGCCGCTGCTTTAAAATTGCACATTCTTGTAAGTGCTAAGAAAATATTTAAATCTTTTTTCTAATTTGAAGCATTCATCTTCACCAAAGCTGCAAGGTCACATCTTCTATGCTCAAGGGCGTTCTAGTCGAGTGTAATCCACTTTCGGTTGTGAAGAAGCGCTAAAAGCTGATGAGAAGCGCTTGCTGCCGTCAGATTAGCGTATTTTCCACAAGATTAAAGAATCCACTATTTATATCGTCGCTTTCCCCAGAGCTCACCGACCGACCGACCGGCTTTGCCTACCTGCGCGACTGCGACGATTATAATGAAGCATTGCTCTTTGAAGTTTGTGCCGTATGCAATCATTTTCGTACGCTGCTTGCTGCCTCGTATCTCAACTCACCTGGGAAAGCATGGGAAAATATGTTTCCCGCTTTTTCTGCCCCTTCATTTATGATCACACAAATACGATTGTGTGACCATTTATTTGTACTTTGTAGTATTTACTTATTGTCTGGTGTTATTTAGATTTGGTTGGTTATTTAACAAAGTTTATTTGGGTATTTTTGTGATAGCTCCCTCTTGTGTTCATTTAGCTTAGTCCACCCTGAGTTCTCGATCTGGAGGTCAGTCTGTATAAGTTTGTTGTCGATCAGTTGATGTTTGAGCCTTTTTTTTTTTTTACTTTATTAAATGGATTATTTTTGTCCAAATTTGAAACACTTTTGTCCTTGCCTATGTGTGACAGTTTGGATTTTGTGTTGCTGACAGTTTGCATTTTATTTTACAGTAAGCATTAAGATTTTCGTTTTTCTGCTCCGATTTCGACTGTTTGCTTTTCCTATTTTCCCCTCTTCCGGTTTGTTTGACATCATCTGCTTCAGTTCACATTATTACTATAGCCACTTGAGTCTCATATGAAATGTTTGCACCGTTTAATCTCGACAACTCGTACTCATCCATAAATGGATTTTTATCCGTTGTCTTAACAACGCCGCTAACCAGACATTCGCTAATTAACGCTGTTGGAAACGGTTGTCATGTAAGCGTTCCACTAGTTGTTTGCATACATTGTTAATTAATTGACGAGCAGCACTCCTCTTTGGGCATATATCTGCAAGTTTGTTGTTGGTTTTTTGTGTTTTTTTTTTTAGCCCTTCTTCGCATCTCTGTCAGGAAGTGTGTCGTCTATAAAGGTCATCCCTTGCATCTCCACAAGAAATGTCAGCTGAAATTGGATTGGGGGAGTTGCTGAGGGGGATAAAGGCACAGGGCCTAAGTGAATTAGTAAATATATAAACAAATAAGCGGCAGATTCGTTAGCGTTGCCAGAATGCCAAAAGATGCAAGGTGACGAAGGCCAAGTGCCCCAGCGGGGAGGGTGGACACTGATTCTTGAATTGACATCATTAGCACAGAAATTGAATCTTTTTATCAAAAAGAAAAAGCTGACATAAAATGACAGTACAGTAAATCTTTGCTACTCACTTTTCATGTATTATTAAAACTAAATGTAAATATAGCTCAAACTATGACCCCAAAACACTTATGTAATATTATATATAATATACTGATATATATTAGTCTTATAATTTACTCTATATAATTTTAAATTCATCCTACATTACTCTTAAAAATAAGATGATTTGATTTTCCAGGCTGGCTAAAATTGGCTGCTTCCCAACTTCTAATAAAAAAATATAATAATAATAATTAAAGAAAACTTTGAGAAGTCAGGATGTATCGTTTCAATGTATTTCGTAGACAACAATTGCTACTTTGCTATTAGCCAACGATTTGGCGACATCTTGTTATATTTTTTGGGTGTTACAGAAAGAGTACAGAAAATTGCAAATATGAAAGATTTTCAGAAATAGGTCATTTGGAGAATAAGGAACGTCTTTTAAAAAAGGCATAATATTATTTCTCAAAGTCACAGTTAAAATATAAAAACTTGTGCAACACCAGCAGCTGCAGCTAGAAGTTAAAATTGATGACAGTGTTGCGGGCCCACAAAGTGAATACTAAACTCAACCTGCTGTTTGCACACACACGCTTCCACCAACCCTTTTTAATAATTCTATTTGGCAACTATTCCACGGGGACGTGCTGCCGGCGACCGCAGCCTCGGCTAATTAGCCTAACATGAAGCTAGCTGGTATGTTGACTCGTGTGTTGATATTCAACAATGGGGAAAAAACATGGTCAGTGTGCTATTGGAAAAATATGAGACTTTTGTTGCTGTGGTGATGTTAAAAAACAACAAAAAATATTATTGGTTGGGTTTCAACAATCCCAAACAGACCCAGAGCACTCCAAATTATGTCTAACTTTAAAATATCATGCATGTCAGTCTTGAAAAGAATGTTTTTTTCTTTCTTCCACCCTGAGGAACTGACATTTTTGTTGACATTTCACAACTGCCATATATGGTTTACTAGTTTTAAAACAAAACAAAAAACAATAAGCAACAGCTAACAAAATATAGATTTTCACATGAGGTTTATATACGACCTTGGGGGAAAATTTATAAACCGCAGAAGATGATGCTAACAATAGAATCGATAGATATAGATATAAAGTTTAACGTAAATATAAACCAGAGGAGATGAAATTGGTTGAAAGAAAATCAGCATGATTAAAAAAAAAAATCAAAACATAAGCACAAATTTGAACTGTAGAAGCTGAGGCAAACCATTGAAAAACATGAACCGTAAAAAATGTGAACCATCAAAAAAATGATACACGCCATAAAAGACAGCAAATCGATGTGAAGTAATTATGACACTAATAAAAAAACTGGCAAAAAAACATACAAAAATTTCAAACCAAGAACAGGTGATCCATAAAAGATGAAAAAAGCAGAAGCCCAACCTTAGAAGGAGCCTCAAATTGTGTAAGACACAAACCAAAGAAGACTCAAATCATCATCGACTTGAACCACGAAAGGAGACGCAATCGATAAAGTATAACGAAGCATGAATACAAAACACGACTGAAGTCATTCGCGTAGAATCGAAATCTGTGTATCCCGCTGTATTTCTGCTTCGTGCTTGCGTAATTGTGTGTTGCCATCTGGGCTAATAATGGGATTTGTTGCTACGCGTTATGACCTAACGCTAACGCTCTCTCTCTCCAGATGCTATAAATCTCCACGAGTGCACGGACAGATGCCCCACATTCATTTTTAAACACATTGCGCTTTCATGACTGGTCGGTCTCTGCTTTTATTTATTTTTTTTCTCTAATTTTGTCTTTCCTTCCCCATAGCCTGAGGCGTCCCAGCGGATTGAATTATTCCACTTAAAAAGCCTTCAACTTTCTTTTATTGAGTTGTCTCAGTTTGCTTTCTTCTCTATCAATAGTGTTTATTTCCATTCTCTAATCCGGAAGCCTGCAGATGCCCCCACCCCCCCTACTCCCCCGAGGGCTCTTATTTTGTTGCAGATTGATATCGTACAGCAAATGGAAAGAGAGAAAGAGAGTGGAAATGTAATTCAAGAGCAAGGCAAAACGATTAAAATGACCCTAAAGAGCAAATGTGCAATTGGATTGAGAGGAAACAAACATGGCTGCCAAAATGATTTCATAAGAATTACTACTGGTACCGCTTTTTTATTTTTATTTTTTATTTCCCATTGAGATCCCACGAGAATTACTACTGGTACCACTTTTTTATTTTTTTTTATTTCCTATTGAGATCCCACGAGCCAGTGGGCGGCCATTTTGCGACGCTAACTCAATGGCTGAAGCTAGCTTAGCGATCAATAAGATCAGTAACTGTCACGGGTGTTAAAATCAACCAAAATGTCAGGAAATAAGAAATAAATATCCTCCTTAAAGTTTGTCCATTCCGGGTCCAAAGGGAATTAGAATCGAAGCGGTTTCAGCGCTAAACCTAGCGACATGCTAAATATTTTGTGTCAACTGTCATTGAATGTACCAGTTGTCTCAATTTTGTCTGTGTCTTCTCTTCCTTCCAGAAATCTGTCAAAGAATCCTCTCAGCACTCTGTCCTGGCAGCTCTTCAAGCACCTTCAACTTACCGAGCTGTGAGTCGCTTTTTCTTTGTCTTTTTCTATTAGCAGCCATTTATCACTGCTCCCCTGCACACATTGTTCTTTTTATTCTTTCCTATCCGGAATAACTCCCGCCTTTGTCATTGTGACCGTCTCATTTGTCTGGTGTTACGCGTACAAAGCGTCAACCTGAAGCAATATGTGCTGGTTTTACAAGCCAATTTGCTAACTCAATTAACATACGGTGGAAAGAATTAAATGGAGGGGCATGTGCGTCCCCACACAGTAACACATTCTCAATCTTGTTATGAAAGTTTGAGCCACCAGCCATGTTTAAGAAATGCTGTCACGTGTTATTTACGCTCCATTACTTCCGTCAGTCGCTAGTTATTAGCATACCTCAAGCGCCTTCTTCTTCCCATTGTCCAGTAAAGATGAATAAATACCTCTCTCCCAAAAAATTTTTTTGGGGTCATTGAAAAAAAATTGGGCATTTAATTTTCTGTTTTGGTTCCATGTTTAAAAAAAAATAGTATACGTATGCAACCTAGTTTATATCAGTTTATCAGCACGAAAATGAGCTGTTGAGCTTGCTAACCAAAACAGCAGCACCTATGTAAGATAAATAAACCTGCTTTTTTTTTTTCTCCCGCACTCAAAAAAAAAAAAAAAACACCTAGCGTCTATCATTAATTACTGTCTCGGTAATAGAAGCTGCCCCATCATCAAAGATTATATTAATGCAGATGTCTGTTGCTAACCAAAACAGCAGCCCTCACCACTTGGGACAAATGAATCCATCCCTCAAATGGATGCCTTACACAAAGAGTTAACTGCAGCATTTGCCTGCAGACATGAGCTGAATTATTCTTCTATGTGGGTTCTGCGTGGGCTTCAAATAGCCAGCGGGACCCCCTGCTGGTGTTACTCCATCGTCATCTCAGTGCCTCTTTGTTCCTGTTTTGAAAAGTACAAACTTTTTTTTTCCCCTCCCCAATGTTTGCTATGTGACCAGCTGTCCACTTGGACCATTGTAGCTGATATTTTAACAACCTTAGTTATTTCCGCCAGTACTTTTAATGACATTTTTAGATTATTAGTAGATGACATCGTGCAACTTAAGGGGTTGGCGTAGCGTTTGGCAAGTGAGCGCCAGCAACCGTGTTTAATAATGACATGAATGGCTCACTATTTGGCAAGCGTCCCTCTAACTCAGGCAAACCAACTGCTATCATGTTACCATTTGATGAATTCTCATTTGAACCAGTACTCAACAGCATGAATTGAATCCAATAGTGTTATTATGCTTTCCCACAATGCATCTGGAACTCTCAAACCGCAGAGAAGCCAGTTTATTATTTAAGTCGTTTTTTTTTTGGGTATGGATGATTAATAACAGAAGCAAAGCTCAGCCTCCCTAGAACCAAATCTCTAATTCCGACTCCACGCGCAACAGGTTATGCTAACGTTTAGCACGTGGGATATTTTGTTCATTTTTACCCAATCATCCACAAATCTTACAACATGGCCGCTATATTTGATTTTCTTTAAGCCACAGTGTCATATCTATACGTATTTTAAAATGCTCCTATGCGACATCATCGCCTCAGCCTCTTTCTGTGCATGCTCTTAAGCTAAAAGAAGAAAAAGACTCTAAGATGGCGGAGGTGTGCCACAGTGGCTTGTGTCGGGAGGGGATGATCGAGGATTATTTAAAGCGGTCTTGTGCTCGGAAAGAGGGGGAATATTCTGTACCCAGCGGCGGCGAATGCTTTTATTCTGTTAACACTTCTTTAGATGCAAACTTGGCTCTCTTGCTCTGCCTCATGCTGTGAAATGGATTTTTCTTTGACGATATGTGAATGGATCCAACCTGTAATCTCCGCTACTGGGATTATAATAAATTAAGTGTGCCTCCTAAAAGGCCGCCTGACAGGTAAATTACAAGACGTGAACCCCAGGTTTTATTAGCGCTCCGTGGCACTGGGGGTAAACTATTAGCGGGATGGAGAGCGCCGGTGGAAAAACATCAAAGTAGGCAGAAGGAGAATTACAAAAGCATGTTGCGTGTGGATCTAGTTAAAAACCACACACACACGCTGGAATCAATTTGCAGCAATATAGTGAGGGGGCGAAACTCAATTACCACAAAAGAGAAGCCATTTTGACCAAAATGGACCTTCAAAAGTTCTTTTTTAATTTTGAAATATTCATCATGTGCTTGTAAAATTTACCAACCACCTCCCATCTTAAGCAATCTTCTGGTAGCAATGCGTTTTGTGAAAAAGAAAAAAATTAGGTTGATGTTTGAGTCTATTAGCTAGTAGGCTAATTATTTTTTACGGGGAAATTAAAATAAGAAGGCAAGAGTGTGGGTTATATTTTATATTCTATATTTTATATGTTTGTCCCCAGTGTGGTCTAACTAAAGTGATGGCATACAACAAGTTTTGCAATTTGTGCAGAAATGGGTGGGTTGCGCCGTTGTGGGTGTGAACACTGCTGAATTTTTTTGGGGTTAGTAGGCTACTACTACTGAAAGTTCTTGGAAATAAAGAAATTTTGCTATACAGATTCAGATTTTTTGTTTTTTAGAGTACTGCGCCAAGATGTTTATGTATAATCCACGTTTTAATCAAAACAGTCTGTAATCATCTCTACCCTTCCTGCCTTGAAGATGCGGTATCATTCTCCACATCCATCTTTCTTTCTCGTCCTCAAGTGGGGGTAGAAGCTTTATGCATTTAAAGAGCAGCGTGTTGGCAACACCATAATGTGACGAAAGGCTCAAATAAAAAGTCTTTATTTGAATGCCAGTGCAGCTGCGAGGAATCGGATGGCTTTCCAGTTGCTCCTTTGCAGTCTCCTTAATCAAGATGCCTTTGGTTGTACACAAAAGTGCATCCCCATCCAATCCAACCATGCATTTATTTCCTATGAAGATAGTACTCGTGAGGGACTTGGGGTGAGTTGGAGCAAATCCAAGATGATAACCTGGACTTTAGCTTTTTCCTGATGGCCCGATTCCCTGGCTATAGCTACTTTCTGGCTTCAATTGCGTCCTGCCTTCAGCATCCATATGTCTCCTCGATCTCGGTACTATGGACTTCACCCCCCGCCCAGCTCCGAGTTCCTTACGGCGCCAGGCGCTTAAGTGAC
This sequence comes from Syngnathus scovelli, assembly GCF_024217435.2. Classification (NCBI taxonomy): domain Eukaryota; kingdom Metazoa; phylum Chordata; class Actinopteri; order Syngnathiformes; family Syngnathidae; genus Syngnathus; species Syngnathus scovelli. The sequence continues at coordinate 20,562,564 of NC_090850.1, forward strand.
TGATGTGGTTTTAAACAGGCCCCCATAAAGCTGACAATTGGCATCCCTCATGAATATGCACCAACATCTGGATTTGCCAACTATAGCCTTCAACACAAAACGGCGGCATAAATAACCGCACATCAAGTGATGGATCTTCCTTCCAGCGTATTATCTCGCTATTTGCTGTAGCGTGTTTGCCCTAATTGACCGTTTCCAGAGGGGCCGCGTGTAATGTATAAGGTTGGTAATTCGTATTAGCAATTAGCATCATTAGAATGGAATATAAGACGGCGGCGGGGGATGTGGGCGGAGGTCGGTTTGCTCTGCTCTACCGAGCTCCGATCCCCGGTGGTTCAGTTTATCTGGTACGTATCAGACACCAAGTTGGTTGCCGTTAATTTAGCATTACTATTTGGAATTTAGTTGCCATGGCTATCATGAGCTGACCCACATAAAAACATTTTGGTTTGAAACCTTACTGGACTCTGAAGGTGCCATTTTCCGACGTCAATCATTATTTGAACGCATCTTCAAATTCGTATTGCAACTACCCAAACCTGAACTCAACAATGAGCATCCTGTTTAACACAATTTATATCCTAACACTAAAACGGTGCGCTGGTTCTGTTTTAGCTCCACAGCAAACATTACAAGCCATCGTAAAGATTTGCATTGTTTCTTTGAAGGTGTAATAAATGTTTATTGGACTTTTCCACTATGCTCATTACATTTGAGTAGATTTGTGTATCTTTTTATTCGATTTCTTGCCTATTAACTGAGAATCAAACCCAGACTTCTTCCAAGACCGAATAATCATAATGATCAAATTCTTTTGTGATATAAGCTCCGCCCCTCCACTAGAATTGGTAGTTTTTTTATTTCCCAAGTAATAAATAATACATTTGTTGGGGAATAGGTAATTCCCAAGAGGTCCAAATTGATCGGTTAGCGAGATGGTTCAGTCCTCGTCGCTCAGAACCAGTGAGATCCACCTGCGGGAATCTATCCTCATTACTTCCTATAGACTCTATATCACCATGGCATACATTATTCATGCTTTTCTCACACATGCTTATTGACCCCTGCCAAGGACATTTGGATGGACATTCATCCTGGCAAAATTGGCCAATCGCTGCTCGGCAATGGGATGCGGAGGGTGGCAGAGGAGGAATGTATTCAGCGAGGAACTTAATGACACGTGCCTGCCTGCTAATGGACCCCGAGAGTGATGGTCTGAAGAGTAGAACTTTGAACTTTTGCCATGAAGGAGTGTCTGAGCAGTCACGTGTGGTGTTTAGAATTTGCCGCTAGCAGACATAAAACGGTGCATTTATGTAAATGATCTTCCCACCATCGTCCTTAATGATGGAAAGCGTCATCCTTCACGAGTCGGTTTTAGTCTTAGCCACATTTTTGTGAGTTGTTAGCCACCATCGTGAGGGAGAGACTTCTGAAGGTCGCACTCCACCGCACCTTTCATCTAGTCAGCATTCAGCAGATAAACTCACAGTCTGCTTGTGTGACAGGTAGTTCGGCCGGAGCACTCGAGTGAATTTGGATTGTCATTCATTCGGGAAATAACCGAGGGAAAACATCAATTCCTAACAGACGAGCCTGTGAAAGGCTCTTTGTCATTATTACTGCTGCCGGTGCACCAAACCGCTGTAATAATTGCCCTCCGAGGACCACTGTGTCATAACATTGCGGCTTGTAACATTGCATTTAAAAAAAAAAAAAGTGCAAGGATGACTGAAGATATTACACACCTGACACGGTTTGACAATTCCATGCGGCGTACATCAAAAATAGTTTCGCAATGTAGTGATAATTTCAACTGTTGTTGTATCCTGTTTGCCATTCAGACGAAATAAAGTTGTTCATAAAAAGGACTTTAATTCAGTCACAGAACGTTAGTTCCCATTCATGCTCTATAAATGTTTCTAGTTTTAGGAAGCATTTTAAGAGGTCTGTAGTAAAGAAACTTGCTGATGCAACCTCTTAAATGTGAGCTGTGCTGATACTTTCTAATACGCTCTCCAAGTTATTACGTTTAAAGGTTACAGAAGCGGAGTCGTCTCCGTTAACCCGTGCGATCAGAATGTTCAATTGCTTTGGATAAAACCCAAAATGGTCTGTGTGTGTGGCGGTCATAGGCGACTGGACGGCGTGGTGTTCGACTGCGGCTGCAATATCCGCTGGATCCAGCTGTGGCAGGAGCGAGGCGAGGCCAACCTTCACACGCAACAGCTCTACTGCAGGAGCGGCGCTTCCAAAATGAAGCTGCACCATATGTACATACAAAACTGCGGTGAGTAACTTTTATACATCACCTAAACACAATAAATCTCCAACCAAGCAAAAATGGCGTGATTGTACGCGCATGAAGATAAGTCCATACTCGGGAGACAGAAGGGTGACGCACCGTCGTTCGAACGGACTCAAAGGCGTCACAGTG